>NC_048896.1:46729759-46816959 GCF_011077185.1 Oxyura jamaicensis | reverse complement strand
AAAAAAAAAAAAACAGCCTAAGCAACTACGAGCATACCAGCAGCAAACCAGCAGTCAAATGTCTCCCTGCTTTGAGCTTCCAGTGTCTGCAAGACTCTAAACCATTCTTCCAACTAGCTGTCTCTACAATCAATCGGTACAGACTTTAAAAGAGAGTTTGAGCTCTCAGCTGGGAGTACTGCAGTTTAATGTTGTCTGCTCTATTTCGGTCCAGACTGCCTTTTCAGGTCCCTTATCACAAATCTCCCAGTGCACAAATCTTTGCTGGGATCTGAGCTTTCTGGTTTATCCCACAGCTTATAAGTCGTGCTCATCAATTCCTCACCTACCCACTGCTGTGTGATTCGGCAAGCATTTCTCCCACACCTGCATTCCCACTAGCATTTAGTATCTCAGCTCAGTGCTTAGAAGCTGCTCTGACCTGCTGCCCACACACGCAAACCTGGCCAGGCTGTGCTGCCAAGGGCCTGGCTCATCACACTGTCCCAGTCAGTCTGCAAATGTTGACAGCCACTCTCAAACTCTGGGCCTCCAACTTTATTTTACTTAGAAAGGGCACAGAAATCTGGTCTACTCTGTGAACAGGAGGTGTTCAAGGAAGCCAACAGAAATTGCTGTAGCAGATACACCTTGTATATTCTTACAGGTCCTGCAGGAGACACCTTAATCCCAGCCTTCAACTTAAACATGTGGATTTTTACCTTGACTGGATTCATCTATGAAATATCCTGGTAATGTTCCTGTTAGCAGGGCCATATAATTTCCACTGACCATGATATGAACCAAAGCATCAATCTGGAGATGGACCTACACAGATCAGACGTCCTTACAATTTTGTTCAGCCAGATAGGATTTCTGCATCTGTCTGTTCATGGGGAGAGTGTTTCTATATTCTGTTTACCTTATTTGAAAGAACAGAAAGCTTAAAAATCCAGCCTAAGCTAATCATTTTACTTGCATGACTCGATAGTTGCCACCTTGTCAAGCTGGATCTTAGCATTTGGAACTAGGAAAGACACTTCTAGTTAGTTTGCCAGGAAAATTTATGTTAATAGCAGCAGTCAGCCATGCCAAATCCTTGTGAGATGACCCAAGATTTAGCTGGGACTGCTCACTGAACATCGGGTTCTGACTTGCGGAACTGTACCACATCTGCAGAAAGGAATATCCTGCCTGGAGTAGCTAGGAAGAGCTGTAGGAAGTCAGACTGGTGAATTTCAACAGACAGTTGTTGATACTCGCTACCTGCCAAGAGTAATACAGAAGCAAAGCATTGTTTTACCTCCAAGGTTTGAAACACTTTCCCTCGCCTCATGTATTTTTGAAGAATAGACAGCAAACAGCTCTGCTGCCCCTATATGAGTCACAAACAGCCTCCCCAGACACTGGCCTCGGTGTTGTCAGGCCTGGGGTCACTAGTAGATCTGAGGCAAGTAGACACCAACATGCTTTTATTTCCATGGCGAGAACAGAGTGGCAATTTCATCTCACCCAAGATGACTATTCATTTTTGAAGTGGTTTATAAACATTAACAGTTTGCAATTAGCAATGCTCTCATTTGACAGACAAGATGGAACATTACTGCCATTTGAGGGAGGCAGGGGAAATGGAGAACTAAAGGGAAAAGGTAGATTTAAGTGATCCACACAAAACCACAGCAGCAGCTAAAGAAAACTAGGTTGGACTTTCAGACCCATCTTAAAAACCTCATTCTGCCTTTGTCTAAAAGCCCACAAATCTGCAAACTGCATCACAAACCACCACATGGACCCACCACTGCAATTTCAGAAGTAGCATAGCCATATTCATATGAATTCATACTCCATTTAAGTAGGCACTGACCATGTTATCACACGAATACAGCCAGCCTCATTCTGGACACAAGCTGTTGCAGACCAACTTGGACATCTCTGTACTGTGTTCCCCAACAACTCCATTCAGGGATTACTACAAGCTGATTGAAATATTTCTCTGCAGAGTCAGTAAGTCACAGAGTCTTACTCCTTAACCTTATATTTTTCAGAGGAGAACAAAAAGAACTTGTTGAAATTGTTAAATTTAAATGTTACGTATGATCTTCTGCATAGCAGTCAACATACCACATACACATTGATGAATTTTGCTTATACCACTTCTGACAGGCAGACAGTTTTTGTCTTACAGATCAAAAGCACAAAGCAGCAAACTTTCAACATTCCTTGCTTCCCCCATCTTAAACACAGTATATTCCTTACTTTTCCTTTTCTTCTTTTAATTAATTTTGAATGACTTGCTTCCCCCTTCCCTGAGCACAGAGGAGGTGATCAAAATTGGTTCCTACACCTTCACCCCCAGGAAGATCCACCCTCATCCATTAAAAGTAAGCAAAAATGCTAACATTAAAAGGGACCTAGCTGTGTAAGATGTCAGGTGCCCTTCAATGCCCACAGCCTCCAGGGACTTAGTACCCCACAGAAAAACACTCAGTAACTTAAAGAATATCACCCTCATTAGAAAAGCAGTAAAAACAAAAAGAAAAGGGGGGGGGGAGGGAGAAAAAAAAAAAAAAACACCACCACAGTTTGGACACCTAACAGAACAGAACCATTTAAAAGAGAAAGAATATTTTAGTAAAATTTTGTATTCTCAGATGAAAGCAACCAAGAGAACTCATTAACACTTCTCAGAAATCACAGTTCACACACCCTTAAAAATAACAAGCCCCAACAGCCAAACAAAGATAGGAATTTGTAAGCTATAAACAATTTGCTTTTAATTAGCTCAGGCAGAGCAGCATGTCAACCCCACTATTTCACTTACCATTCCTGAGCCAGCTCAAGCAGCAAACAGGCTGCATTACATGCACACAGCCTGTGCTCTGCTGAGTAACTCTGCCCTGCACCCAGTACAGCCGTAACAAGCACAGTAACAGTGCAGGGCCTGGAAATCTGAGGAAAATCTGAGGAACTGAGCCCTTACTGAAATGGTGGTATGCATGTCCTAAGGAAAACCAATTCACACTCGCAGTTTGAAACTAGAGCTTTAAGAAAAGGCCAGTTTTTAATGAACATCCTAGTCCATTATATATATATATATGTGTGTGTGTGTATATATATAAAGTGCTTGGGGCTTGTTTATTTAATAGCTGCATACCACTAAAGCTATTATGCTTAGTTAGACAGTTGTCTGCAGCTCACAAATAGCATATACAGTAGCAATAATAATAGTGCCTGCTTCTACACAATGTTCTGCTCCAAGAATATTTTGGATCTGTTCCAAGTTCATTTACGTAGGTGATACATAGTATGTGCAGGGATGCACATTTCATTTTTTCTGCCCTTTGCTCTCTACCTCCTACAATCCCTGGAAAACTCTTAAAGAATTGGTGTCAGGTACCCAACATCTTGCTGTAGTCAGCTGTACACTGATATACAGCTGAACACATGACCCGGACAAATACAAGTGACCTGGATCTACTTCCCCTGCCATCATTTTTATAGTGCCCACAAATTATACCCCAGAGCAATTATGCATCTTCCAGCTCTTTTTGCAATAACTCAGAACAAAATTCTGTGAAGAGCTTGTTATAGGAGCCCTTTAGAAACACTGTGCTGCAGCTACCACTACGGTGTAATCCCTCCTGGAGAAACCTGGCATTGCAGCCCCTTTGCCCTTGGGATTTCCACACACTGGGCTGGAGCACAGCTCTCTGGCTGGCAGCCTCAGCACTTCGCTTCAGAAACAACAGCATCAGCCAGTGCAGGTTCAGAAAAGCAGAAAAACACAACCCAGTTCCATACCACCTGGAACTGGGTTGTGTTTTTCTGGTCAAGAGGCTCCTCAGCTTCCCTAGCCCATCACTCACCCTGCATAACAATACCCCTCTTACCTCCTTCCTCAGCTCACACCCACACAGAAGAGCAAAGCAGTTCAACCTCCTCTCCAAGGCTTCCCGGTGTGATACACGATACAGTCACTCCCTTTTTAGAGCCAGGCATTTTGTTCCTTCAAAAGCTTTTGGGTAGCAAGTCTCTCTCACACTTGCCTTTAACCCCAGTGGAAGCATGAGTGGCTATGGGATGCCAGTAAGAACCAGCTGTTCTGTTATAAACACCCTTAAGAGTACTTCTTTAATCTATTTAGTGCATATCTTCATCAGCTATATAAATTAAAAATTTTAAAGCAGGTTTTTGCCTGGCCCTGCAAAAGCCTCACACAGCCCTGTTAGCTGCCTGAACCCAGCTGGGAGAAGCTGTGAAGGTAATTTCTACAGCTAACAGTTTCATGCACACCACCTGGGCTGGAGGCACTGCCTAGGCTTATGCTTACAGTTCACACCAACGTGAGCTGCTTTCATCGAGTTATAGTTCACATTTGCTACAGCTTACATGTTTACAACACATGCTGCAGCATATACGTTTTTAATTACCTGACCCCACGGACATACACCAACTTGGTAAGTCTGTCATGTGCCTGAGCCTCTCCTTCCCGCACTATCGGGGATATTTTATGCTACTTTCTTCCAATTTTTTACAGTGTGAACTCCAAACCTATGTGGGTTTACCAGAAATCAGAGGGCAGGCATGACAGACGGTAGTCACCCACCTATTATATTTGCCCTTTTCCAGTCTAGATAAAACAACACTTTTTCCATTTTTCTTCTACCAAGGCATCATCCAACTGCCACGTTATCCCTGCTTTCTCAGTATACCTGCCCCCAAACTTTCCACCTTCCTAGCAACCACACTCTCAGCCCCAGGCCCTGGCATCTCTTCATTAGTTTCTCACCAGTTACTCCAGGATTCACCCTCTGGCAGCCTCCAATTCTCTGTAACAAGTAGCAACTCCTCAATTCCCCCCACAACAGAAGCAGTAGGTGCTGTGCCATCCCCTTCCCGTACTGAAATTTCATCATCTCCCCTTCCTTGCACCCACTGATGGGGACTTTACCTTGCAGACTCTGAGCTGAGCCTGTCAGTGCTGGGAGCCACTCCTGTTGATGCAGCAACCAGTGAGACTTCAGATGGTCAGCTGAGCAGAATTCTCTCTCTTTTGCTCTCAGTGAATACCAAACAGTGCCCAGAGGAGCTAGTGCCTTCCATCTGCTCCCATCCTTGGCTGGCTTTCTTAAAGAAATTGATTGTTGTTATTTAAAGTATAAAAGTACAACATTTCTTAGCCTCAAAAAGGAAGTCACTACTCTCAGATCAAGGTGAAAGCTGTACTTGAATCATCTTTCACCTCACAAGCCACAAATCACTGAGTGTTCGTAACAGTAAATCTGGACTAACTGCTGCAATTAAATTTATGTAAATAAAAGTAATTATAATTATTATTGTTACTGTGGTGCAATTATATTATTAATCACGCCTTCTCTAATCATGATTGCTCTTACTTTAATTTCTGGTATTGGCTAGTCTTTAAATACTTTTTTTCCTCCTTCAGAGGGAAAAAGAATGGGAAAGTTAATTTACTGTAGCAGCACTCCTCACAACCAGCATTTCATCACCTACCAGCAACTGGCCAAAACTTTCCTGTCCTGATCTGCTATTACAGCTTCACTAATCATGTTTGGTATGCTGTTCAGGAGACAAAAAGAGTAGATATACCTGGGGGAAAAGCAGGATGTGTGGTGCATGGAGTGTCTTCTATTATGTAGTTATGGGCTAAATGTCCTACCAACTCCAGTATTTTCAGGTTTCTCATGAACTGCAAACAGGGATGCAGTTTCACTTTCAAGACCCAGCATGTTTCTGAACACAGAGCATATTCTCTGAGCCCTCCAGGCTAGGAACTTGGTGGGCATTTCACATGCACACAGGACAAGTAAAATGTCAAATGTGGTTACAGCTCCAATTGTTGCTCTATAGATCTGCTGGCACTTATGCTTTTGTCTAAGCCCCAGGGCAAGTATGTCCTGGAGAGTAAGTCACAGTCCCAGGTACCCCAGTGGCTTAAAGCAAACAATTACGGATTTGCTGGGGAACTACTTACTTGCCAGTGGAAATTGGAGTGGACACAAAAAGATAAGAGGGTGGAGGACAAATGTCACTTACCTAGGTCTCATCCCAGTATGGAGTCAAGGTGTACCCGGACACGCATCTGGTTACCAGCTAAGAAGTACTTGTAAGTTGCACCGGTGAGATCTGCCTTATAAATGGATTGACAGCTCTCTGCTGAGTTTTACTCTATGAGCTTTCTCCCCAGCACAGCCAAGTAGACTAGGAAATATGACATAAGCTTGTAGGCTTCTCTGCCAAGTCTCACATTTGATGTATGACCAACTAAGAAGTGATGCTGCAATCCAGAAAGGGATTAAAAAGTCTTCAAGAACTATTTCTCACAAGGTTTGCAGAGAGTGTGTTGAATCAATATTACATCACGGTGCTGGAGTACCAAATATTATTCTTCACATATTATACAAAATGCAGGTTCTTGCAGGGTCTGCTTGCTGTGATCATCATTAGCCTTTCAAAAGATAGGAGCTTTACTCTCAATGAACAAGCAAAAGTTCCTCGTGTCATCCTTATTCAATGTTTGGTAGAACCGTTTCATATTATCTTGTAGCTGCCCATTCTACTCCAAAATAAAAAAATAAAAAAGATGAGTGTGCTAAGTTGAACTAAAGAGTGAAGATGTTGGTCTACAGGTAGCTGTTATCCCAAATGTGTTAGAACACAGTTACGACAGAACAAATGTCTGTAGTAGTCAACTCCAGGACTATGTACATTTAACACAGCAAATCCTATGTCTGATACTGTGCAAACGTGTAATACTATCACTTCATGAAGATGCACTATCACTATGTCAAAAAGACATACCACCACTTCATGACCCTTCCTTATCAGGGTTGACTACCTCACCAATACGGCTTGCCCTTTTTCCTGCATACGTTATTTAAGAATATATACTGCTCTACTAACCCGAACTAGCACAGATCTCTCTGTACCACTCTTCGTTCTGCAGCAGCTTTTCAACAAGTCAAGCAAAACATTACACACAAGTCTGACAGTGCCACATTGGTTTCTAAGACCATAAAACAGTCTTGTAGAAGACAGAATCAAGAACATGTATTTTCAAGTACAAAATATGGTATGGTTATATTTCAAAATCTGTTTCGTGCCCCCTGCATACCTCACGCTCCCTCTGAAGTACAGAAGAAATTTAAGTACTTCAATGAACAAGATCCTGCTTTATCATCAATAAAAGGCATTACTCTGATATGCTAAGACAAGCAACCATAGATTTATCTGTGATTTGAAGAGCAATAACATGCAAAAAACAGACAAGTAATTTTTATGGACTGATTAAAAAAAAAAAAAAAGAAAGGAGAAAGAAGAAAAAGGACAGGTAACATAATATACCTCATCTAGTTACTTACCAATTCAGCAGAACTTGCAGCTTTGATTTCACTAATGTACCAATCAAGTGAGAAATTGCAAAATCTCTGGTGAATGGAGGACAATTTCTTTGTTGGCACAGAGAACTATGTTTTTTTTTTTTTTAAATACAAGAACATTAATCATGATAAAATCTTTTTTTTTTTTTTTTTTTCTCTTGGGTCTGCTGTTTGTAATAGGAAATTTCAAGCAAATCACACCATAACTTACTTTTAATGAACACTTAACTATTGCAAATCACTACCAACAATTTTACAGCCAAGAGGGGATCTGTATTATCTAACTAACAGCTTATTAAAATGGTCAAGAGCTTCCTATAGACTGTAAGAAGTATCTGAAAAGTTAGAGATTACAAGAGACAGTACACATTCTGTAATAATCTTTACTTGAAGTAATTGTTTTCAGTATATGAAAACCTGAGAAACAATTTCAACATCTCAGTATCACAAATTTGATTATCATAAATATAAAAGAAACACTCTATAAAGGTTTTCATTACAATTAAGTCAGCTTAGTGGAATTCATGGCAAAGACAAAAAAGCACAAATCAGTGATGCAGCAGTAATATTTTGTCTTACAGAAACAACTTGAAGATGATTTAACATTTTCTAGACAGTATTTTATTGTTGTATTTACTGAGACAAAAACTCTATTAGGTTTCAGCAATGAATCGGAAGAGCGAATTTTAGTGCAGTTCCTGTATCTTTAAGGCCAATGACATAAAAATATTTGGTATTTTCTAAGTATGTTTGCCTCATATCAGCTCATTTCATGTTTCTTCTAATTAGATTGGTTTTCTCACCATTTAGTGATAGAGGAATGCCACTGTGCATGGTCTCTTCTTAAGAACCAGTCTATTCAGAAATGACTACTGCTCTCTCTCCAATTGGCTAGCATTAGCTAGATATAAATATAGATATTTATTTTTGTCTATGATTGTCTATACCACTACTATCCTAAATAATTAAAAATCTGTTATAATAACTAAATGCTTTTATTGAAAATGATTAGTAGATATTATTTTCTTTTTAATAACTAGGGCATTGCCAAGACCAAACACATGACTTAATTCTGGCAACTTTGTCAGCCCAACTGTATTTTCCCAGCAAACAGGATCGTGACAGGCTCCTCCTCAGCACTTACTAAGATGACAAAACAGTAATTTAGAATGGGATAGATCTAACTGCATTTTAAAATGGAAAAAAAAAAAAGATGTAGAAATCGAAGGGAGTTGATAAACTAAGACGAAAGCACAGTGACCGTAATAGGGGCTACAAAACGTGTAACTACATTATCTTCTTCAAAAATATTAGGTTGAAAAAAAAAAAGGACAATATATCAGGTACGTATTACAGATTAAACCCTAAAAATACAATGTAACCCTGTCTGTCTTTGACAGATGTATTCTATCTACTACTAGCAGATGTGGCTTTCTGTCTAGTTTTCATCTTAACAAACTTTGTCAACTTATCACACCAGTACAGTTTGAGTTGAACTGCAAGATAGGGAGAGGGGAGTTTCTCCTAGAATATCAGAGAGATAACTTGTGCATCAAGTATTGTAAGAACTGATAAGCCAGCTACAGTGTTCCTGGAAACTTTGGGATATTTGATAAAGTCAAGAGCTAAAATATGCATTGGGTGCATATGCACATGTGAAATGGTTTGCTGGCACCCACCAATACTTACAGATTAATTGTTTACAAAGTTAGTGTCCTTCTCCTTGTGTATTTCTGGCGTATGAAATAAAACATGTGTTTCTAGAGACAGCATTTCTCTATCTTATCTTCTCTTATTCGAGCTTCCATAGGGGAATTCTGAGCAATTTTGATCCTTTTGGAAATGAACCGCAGCATGCATGTCTTCTTGCACCTATCACTTGGGCTGAAAGCTCAGACACCTGAAGCTGGTGCAACACTCTTAAGGGATCAGCTTCTTCACACAGCTGTAGAGGGGAGAGGGAGACTCTTTCTCGTTATAAGCTTTTGTTCTTAGACTTCTGTCTAAGCAATTTCACCTGGCTTATACTGGTAGTTGAATTATTATTATTATTATTTTAATTTAAAGGAATCTGAAAGACTTCTCAAATTCTACTCCTTGGCTTTATTGTCTAGAGTTAAAAGAAGAACAAACTCAATCCATATTCTCAATTTCCTTACAAGTTGCACATTTGGAAGAGTTAAACTTGGCTCAACACTCTGCCTCTGTAAGTAGCTTCATTAGAATTGCATGTAGTAGAAAAACAGTCACTTAAGACTTTTCTCCCTGGATCTCAGTCTTCTTTAAATTTACATTATCAAGACTCTACAATAAAATGCAAAACATGCAAATATGTAAATCTGTTCACCTATCTTCAGGTAAAATCAGTGATTTCTTAAAAAGATTTAAAAAGAATGTTTACAAAAGACAATACAGAAATTAGCACACATTTGATTCTCTATGTACATAAAATAGGAGACATTTACACTACTGTCATTAGCATAACTGAATGTAATTTTTGCATGTTCAAGTCATCTGTAAACTACGTAGATTTGGTCTGGTAGATCTTTTAACTAAAGTAACACAAAGCTTCAAGCCGGATGCAAATCTAGATGGAGCAGCAAGATAAATACTTCAACATATAGAAGACCACAATGAGTTCCGGACTACTCTTAGAATGGGGCTGATATTTAATTTAGCTGAAAATTTGAGAGCAAATTTTCAGTTTAAGAGGCGCTTTAAATCTTTACTCAGTAAAGTTCTCATTGAAATGTCAAAAGCAATAACTCTAAACTTTAAGTACCAATTTAATTTTTCAATTCCTTTTTTCTGAAACCATAGACAGTAATCGCGTATTACATTTTTGACAGGTTATCCCACAGACCATTTCACTTTTCTGCATTTATTTTCTTCAAACAACCAGAGGTGCTCTAGGGTTTATCCTTCATCTATATTGTTGCTCTTAATACACTTTTTTGCTCCAAAATCAATTGCTATTCCCTCCTTAGACCATTTTTTAGGGCTGTTGTTGTTTTTTTTTCCTCTCTGACTTTAGTGAAATTTACTAAATTGTGTCTTGAGTCATGAGCCACAACATGAAAAAGAGAAAAAAAATATGACAATGATCTAAGAAGTGCTAACAGAGAATAGTTTCCCAAGTATATGTTAGCCACATAATTAGATCTATGGAAACAACAAATATGGAAGCAGATGAGAGCCCTCTGAAGTATGCTATATACTGAATTTGCACCACTGCTGAAAAGAAGGCTGAAGAGATGGCAGAACATAAGATGAACAGTGTTACATATTACATAAACATTAAAAGGAATATCAAAATCTCTCTCTCAAATGACTTCCAGACTTTTAGGGAGTAACTTACTGCAGTCTTATCTGTCACCAAACAGCAATGTTTTGAATATTTGCTCATGCTTCTTCCTCCCTGAACATAACAGCAAAATCGAGGAAATCACTGGCAGGCCTAGAATTGGAACTGATTCATTTTATACGTACTAGACAAACATTCTACTGAAGTTCATACAGACAAACCATGTTATAGAGAAATCAAAAAGCTTTTTTCCTACTAAATATTCCACTAGCAGGAGCATCATTTTGATTTGTAACTAAAACACTAGCCTGAATATCAGGGGTTGTTCCATCTCTAATCTGCTCTATGATCTAAAAGTAGTTTAGTGCAATGATATGTTTGTCTCATTTTTCCTCTCTTAGGGCAATGATAAAAATCAAGTCTCCCTTGCAAATATTTGGATTTAAGGTTTAAATGTTCCATGCC
This sequence comes from Oxyura jamaicensis, assembly GCF_011077185.1. Lineage (NCBI taxonomy): Eukaryota > Metazoa > Chordata > Aves > Anseriformes > Anatidae > Oxyura > Oxyura jamaicensis. The sequence continues at coordinate 46,805,811 of NC_048896.1, read as the reverse complement.
AACATATTATTATAATAACCTGATGAACTAGGAATAATCAAATAACTTTTAAAAGTTACCGAGCATTCGTAGTTACTACAATACATTCTTGGGACACATGAATATCATTTACAAGCAGCTTATATCCAAGGAATCAACAGAAGAAAGGATTAAGGGAAAGAATATGGAGTGTGTGGACTCTTCTTCACAGAAACTCAAAGGGCATAAGGTGACTAATAAATGTTTTTCCATATAGCAAATAACATAGATTACTATAATTACATATTAAAGATAACATATTTTAAATTAAGTATCATTTATATTCCTGTGTAGTTTGCCTTTAAAAAAGGCCTTTTTTAATCAACAAGGCACTTAGAAAGTTATTTTTTCTAACATAATTATAGATAACATTCAAATAAAAATTTAAATCATTTACCTTATAGAAAATATATTTTAATAGTGAAATAAAAAATAAAGGATTTGTCCCTTTTGACTGGCAAGAAATACGTTAAGAAACTGCATTTTCCTTGAAGTTGTAAAGCTTCCATAAAAAACAACGCAAATGAAAGTAATTGACTACAGAATAGTAATACTTCTTTCAAAACTTAGCAGTGACTGAAATAGGATATATTTGCATGAATTTCCTTGCACACATCTTACAACAGCAGAGTAGCTAAATTGTTTATTTCAGAAGAATTCAAACATATAAGTATGACTTCAGAAAGTTCATATGCAACAGATTGCAATAAAAGTTTGTATATTTTAGTAACACTTTCACCCAACTGCACACAAGAAAACTATTGAAATTAAAAAAAAAAAAAAAAAAAAAAAAAAGCTTCCTGGAATGTTGATTTTAGCAGTTTTCCTCTAAGTTCCACTTTGTACAAATACATCTTTTCAAAATTTTAACCCAAAGTACTGATTTTTTAAGAGGAATATCTGTGGAACTTGTATATAAAACAAGATTATTTTCATAGAACATGAAATACTTGAAAAATTTTAAAATACTCAATGTCTCTAAAACATTATGGAGTTGATAAATTGTCATAATTTTAACACAGGTTCCCTCTAATTAAAAAAAGTGGTTCTCAAAATAAATCAATAATTCCCTAGTGCACGCATAAAGAGAACAGATCAAAAGCAGTAACTGGTATCTTTCCTTCCAGTGTTAATTAGTAATTAAAAATCTTAGCTTCATTAGTACCTACTTTGAAATAGTTTGATTATTTTTTTTTTGATGGGGGAAGGCAATATTACACAGGCAAATCCTGCAACAGAAGTCATGAAAATTAACCAGCTTTGAAACTGCTTGCTTTCATCACAGTTTAAAAAGGATATGAGACTTCATTATTTTCTTTTAAATGAGAATCTTCCTTGAAGACCTCAGCCTTCACTTGGTCTGAGTTGCACGTACTTGCATGCAATGCCTACTTCTACTGGCCAAGTAACACCCTTTCTCCATAACAGTTCAGGTATGTCTGATAATTTTAAGTACAAACACAAATATGAGAATCGGTTCCTTAGCAGAGTATAAAGGTCAACAGCTCCTAGTATTTGGATTAATTGAAAGTCCTAAAAGAATTTCTTGCATTTGGAATGGGGAAATAAGACTTGTCAATGTTTCAAAACCAAGAAGATTGAATTAATGTCCCTTTATGGAATTCAAGTTCCTTCCATTCGTAGTTTATTTGATGCCTTCAATACCGATTCCATTTTCACTTCCATTATCACAGCTGAATATTTCCTGCGTACAAGGTAATCAACAGTATAGCAGCAAACCCCGTTAGTAAACCAGCATTCTGAATAAGGAAGAATGTAAGATCCATCTTTCTTCCTGTCACTTTCTCTCTCAGCATATCATTCATCTCTGGGAACTGGAAAAAGGCATAATTTTAGGTAAGTATTGCCATCTTGTGGTAGCATGTATAGCCTAAACAACTGAAACATTGCTGCTTTGAACTTTGCTGGGTGAAGGCAGTCACAGAACAAGTCACCCTAATTATCCTGAAAACTATTTCATCAAGAATGGAAAATTGAAACGGTGTTTTGCTTTCCTCTGCTGTGATATCACCTTTTTGGCTCTCATGCACATTTCCTCTTTTTAATTTGGGTCCAATTGTCGGTCTGTATGTTGCTAGGAGCAGCTGCCCTTGTATTGCTAAATATTGTGTTTCTTTCTTCACTAACAGACAGAGAAATCCTCAGTTAGAAAATGGAAGATAAGGATTCTTCCACTTTATTTATAAGCATAAGAGGTGAAGCTGAAAACACAAACAGCCCCTGAGAAATAAGAAACCTGTTACAAATAGAAGGTCTGTTGGGCTGATGAGGTAGTGATAAAGCAAGGAAGAAAGAATAGGCATGTTGTGAAACTGGTAGCAACATATGCAATATTACGTTAGGGTGTGATGAAGGGATTCTTCGTTCCATAGCAAGTGTCATAATGGCACCATAATAGCAAAGGATGACTGTTAATTGCAGGAACAAATATATTTCCTCTGAGAGCCAATGGAGGTGGTGGCAGATGAGCACTGGTGATAAAAGTCCCCATTAGCATGGGACAATTCAGGGTATGTGTTTGTGGCAGATAAAGTCAACTGTAGTTGACTTTGACAAACATAAGTTTAGAAGCTTTCTATCTGAATGACTCAGAAGCTTTATCTTTGATCTCATAAGACAAAAAGAACTGTTGAAGCCAATGCAATTCTTGAAGAACAGATTAAGGTAAGTGGGAAGTGGCCAGACCTTCCCAGAAATCATTCCACAGCTCTGTGATCTTCTTGCACAAGAGACAAAGACAACAACAAACCAGATTAGCTTCATGCCATACAGCAAGGCTCATGTGTGCTCACACACCTCAGTGTACACATTCTCTCATACCCACAGCTTCATCACATGGTTATCATACTGATACAGAGGCTGGACTGCTCCAGGAGTCCAGGAGAAAGAGGGAGTATAAAAGAACGGCAAAAAGAAAAGAAAATGGAAAGGACATTCTAATTAATCCTACCTGCTTCTACAAGCAGACCAGAAGCGCGTGAAAATCATAACAGAAAGTGGAAAGGCAAATCTCTGTACAGAGCACTTGCATAGCCTATTTAAGACTTCTCAGGGGGAGAAGAGTTCAGACAGGTAGCTGATTCAAATCGAAAAACCTAGAAAAGGAGAGAGATGCAGAAGAGGAGACAGATGGTGGAAGGGAGGGGAGAGAGAGAGAGTGCAGAACAGATACAAAGAAAAGAATGTTACGTACTTTGATGGATTTAATTAGAACAATTTTACGATGAGCCACTCTAAATTTATGCCATGAGTTTTGCACATCATAGTTGAGTGCACTACTATTCATTATAAGAGTGAAAGCAAATGAACAGCATTAGCAATTAAGGTACTGCAAATTTGTAAAAGAAACTATTTATATTGTTCATTTAACTCTAAGATTACTACTTATAAAATCCTATGTTATTACCTCAACTACATTAGTATTTAATGTAAGAGTTCTTAAATGCATGTAGAACCAAACTGGGGCCTCAAATCTTTTCAAATTCAGGCCTCACTCTGGTTCTACACTCAAATGGATTCTAACATGACAGGTGGAAACACTTACAGATTTATTTGCTCTTACAATACTTGAGTTAAATATAGTAAAGCTTTAAACTCTTGTAAATTCTCTTTCATTTTGAGATAAAACATAATTGTAAGGAATTTATAGAATATTGCTGACTGCCCAGTGAAGCCAGATTAAGTTCCCAACATCTAAACCTGATCTAGAACTTAGCTCTATTTCTTTGCCTTATGTTTTCTAATATACTTTAAAAAAAAAAAAAAAAATCTGCTTTGAATACAGTTCAACAGATCACTCTTTTTTTTAAAAAAAAAAAAAAGTCTGGACAAAGAATCTGGGGCTGGTACTGTTTAATTTAAAGAGTACTGGAGTTTAAGTCAGGGTTTTCACCTAAACTCCAAAATTATTGCTGAAGTTACATAAGATATTCCATTCGACTCTTAAAGAATATTTAGTTTAATTTAACTTCTTTTTTTCTGCTTTTCTTTTAGAAGATTATTTTTGAAAAGACAAATGATTCATTTAATAACAATAGTGTGAGATGCTCTGCCACTTCTTAAAATGCTGAAACAAAGTATTTAAACACTTTTCACTCTTCAGTGAAACCAACCGAAACTCAGGAAAAGCTTATCTTTCTTTAAAACTCATTTTCAGCAATAATCTGACCAGCCATAGTTGTGAAATCAAAGGCTTTCACATTTAATGAATAAGCATAATTATTTGTGCACCTTCATTAAGGTTTTAATTGATTATTTAACATCTAATAATAAGATGTAGGTGACTCTGGCAGGAGAGGGACAAAAATAATAAATTCCACCAGAGAGACTGTTACTGCAGTCTTCACTTTCTTGCAGAAAACTAAATAATTGAAAATGAAATTCCTTCTCACCATATCTGCCAGAGAGATGTACAGGAACATTCCACCAGCTACTGCAAAGATGATGTTAGAAGTAAAGTTGTTGCCTACTAATATACCGAAAGCCATCCCAATGTAACAGGAACACGCAGACAGAAAGTTGAAAAACAGAGCCTGCCGAGTACTCATTCCTGCACTAAGCAAGATGACAAAATCCCCTAAAAAGAGAGAAAAGAGAAAGAAAAAAATGAGAAATCTTCAGCAAATAATATTATGATTATTTTTTTGATTTCAATGGAAATCTAAAGAAAAAGACGTTATTTGTATACAGCTTATATCCCACAGCTGGTTTTCCTCATTCAAGTAAATGATGAGCATTTCCCTTCAACAATAAGATAACTGAAACATTCTAAAGCAAGTAGGTGACGTACAACATAGCTAAGGGCTTGAGAACACAGGACTACCCATAATGAGCAAAATTTAATTAAAAAACAAATACAAAGGCATGTATGAACAGGCCAATTAATACCTATCTAATATACATTCCTAGTTTCCATCCATCTGCACTGAGGAACTTCTTGGGCTAGATGTGTATTATGGTACTTGATAATTTTTTCATGAGTGCTTTTTCTATTCATTTGTTTAAACTTACATTCAAACAATGCCAAGTCTCTGCAAGCATAACCTCCTACAGCAGTAATTTCTATCAAAAACAACATGTTGAATTAAGTTCCTTACCCAGCTCATGAGGAAACTCTTCACACAAGATGGCTATGGAGGTACTCAGCCCTTGAAACAGAGACAAAGTGAAAGAAGCACCAATTGCCAAACCATCTATGAAATTATGTAAGGCATCACTCAGTGTTACCATCCAAGCAATAGTTCCAATCTTTGACAATGGGTGCCCACCAAGACATTTACATAAATTGCCTTGGGTTGCTTCCTCCTGGAAAAACAACACAATAAAGCAATTACATAAAACACTGAATAAAGAAGTCAATGAAACACAGTTATGGCTTTAATCAAGTGCTGAGTATAAAAGCATAATTACATGAAAAAAAAAAAAATGCTTTGTCCAAGAGGCAGAAGGCACAGGTAGCAACAGCAAATATTTTCTGCTTCAACAACTGAAAAGTGAAGCGCCCAGTCACTTTCTGGCTACAAAGCTTTATCTGAATGCCCTTCAGCAGAGACAGAAAGCAATTCAGACCACGATGTCTGAATGTCCCTCTGGCAGTGTCTCTCACAGATTAAGAGACTGCCAAGGATTGATAAGGCTCCTCACAGCCTCTTCAGCCACCTCTATTAAGCATGTACAGTGGGGAGGATTTGATCATTGTGATTGACAGCATCTGTACTTCGTACCTGAAACAGACCTGGATAAATTACATGCTGCCTGTATGTACATCATGCTCGTAAAGCCACAGCCACCATCACAACAACAGACACCTACATGGGAATCCAGACACACATCCAGGTAGTCCTCTAATTTTATTTCTTATTTTGAGCAGCAACAGTTAAGTCCAGCCAGTGAAATCAGTTTTTACAAAGCTCATGTTTAAGAAGAACAGCAGTGGCTAGTTCTGACTGTGGGAGTTGAGGGCTCAGAGCACAACTAGAATTGGCTAATATAAAACTGCAATGCACAATCATGACAAGGCTCTCAGTAATTCCTACCAGACGTGGAAGTAGTTTATGCATCCGGTGTCACGAAATAATGAGAAATTTGACAAAGATAAAAGGAACTGCTGGGAGTACAAACTAATTTCCACTATACAAATCCTAATGTTCCCTTCTGATAAATTTCTGTACACACATATATTGTAGTTAGATTATCTTTGCAAGCACAATAGCGTTGGGAAAAAGATATAAAAAAGGATTTGCATATAAGGCATTAACTAGTGTTTACTACCAGAATACATAAATAGTAATATATATCTGTTTACGCAGATGTATTTAAACACCTTTCTTCTTGTAAGAGAAGGGTGTAGAGGAAAACCTCTTTCCTTTCTATCAATGGGTCAAAAAGATAATTTCAAGAAAATTTTCCAGGGAACACCAGAAATGGTTTTAGCTTTGTCATATCAAATGCAAATGCTACCAGACAACTGCAGTTTGAACTTCAAGGAAATATAACTATTAATAAACAGTCACAAAATCTTTAATGATAGAGCAATGAGATACGTCTCACGCTTTGCTCACCGGACTCTTATCTGACATAATGTATACTTGGATGTTGGAGCTGCCCTGGTACAGCACAAAAATTCAGATTATGGATTTCCCAGTCTGAAGTCTATTACATTACTTGGAATCTGTAGCTAGTAAATCCATGGTTAAGTAGTGGCACGATTGCCATAAAACAGTTATAATTCCTATTCAGTACATAAGGAGTCAGATTTGCACTTTTATGATTTTATATTAAAAGTGTCATTAAAAAATCAGAGTTTCCCCCAAATTCAAACACAGTGGAAATGATATGTACACCTGCATTTTTCTGAGTGCTGTAAAGGCATTACATAATTCTATGGCTAAGCCTGTTAAGGACTCATTTTCTTCTACCAGTTGCACAGGTGAGAATTCCAGTGAAACTCCAAATCATTGCATATGCACGACAAAGATAAAAATCCGATGAAGGATTTTTTGTTTAAATAAATAATTTACAAATATACACATTGAGCCTTCCATGTCTCTATGAAGAAAAATGAACAATACCTGGCTCTACTGGACTGTTTCCTCTTTGTCATGGTACTGTACTGGGTCTGGCTGGAATAAAACATTGTGCTCTGCACTTGTAGCTAGAACAGCTCTGATAGCACACCTATGTTTTGTCTATTGCTAAGCAGTGTTGGCACAGCATCAAGACTTTCTCCAACCCCCTCAAAGTCAGTAGGTGGGGAGGGGACACCACCAGGCAGCTGACCTAAACTTTTTTTATTGACTCGTCAATAAAAGCTGGGAAAGGGAAAGTAGAAGGGGTGGGCTCTCATTACGAAAATGTGTGCTCCCAAAAAACTGCAACGTGTACTGAGGCCTGCTTCCCAAGATGTGGCTGAACATCACCTGCTAATGGGAAGCAGAAAATAATTGTTTTCTCCATCTTTGCTTACACGTAGCTTTTTTTTCCTCTCCCGTCTTTCTTTTCCCTTTAATTAAGTTATCCTTATCTCAACTTGTGAGCCTTTTTTTCCCATCCTTTGAGGAGAGGGAGCGCGAGAGTGACGTGGTGGAGTTCAGTTGACCATCAGTGTGAAACCACCACAGGTACTTCAGGAGATGGTACAGGAAAGATGCCAGCTAAGGAGTTCTGGAACACTCAGCTGGTCTATCAGGTCACATTTTTATTAATTACCACTGCAGTTCTGTATTATTTGCATCACCACAATTGATGGTAAAACAAATATAACCTTGGTATTTTTGCTCTTCTGAACATATTTTTTTCTTTAAAAGCAATGGCTTCTCCTTTGTTCCCAAATGTAAGAGAAATGATAGAGAGACTTCTCTTATTTCATCTTATTACCTCAGGGTACCATTGCTCTTTCTAATGCATCCGTGACTCCCTCAGACAAGAACAAGCACCCCAATCTGTTAAATACTTGCAGAGAAGAAAGAGTTTATGTTCTGCACATCAGTGGAAAACCCAATAGGAGTTAGGACAGAGCAACTCCACCCTGTTTGTAACATTTTCCTTCATACAGACAAAAGAGTAAGCACTGGAATGAAAGTTTTGCTCTTGAAAAAACTAAAAGATAAAAAGGTGTCTTTTCGTGTTCTCTAGGAATGACCCCATGGAACAAGAAGGAACCCTGAGGGCATGAATAAAGGCCACCATGAAGTTTTATTATACGACTCTAACATTGTGTGCTTGGGACTACAGGCATTTTCAGCAATTTGTCTCTGAAGTAACTTTTCTTAAAAGTTACTGTTGTCAAGCTGTTTAATTTTAATGCGTAGTAGGTACAAATTCTGGGTCAGCACAAAAGAGGTTTCCAAGGTTGCAATTACTGCTGCAAGTGAAATTTAAAAGTATGCAACTAATTAAACATTTACATTGATTCTGGCAGGCATTAAAAGAGAAAAGAAGGTTGCATCTCCATGGTTGGAAACAGCTACCACACTGTTGCACAGACTCCAGCCTCCACCCTTAAAGCCTACGTGATGCTTTCTGTCTTCACTGTTATTGCCCTCTTTACTGAGCTTTAAATTAGGAGGACACGTTAAAATTCTATTATGTATATCTTGACTTACCCCAAGTGGATCCCTCATAAATATCAAATGTGTGTAAAACTTAATTCATACCTACCCTCTTAGCACTATCCTAGCTCCTCCCTGATGACTCTGAAGGGTATGCTGGCCCCTTTAAACCTGCCTGAAGGGGGAAAAAAATGTAATGACAGCTTTTCTTTGCTACTTCCCATATCAACTGTGGGTTATCTGCCACACTGGGATTTATTCTACAGCCATCTTCCTTCCAGCCACTCTTGGCTCCAGAGTGAATTTTACTGTGCTACGTTCAGAAGATTTTAACGTAACATATTCTCTTTCTAGCTCTGGAGAAATGGAAAGCAAGAAAGAATGGAAAGCATGAATTTTCATAAATGCAATTCTTATAGAGGAAGAACCTTTGTGAAATTTTAAGTTCTTAAGTCAAAACCACACGCAAAAGGAAATATATGAGTATTCCACAAAGGATCTTGGAATGACCTACAATAATTTATGATCATGAGCACTACAAGTAACCTAGTTGCTATAAATAAATACTAGATAGCCACACTTTATCATTATATATGATATGATTTTGTTATCTTTATGTTACATGTAAGGACAAGGCTGGCCAAACTGCAATAATGGAACAAGTCCAGATAAAACTTCTGTTAAACAGGGCAGAAATATAATACCTGTGCTACTAGAAAGGACTGTCTCCACAGCCAGCGGAGGTTTTGCATGTGTGGATGTGTTCTAAACCTACAAAATACAGTTTATGAATACTCAAAATACAATTTTCCTTTCGGTGCCCATGCAATTTTAGCTATCACCCCTGTTTCTCCTAATCTTTACAACACCCAGTATCCACTGGGCTCCATAACATTTCTAAAGTAGGACAAGTACAATTTTGGTACTTTAAACTGTGTGTATCAAGTGTCCTGTGAGCCTGCAGGGTCAATGCGGAATTCCCATATTCTCTATTTGAGAATTAGGCCCTTTGTCCTGCTTCCTCTCCTGCTCCTCAACGCTCCCCCACAAACAACTTTCTGGGTGAAGAGCACAGGTAGTAAAACAGAAGTTTTTACTGTGAAAAATCTTCCTTAGCCATCCAATAATTATTTCTGTTTTTCCATTTTGTTTTTGTTTGCTTGTTGTTTTTAAATAAGGGACAGGGAAAAGAGTAAAGAAGCACACCAACTTTTTCTTCCCATTTCCATTTTCTTTTCTGACAGAAAGAGGTCGTATTTGTAGTAGAGCAATAAACACAAATACAGAGAACAAATTAGGAAGACCACATTACTTAAACCAGGAGGAACAGCTGCTGTCTCAACCTATTACTTCTGTAATGCCCACCATGTCCAAATACACTGGACTAGCACAAACAGTGATCACAATATATTGCTTACTGTATCAGTTTTCCTCATTACTCATAGATTCAAAGGAACCAGGTTCTCCAACTTAAGGCTGGATGTAGTCAGGAACACAATATGGATCATGTAACATTAAACCACACTATCACACCCTTTAAACAAAACAATAACAACAAAATCAAAATTAACAGATTAAATATTTATCTCTGTCCTACCCATCCCTACACTGATAACTACCAGCTCTTATAGTTGTTCAGCAATCAAATCCAGCATTCAGATTTTGTAAGCTTGCCCAAAAGTAACACATTTTTTACATAGGGCTCAAGCAAGTGATAAGCAAAAAATTTACAAAAACTTGACAAAAGTAATAAAAATTCATATTAACCCTTCCCCAGATATGCTTATATAATAGGCAGGAAAAAAATAAACAGTTTCGTACCTGTGCTGAGACCACACTGATGCTGTCAAAACCAAGATTTCCATTGTTCTCTATGACGGCTGAGTTTGCATAACAGGTCACCCCATTGCTGGATGGTGGTGGTTTGTGTGGGTTAGCCTTATCCTGACATTGATTCTGATCACCATTTCCTAAGTCGGTATGGCCAGTCTAGGTGACAAATAAACAAACAAGTAGCTCAATTAAGCAAAAGCAAAATAATAAACAAATAAATAAAAATAAGAAACACAGACCAAAAAGGAAAATGCAGGGATTGTCATATTCATGCTGCATTTCTTTCAACACCAAGTAAATGCTTAAGTAGCAATAAACATTTTAATACTGAAATTTTTAAGTGAACTCCAAAGTTACCTAAGTTCCCCTCCTATCTAAGCATCTCTTCCTTTCAGCTAATTAGAATACTTGCTTGGATTTTCCATTTTTAAACCTTTCTATAGAACGGTTGAATCTTCATAATCTTCAATACGACGACCAGCTTGGGAGGGTCCAGCTAAGTGAGGTAAGAGTAGAAACACAGGACAGTTTTCTTGGCAAGACAAGAGTAGAGAGTTCCAGAAACTTTGAGAGGCCTTTGTCGGAGACAAATTCAGTCTCACTCATGTGAGCACACAGCAAAAAAGTCCTCTGACGTATGGGTCCTGGTTTAAGCAGAGCCAATTATCCATATGGCGCAATACGGATAATTGCAGGGTCAGTAAAGCAGGTCTGTGTACCAGAGCATGGGGAAACAAAGAGCTAGTTACTGCAGGTGAGATTCAGGCACAGTCAGTCCTGGTAAATTACACTTTACAGATGAATAAGAAGATATATATGTCACATCAATTTCTCCTGTCCATATAGGAGCTTCAGTGGCAGACTCCCATTCTCTTCAGCTTTTACATATTTCCACTTTTTTTCTGATATGTTTAGCTAGCACAGGGAAGATTTGGCCCTTGAGAGCAGCTAGAGCATATGCCAGTGACAGCAGACCACACTCACATCTGGATTCTATTCCCAGGTCTGCCTGTAACTCCCTCAAAAAAGTGAAATTGCTTTCCCTCTCCATGTGGATTTTAAACAGATGTATCAGAACACTTGGTAAGGCTGAAATCCTCAGAAAATAATAATAATAATTAAAAAAAAATCCAACATTTTATTAAGCTAACAAGAATCTCATAAAATGTATCAGGAACTTTACAGTAAGGCTTGTACTGTTAGACACCTTTCATTACCTGGTTATATATCTTCAATATCACTTTCAGAATCCTTTCCACAAAGAAGAGAATATAAAATCCACCAAACACAGCAACGGCTTTCTCAATATAGTTATCTACTTTGGGGTCAAATCCAAATGCCTAACATTGAAGACAAAAGCAATGTGAATTAGTCTGAAATCTTAGTACATTTCCATAAAAACAAATTCCTTGACCGCACACAAATATTCCTCAAAAGTACGGACTGTCCACCAGCCAGGAGTTTCAATGAGGCTGAAGTTATGAAAGAATCTGACCCTGTCAGATTTCTTTTTTTAAACTTACATTAAATGTCAGCAGTGTTTTAATACAGTAGAATTTTACATGCAGAATATAGTAATTATTGCAAAGCAGGAAGTCTACACTGTAGCCCATTAAAACTCACTAGAACTTTACTCAATGCGTTCCTCTTTCTGTCTAGAGGCAAAATAGCCCTTAGCCTTTCCCATGTCACAGCTACACGTGGAATTTGATGGCTCTGCTCAACCAGACAGAAAGAAGTGGCAGCTAGTGGCACTAGTGGCCACCTACAGTTCTTTGGGGATTACAACCCACACACTCAGATCTCCACTGGAGCAAGCTTCTGGAATTAATACACTTTAGAAACAATTTTGCAAAACAAATAACAATTCCCGTTGCTTACCTCTGGAATGAGCTGGAAAATTGCATTAGAAAAGAGAGTACCAATGGCCAAGCCTACAAAGTAGGTTAGAATCTTGGGGAAATATGACTTTTTTAAGAGAGGAGTTAAAATCAATCCCAGGAGTGATGCCAAGTTAATGATAGTCACAGCCAGGAACCCAAATCCCCAAACTGTGGATAAACAAACAGAAATATAAAATCCTTTAGTATAAAATCCACTTAAGGCTGCTTTTGATTTTTCTAACATTTGAACTGTCATGGAATTGAGAAAAATACTTTTTTCCTTACTTGAAATTATACTTTACAAATATAAAACCTTAAATACACACTGATATTTAAGACATACCCACAGAGGGGAAATATGCAGAAATACTGTTTGGGAACACATACAAACCCAGTTTCAGTTCTTAATATTTCAGATAGTCTATCTGCTGCTAGTTTAAATCATCTCTATCTACAGTCAGTGAAGATTCAAGGTAGCTATAGCATGGGCTTAAGACAAATCTTGTTATTGGTCTCAGGGTTGCAGGTCCAATTGTCATTTACCCCTGAACAACTCCAAGATACAAAGTTTGCTGTCTTGGCTGTCCTACACCCAAAAATCCTTCCTGATAAAGGATGACTCCTTCAAATCATCTTGAGGTGGTAACTTTCTGTTCCTATCACTCCGCCTCTTCCTACAGTTCAAAGTACTTCTGCTTTGTTGAAAACACTGCCCATCACTACTTATCACACATATGAGGTGGCAGATAGCTGACAGCAGAGACTATTACAGTAGAGAAATGAAAACATACAAAAGAGAGGTTCTAGGTTCAAAAAGATGGGCACACAGGAGGAATATTTTTATTTATTTAAGAAGTGGCATATGCACCCAGTTTGGCCATAATTTAGCTTCTTTCACCATAAGCACTGTCTCAGATTTTTCAGAGTTCAGATAGCAGGATTTATATGAAGTCATATCGTAATTATTGTGGCATCTGAACTATAGGTTCTGAGAGTTTTGCTGCTTTTGTTTACAAGCATCAAAAAGTTTTGCCTCTGTTCATGTCCACTGTTTTACCCAGTTACATCTCAAATCCTGTGAGTACAAAAAAGCTTTAAAGGTTGCACTGAAAAAGTCTACAACGCTGCCTCAAGTGAGGCCACAGAATCACAAAGATACCCACATAGACAGGTTGTCTATAAAAATTCAACACAAATTAAAATCAAAGCCAACACAATGTTGGATATATGAGAACAGTTTGGTATAATCCAGAAAAGTTGCATCCATATAATAGCCTCATTATCAGTTTTGCCATATATACAAGTTACTGTGAATTCCTTTCTGCATAGCAGAAACAGATCAGATTGGAATCTGCAGCCCAACTTCCCTGTAACACGTTGTCAGCAAACACACTAAACCAGATTCATCACCTGCAACTGGGATTGCTATGTTTTGTTTGCACAGGGACACAATTTTCGTTTGTGATGAATTTTATATTGTGTCAAGAACAGGAAGAACAGAAAGCATTAGAAGCATTTAAAGCATTTGCAAGAGGTGTGTCAATGCCAACCAAAACATTCACTTGCCATTTCTGAGAGACAGAGAGGAGGAAAAACATACAACCAGATATGGTTAAATTCACTAAGCTACACAGGAGCATAACTTCCATTACAATAAAAGATAATTATGCATGTGAATGAATTTTTGAAATCAAGTTTACAGTAAACAAATGGGGTTCCAGCGTCATCATGAGTCACAAAGGCTGTTTGCAGTTTGGGATTACCATAGAAGCAGGAGGCTCTCAGTTTAACATACACATAACTCCTACACACATATCCTGTGCAAAATACATGTTTGAAATTGAGTTAAAATATACATGTGTGTGTATATATGTATATATATGTATATAATATGAAGTAGTGTATATACCCAAATTACCTTGTCACAGACACAGAAAATTAGAACAAGTTTCAAAAATTGTGATTAAAACCCCCTACTGCTACTTACTACTTTTCTACAACAAAAGACAAAGAGGATAAATTTGCAAATGGTACATATAAATCAGTGGGTGATAAAAGCAATAGGAAAATGGAGCTTTAAAGCAAGCACAGAAAAACAGGTTATTGCCAAATGCTGAGAGAAGTTCTCACAATAGTACATGCTTTACTAACAACGGCGTAACATTCATGCCGGTACTCTTTGTTCAGAACAGCAGCACGTACTGGGACACCTAACTTGAAGTACATGCTATAGATGATACACCTTTCATCATTTTGTATGCTTAATGCAGTGGAACATGTTCCAGTGTACTAAAGAACCTGTGTTTGATGTAATCCACTGGTAGGTAGGTATCCCCTTTTGTCACAACAGCAGCAACAAAAAAAGCCTTTCTTCTTCCTAATTTACCAGAGATTAGTGAGGTGAGAAGGCAGATGCATTTTATTTAAAAAAAATCTGGTCTAATCTGGATGGCTCAAAGTCTTTGGGATTTAGTATATTGATATTTTATTTTTTTATTCATTTACCCAAAGTGGAAGAACAAGGAAGAATTAAAATATATAATCAAACAACATCAGACGATGAAGGAATAAATTGTTATCCATCCTAGGCATTCCACAGATCCCACAGTGAGCCTCAGTAATATGGGGACTAGTTTAAACTAATAAATCTTTTAAAGGAATCAAATCAAACTAAGATCTTTCTTATATGTTCTCTGGGAAGGTGCTGTTGACCTGAAGTGCAAATAATAATGATTTTAAAAATGATTGCCCCAATTATCCAAATATGGGAACTGGTGCTGCAAGAAAAATACCACAAATAGAAAACAAACAAAAAGTGATACAATTCCAAGATAACCAATGCTGCCAAAATTGCTTCATTGCTGCATTATAGACTGTATTTCACAATACCATGTGTGCACTGCTCTCTTAAAATTGGGTTTATTCACTAGGGCTCCATCCCCACTAAGCTTTCCCTGAGTGCATCCACCCCAGAAAGCTGGCTAGGCTGACTTCACGTACCAGAGCCAAGCACTGACTACCCGTAGGCTGGTGGCATGGATGGCTTTTGCCAACGACCATTATTCTTTCTGTCTCTACAACTCTGGCCCCAATAAAGAGACTACCAAGACGCCAAAGCATGAAAAATCCAAAAAATAAATGGTAGGAGAGCAAGTCCTCCTCAGGACACCATTGCTCAGTATAGTTCCTCACAAGAAGTGGGGACCACTGCTCTGGGCCTTCCTGAGACAAGCTCGGGCTCCTCTTGAGCCCTTTCCTGGAAAGAAGAAACCAGAGTGTTAAAACCTCACTGAAAAAGCCAAGTAGACCACACAGACTCTGTTTGCCTTGGACAGAAGAAATGCCACTGGGCATTTCCAGTTATTTCATGCCACTTTATACTACTCCCTATTACATTTCAGAGAAACAAGAAAGAGAAGGACATGAGTGTACCCCTAAGGACAGCTAGGTTAGATATTCAATATACAACACCCAAGGAAAAAAGACATGCTATACACTGTCATTTAACTTTTACTCTGCTTCCACAACATTTTTATTTTTATTATTGCAAGCAGCTGCCCCATAAAGCTCACTGTATTAAATTCTTCTTTATGTCTTGTCTGTTCATGTTTTGGCGAACAGTGACTTAACAGAACTTAAATGTGTGGGAGTCCCTGAGCAGAAAATTCACATTGGCCAAGCTGGAAACATGCACTGAGGATTTTGCATCATGGGCAATAACTGAAATCAGCTGGTCCCAATGCTGCCACAATACTGATTCATTTGGTGATGGGGCAGGGGGCACATAAATCAACAACAGCAGGATACATTTGCAGTAAAGCCTCCGTTTGGCACGGGACATTTCTGTGAATCTCCCTTCAAAACAGATAGCACTGTGTGCCACAGCCTCATATGCTTGGGGTTTAAAATACCCTAAGCATGGGCCTCACAGATTTCTCATGCTGCAGCCAAGGGAGGGGCAGAGAAAAGACTGCCTTGCTTATCTGGCTACTGGATACTGCTTCTGAGCTGGCAGGATAAAAGAAAAATAGGAGGTGTGGTCTAACTAGCTTAGGCAATCAACTACAGAGCAACTTTTGCACATCACCATACTTAAACAACCCCCCTCCAGAACAAAACTAAAAAACAACAAAAAAAGACAGATCCTACACTGTGGTGTAGGTATTGTAGATTTCTTGAAAATGTGCCCTCATATGGTATAAACAATCATTGTAAATTGATGCCATGGTTGTGATTAATCAAATATAGTTTTAATTATTCACTGGCACAGGTAAGTTTTAGGAATGATGTGTAATTCTTAGCAACTACTCTCACAACAATCAGGGTGTTATTAATTCTAAAATTTCAAAAGTTACAAAAAACACTGCAGTACCTTTGATAATAAATAATACCTTTGGGAATCTGCTCATCCAATATCCCAGTTTTTAACTTTAAGTCAGTTGAATCCCTGGTAATAATGAATTAATTTGGAATACCGAGTCAAATAAATAAACAATAAACAAATTTGATCTTTACCAACGGAACAAGTGACTTCATTAACCAGCTGATTCATCCCTGTCCTATATTTTCTATTCCACTGTACAGTTCTGTGCACAATAAATATAAAAATAATGAGAAAGATAGGAGGAAGGAAGATTAAGGTTACTCATGCATGTGATGATGTTCCATACAGAGGGAGTAGCACAGAAGATGGCAAGAAGGCAAGAGTGGGAGTTCAGAAAAATGTGTGTCTTTTCCTCAGGAAAACAGCAGTCACTGGCCTCCTTGGTGTCCTGATGTCCAACTGCAAATAATTCCACTTAAATGCAGCCTCCTGGAAATTTTGCCTTGAGTTAGCCTGATGCTTGCATGCCCCACTAATTCTGACGTCCCATTGCAAATCATCTGCACAAACTTTTCCTACTTCCACCTTCTCTCCTATTAACCAGCTATTAGTGAAAGCCCTTATGCCTCAGGGCACAAACTACTGTGCAAACAAAACAGGTCAGAAAGACCTTTTCTTTAATGAACAAATTACTCCATAACTATCTACTGGCCTTTCCCTAAAACATTCTGAAAAGATCACTGTCAAGAGAGATGACGTTGTTTATTTATCCTGGTGACCTGAAACACCCTCTTATGTTCCCACTTTATAACTATATCCCCCTAAAGAAGGCATTCCTATTATGTATAGATAAATATTTATCTAAGAAACCCCCACACTAATCACAGTATCAATGAAATAATATAACTGACCTTGTAAAGAATGTGGTTTAGATGTATCCACAAAGTTTTCCTGATGATCACATGGCTGAAAAATTAGCTGTTGCAAAACAACAGGACATATTGTAGAGAAGTCTGAATTTGAGATACGACTGTTGTTCGGTATTCCATGCAAAGAAAAAATTTCCTCCCCAGTCAAGCACTGGAACAAAAAGGGTTTTTTTGCCAACTTAATACAATAATACAAAACCAAAGAAAAAAAAAGTCACACACTGAGAAACACAAGATTTATAACATGAAAATATTGTAACACATTTTCAAGGAAGTATACACACCGTTTGTACACTGCATGTGAAAACATGGTGATTGTTTAACGTGAAGCAGAAGTGACTTGAAGTATTTTAAGATAACTCACTAAGCAATGAAACATGTTTTACATTGACATTTCCAAATCCCCCACCACATGAACCAGGACAGTCAAATATTTGGAAAAATAGCTTCAAAATAGTTAAAATCCCACATGATTACAAAATAATTACATTTAAGAACAGACCAGATACACTTGAAATCTTAGTGTCAGAGTAGCATCAGAAAATGATTGTTAATTCCATGACTGCTTATTCATATGTCTGCTTCTACTTCACAGCAATGCTTCATATTTCCTCAAACTAGCTGTTCATAAATTGTCCAAATGGCAGCATTCAATATTTTTTCATTCATTTTACAGCAATAATTACTAGCAACAAGGATTATTTTGTAAGACCATTGTGAATTCCTGTGAGACGCTCTTACTTTGGATCTTCACTTTGCCTTCAGCTCAGGGTCAGTATCTAATGGGTCAAGGACAAATCTACACAGCAGTGCCAAACCAGGCTGGGAACAGGGCTGGTTGCTCTCTTGGTTATTTTCAACCAAAAAGCCAAACTACTTGAACTATAAAATATCCTAAACTATATCTCCACAGAAAAATTGAGTACTTTTATATGAAATGTTCCATACCACAAAGGTCTTTCATCTAACACTTTCCATTTATTCACATTCATGTTTTCCCATACGGATCAATAAGCAAATAGTGTTCTTTTTTGGCTGCACACAAAAGTGGCTTGGCTTGCTGATGTACAACACACACCAGGGATGAGCCTCAAGAAAAGAAGTAAAGCTTTTAGCATGCAACATTCTCAGTGTGATTGCAGGAGTAGAGCACTAGAATCCTTAACAAATTGCAAACAAATGGTCACTTCCTGTTCTTTTCAGTTTTACCTTCAGATTCCATAGAACTCCTCCAATAATTCAAGATTATTATTTCTAAAGCGTATTCCTTCTAGAGATAAGCCAAAGCAACTGCAAGTCATTTATTTCAGAGCTGCCTCCATTTCCACTAATAAATGTTACTGTCCACAAGGTGAAAGGCATGCACATACCATTTTAACTTGACTATTTCTTATTTAGCTTGGAGGAAAAGAACTTTCAGGCCAATACGAGTGGCTTCAGCCAAATTACATCCATAATGTTCCTGCCCTTCTTCTTGAATGACCCAGTCTAGGAGAGCACTCAAGTACACACCTGAACTTCAACAAATGTCTGAATTTTGTTGAGGCCATGAGACCTTGAAGACTGAAATATATACTGAAAAGTTTTTCTGAACTGAGGTTTACAAGCAGTGTGGATAAGAATCATCTTTCAGTGTCAACACTGATGTCAAAGCCTCAATATATCTTTAAAAAATATATTTATTTAAAATAAATATAGCTTGATAGCAACAATTTTTGTTTTTGTTTTAAGGCACGTTGACCCATTTAATCTCAATGGAAGTAGTGCACAACGAAATCACCACTGAAGAGAGCTTTTTACAGCCCAATATATGAACTTCTGGAGCTTTTCTAAACTGGTTCTGTGCCTTATCATTTTACCGTTAACTCTGCATTATGAAATAATGCAAAATATGCGGCTAATATTTCCAGTATGAAACAAAAAGAGAGGATAGTTGTGGTCTATAGGAATAGTTCCTATATAGTTCCTCTTGTATTACTAGCTCACAGCCATTTCTAAAGGTCTGCAGTGAAAAGCTGACAGAAAAACAAGCCAGTATGCAGTGAGATTCGTAACATGGATATCTCTAAGAGAACTGATCTTTAACAACTCTTTCCTAGAGATATAGAATGGATGACAAGTAATTTAAAATACTAACAAATTAATATTAGTTTACAAAAATACAAACCACGTTATAGGTTGAAAAAAAAGAACCGATTATGGAGTGAAAATATTACTCATGCACAGCATGAATTAGAAAACTTGAGACTTACAACTTTGGCTATATACAAACAAATATGTAAGCAATACCATCAGACAAGGAACAGCATTTTATTTAATTACTATTACTATTTAGATTGGGGACAAACCCAGAGGATAACAATTCCTGAAAATGATTCATTGTTATAAGTCACCTCATCCTCTCAGCAACTCCTACATGCATTCATGTGCTGAAAAGCAAGCTTGTGAGAGTTCACTGGCACAATTAAGGGATTAATTAAAAGATTCAATCCATAAGAAGCCTTGGACTGGAACAACTCATGTTTGCACACTGCAAAACTCTGCACTTATCATTGCAGGATAAATACATTAAGACAACCACACTGCTGTAAAAACACAAGCTATTTATTTTGTAAGACTGACAGATAACCTTAGCCAAAAGATAATCTAGCCTCATGGAACAGGGGATTGAGAATGACGTCTGGCTCATTAAGTCTACCATCCTGTCTGTCCCTTGCTATTCAGTAAGGCTTGTCACGGTGCTTAAGGTGAAGGGACTGGCCCTGGCCACAACGTGACTGTTACCCAGTGCTTAACTACTATCTTCAAAGAAGATGTAACTGATCATGCCTCTGAACTGTTAAAAAAAATCATAAATAGATGCTTTTATCACAATTAAAGAGGACTTCAATCACTAGAATTTACAGCATTGCAACGTATTCAGACAAAAATAAATAAATAAACCATCAATGAGGTTACTCAATTAAATGTTTACTTTTCTCATGGTAAGGTGCTGCCAAAAAATGATTGACCAATATGGGATTTTCTTTTAAGATTGTAAAGGAAATAAAGTGATGCCCAACTATCTTGATTCCCTTCACACAAGTATCACATATCTATATAAATGAAAAGCATATGCCAAGCTCACCACATTCTTTCCAGGAAAGGATGGGATAACTTGCTCAAAACAAAATAATGCAAGAAGACCTCTAACAGGAAAATTAATAACAAATGTTACGGTACCAACCATATTGTAAACATTTCATTCCCTTTCCTGACCTTCTGCCACGTTCTTATCTTTGCTCTACCTCTGTTTTATCTGTAGCATTGCACATGTGAAGCACTGAAATACCAAGAGCAACCTGTCACTGTGGTTTCTAGATGTTGCCAGATTAAATCCTATCCTAGCCCACACCAGGGCTGAGCAGTGGGTCACACAGTAACAACAGCAAAGAAGGAATGCCATGAATATATATATATTTTTTGACTTAGCCTGAGCCTGGATGAGGCAAAATAAAGACAAATTAATGTCTTCCCCAACTTACTTGTAACAAATCAAAGCATTTAATGCTGATTCAGTGATACTTTTTTGTAACTTATCCAGGTGTGAACTGGGTGCTAGTAAACAACCACACATTCAATAAGCAGCACTTTACGAGAAAGAGTCCAAGCATGTAAAGCTGCTCGAACGCCTTTGTGTGCTTTAGGGATGTTACATACACACCCCAACATGTTCAAGGCAGCTTGAATGTGGGGAGCCGAAAAATGCCCGTGAATGCCGAAACTCACTGAAGATATTGTAGCAATAAGACACTTTGGGGATAGAACAGAAAAGCCTATTTATCTTCTCACTGACCAGGCAACGTCAGCTCATGGTGCTGGATCAAGACCATAAGCCACACACTGTCAGGCCATTCATCCTTGTTTTAAGAAGCACTAGTGAAACACAACCAAAACAAATAAATAAATGATTAAAAATCCAAGCAGATACTAGCCTTGCTCTAGTTCATCCAAACCACCAAAGCTACTGTTTTGACTCATCATGACATGAAAACGCATGATAGCTGATCACTAAGATTTTCACATTTTTGTCCAAATATTTGATATAGAAACCAAAATACATTACATTAAGACAGTATTCAGGCATAACATAAAGGCTCAGCATAAATGTAGTTTTAGAAAAGTCAAAGAAGGAAATTGGAGTATGATTTTAGCACCTTCTGACTACCCCAAAGCATAAAATAAAGGCAACATTAACAGGCTTTCTTTACAATGCCCGCCCACTTTCCACGTATTTTTTGACTAAAATTTCTGAGCTCATAGTTTAAACCTCCAGCATATGCATGTATTGATACCATACCCCAATGAACCTGATGACAGAAGATCAAATATAGTTGTTTTTTTGTTGTTGTTTTTGTGTTTTTTTTTTTTTTACATCTTGCTAATAATGTAGAACAGTGAGTAAACATGCCATCATCTATTACATAGAAATTGTTAGTAGTTCTATACCTATTTGTAGGAGTAAAATGTGTTGGAATTCCACAGTAAAGTGTGAAAAAAACTATTTGAGTTTCCTCAGTTACTATTATTTCTCTGAAAGGAAGTCTTAGCTTATATACTAAGGAAAGGTGATAACAGAAAAAAAAAAAAAAAAGTAAAGAACAAAGAAAATGCAAACATAAAACATAGAGAATTATAAAAATGCTCAATGAAAGCAAAAAGAAAGCTAAAACATAAGGAAATGAAGACAGCTCAATTAAAAATTCTAAAACTCAAAAATATTGTTTGTTATTTTTTGTCCTGTAAGACACACACACATCTTAATGGACATCATACAATTTAAGTTACAATAAATGCCTGTAAAATTTTACACAAGTATATGTTCAAACACCATCATCAACAAATTAAAGCATTTTTTCCTCTGCCTTATCTTTTCAAGTCAACCTCGGTATCAAAAGAAAACAGAAATAAGACATCCCTTCTGACTTACGCATCCAAACTTTCAATTTTTAAGAAAATGGATCAGCTTCTAGTGGATCTTTGGAGATAAGTAAGGTTACTGAAATTTTTATCTGAGTGAAACACACTAAAGACCAGTGCTGGGGCAATACTAAGAGACTGGTCCTTCCTGCTGGGTTTTGAAGGGCGCTATCACCTGTCCCTTACAGATCAGCTCTGCACTAAAAACGACTTCAGGCTTGGATGAGGAACTCTTGATAGAGCAGGGACGTGTTATCTTCACGGGAAGAAAGGGCCTGGAGTCATCCCACTAGCTCTGGACAATGACGTTAGGAACTGAAAGTCTGAGATAAACCTTGTTTCCTCCTACAGCCATATATCTGTGCAGCCTCAATGGATGATCCAGCCTACCTAAAAAACATGAGGTATTTATTTTTCTCCATTGAGATTTAGTAGAATTCAGGCCTCCGATGCCTTACAACACAAGGTTAGATTAGGCTGCTTTACATCTTTTTTTCCATAACCAGTGGATCCTCTAAATTAGGGGCTCATAAGCACAAAGCATGAGTCAGTGTTTGAAAACAGCCACCCGAGTTACTTAGTATGAGTACGCATTACCGTGCAGCACCTGCCCAAAGTCATTGAAATACTTAACACCTACAAGGGATCGAGAGCCTGCAGGTTAAGAGCACTTGCTTAAATGGTATTAGATGATAGAGCAGCTGTAAAGTCAATTTTAAGACATGCAAGTAACTCAACAAAAAAGGTACATGTTTCAGTATGGTACCCTAGATATTTTTCCAAAAGGACACAAATAAAACAGGCCTGTTAAAAAAAATAGAAATGTTTCAGTTAAATTTCAAATGATTTATGAGGAATACGCATTGGCAGTAATTAAAATAAGCAGTTCTTTTCCTCTGTAGCCTGCGTACGAGGGCTACGTGCTTTTTTAAGAGGGAAAAGCTGGAGAACTGAGGAATCTGCTCACATCTAAGCCCCTTTAAAGAAAGATTCTTTTCATAACCATATTCAACACTGCAAACTTGTATTTAGTGTGTGTGGCAGGAAATGTTTGTATATATATATTTTTAAATACACTGTGTTGGAACAGTGTTCAGTTTGTGAAACTTGAATGAGAAGCAGTGACTCTGGGAAATATTGCCACACTTATACTGAATACTACATTGATTTTGGTGGCATTAACTCCAAATTAAGCCCCTGGTCAAGGTACAGACATCGGAATCACACTGTTTCTGAAACGAACTGAGTTTATCCAAGGTTTGTCTACATTACTGATGAAGAGCTACTGCTCCAAACGTTAAAATAAATAAATAAATAAAAAGCGCCTCATGGTCCCTAGAAGCATGCCTCCTCTGTTTCTCGAGGAGCTGAACCAAACCAGAGCAGTCATCCCTGTTTTCCTTTCATTTTCACGGCTGACAGGACTTAGCACAGAGAAATTTCTGCCAGCCTTAGGACTCCCGTTCAGGGAAAGAAAGGCACTCTAAGACGTTCCGGAGATACAAAATGATATAGCATTTAAAAGTAGCATTGAGGTCTGAGTTTTCTTTGGAGACACTAGACAGAGCAAAACAATGTCATGGAAGAAAAAAAAAAAAAAAAAAAAAAAAAAAAAAAAAAAAAAAGCGATTCCGGTCAGATTCAGTCAGCGAATTAAACACTTTAAAAAGCTTTTACTGGATGAATTGACGAAGGGACACTCAGCGCTCGATTTACTCGAAAGACGTGAACAACTTGGAAGTTCCTCCACGCCTGCAGCGGCCAAGCCTCAGCTCCCAGGCGTCGCTTTCCCCGAAGATCTGCCTATGCACCTCTCGGAGGAAAGCTCCAGCAGGGCGAGCAGGTCAACCCGCTCCCCGGCCGCGAGCAGCTCCCGCCCGCCGCTACCTTTGCCCGGGGGCACCGCGGACCTTGGCCCCGTCTCCTCGCTCCCCGTGTGCCGGCCCTCGGCGCTACCTGGTTGTGGTGCGGCTCGGGCAGGAGCTGGGACGGCGGCGCGGCGGTCGGGCGGCCGAGCAGGGCGGAGAGCTGGGCGGCCGACAGGCTTCCGTTGGTGCCGAAGGCGCGGAGCACGTCGGCGGCGAAGGCGGCGGCCGCGTTTGGGAGCATCTCCGGGGAGCAGGCGAGTGCGGCCGGGAGCGCGGCCCCTCCGGCCGGGGCTCGGCGGGGCGGGGGAGGCGGGCGGCCCCTCCCCGGGGGGCGGCTGCGCGAAGGCGGCACCGGGCTCCGGCCCGGCCCCGCCGAGCACCTGCCGGGCACCGCACGCCGCCCCGGGGAGTTTACTCCGGCCCCGAAGCGTGGGGGATTTCACCCGGCCTTTTTAATAAGCAAGTGGGGAAGTGTGTGACTGACCCCAGGCAACAGCTCCCTCGCTTCAGGAGCGGCACTTCCCCCTTAGGAGACACCGCTACAAGTTACTCCCCAGCTGCCCCTTACAACATTTCTTAACCTGTCTCCAAATCGGTACCACCCACTACAGAAATATATATTTTAACACAACACGATTTAAACATTCTTATTTAGACCTCTATGGAACTATGCTGAAGGGGATGAGCAGAAGTGCTCCTCAATCCCAAATTTTCTGAAAGCAGAATTTATGCTGTGTGCCGTGCGGTCTGGGTATCAGCACCACGATGGAGGCACTGTCACTTCACAAGCAGTGACACTTGTTTGGATAAACTGCTCATAAAAATATTGCATACCACAGTGCACAAAGCATTAAGCAGAAAAAAGTGCCATCAGTATTAACCAGCTACCAGAAAAATCCAGAGCGCTGCAGTCCCATAAATTCTGCTACTGAAGGAACTAAACTCTGACTTAAATGTGAACAGCTTTCATGCTTCCCCGGTACTTGGTTGGTGGAGGCTTAAGCAGCTTCTGGCACAACCTAGCTGCCAGTTGTTCCCAGTGACAGACCCCATCACCGTAGCTCAACAGACGTGCCTGAAGACACCACCCTCCCCACATCTCTATTTACATGGGCATTTTTGGTCTCTTCCAGAAAAACCAATACCAGTTTTCTGCTGCTACTGACAGAATCACAACATATTTCTTCCAGTAGCAGAACTGGGGTCTCCTATACTGAGCATGCCTATTTCTAAACACAGCTCTGCTCACAGTCCATTACTTGAAGGCATTCTGAAATTTGAAAAAGTCTGTATATTTGATGAGTTCCTTACAATCAGGAGATAAATTGGAAACAACACAAACTGGCTAAAACAGCTAAATCAAAACAGGCTGCTGGTGCATCAAAAAGATGTGTTAGTGCTCTGTAGTACAAGGCCAAAGAGTTAATTTCAAAACTGTTTTATTTTTTAAGGACTTTTTTTTTAATCAGTAACAGAAATATAAAGGATAATTTAAATTAGAGTAATTAAGCAAACTCATATTTGCATTAGTTCTGAGGTCCATATTTGCATAATGCTGACAAGATCAAGGAATTCCTGAATAATTCCATTAAGAATTATTCTCTTTTGCCAATCCTCTACAGAATGAAAATCCTACTCTATTTTTGAGAGACAGCCAAAACTTTTCCTCAAGGAGTGATGCATTCATACTGCTCTACTTTAAAAGAAGTTTCTGAACTGTTTCTTGCTGAAAAAGACTACAAGAGCCAGAAGGGCATCAAACAAGACCGGAGGTCATGTACCTTTCCAACTGTATATATAGCACTTGAAGGACTACTTTAGATGTTGTTTATACCCTTATGACATATGTACAGATCCATCAGGTGTGCTCTTGGTTCATCTCAAGTCTGATAAAGTCTAGCCAACGCTTACAGAGCAAAATTCTTTCTCAAACTGAAAGAACCACCTGTTTGTACACTGTAAACCAAATATTTCCCAATAGTACTTCATGGTCCTGACTCACTATTGTTTTGTTTTCTGCTTTATTGACACCTGTGTAACATTACTGTCACATTTAAACCACAGTCAGGTGCCAGCGCACCAGGTGGTGACTGGCAGTGGGGGCAAGATGATCTAAATCAGCTTCTCTGATCTCCTACAGGGCCATATCTTCCCCAAATTGGGTTTCCCTTAAGGAATTCTGTGAAACTGTAGCTACTTACACCCTAGCCAAAATGATTTGTAATTTTGTTATTTACTTATCTCAAAGTCAGAGGAACCCCTTGTGTCTATCTTCATTCAAACAGATTGAAGTTATCTATTTGAAAATAACAATCATACCATAACCCTGTAGTTTGGCAAGTAAGACTGACACACCCATTCCTTGCATTCTTACTATTTGCATGCTTTTTCTCTCAACCCTTTGTTGGATTAACTACTTTAATAGGATTAAAAATGATAACCCGTAATTACACACACTTAAATGAAATGACATATAGCAAATAGATATTTCTAGGGGAAATTATCTAGGTAGGTAAAAATATTAGACTGACACCTCAAACACAATCCCCTCCTTCCCCCCCCGCCCCGCGGCCCCCCCCCCCCCCCCCCCCAAGTATTTCTCTTTACTGCGTAAGTGAACTCCCAGCAGCTCTCTTTATTCATTTTTTAATCATTTTTTAAACTTGGCTAGGCAGACTACAATACTCATAGCAACTATATCTTAACTTCCAGTGCATCACAGATTAATAGCATGCTAAGGTGGATGCTCATATAGTTTTCCATACTGCCAGCTCAGGAATCTTCCTCCTGAATTCTGGGCTCTTGCAAGTACTGAAAATGAATTCAAGAGGGAAAACTGGGGTCTCAAGATTTGCAGATTTTGATTCTGTAATTTAATGATTTAATAGTGAATTACAAGTGTCTGAGGCATGATGTGGACCTCAAACTATGAGAGGTATAATGGCATTGCTAGGGTAAATCAATCATAACTTGCTTCTATGGTGAGCCTGCACTATCAGTAACATTTCTATATTGTTTACCACTCTGAGAAGCTTAGCTCATACAAAAGGTTAACTTTATGCAATATATTTCACCCAGCAAGAGGCATTACCCGTTCTACAGCCTTCCACTAGAGCCAGCTCTCTCTCTGTAGAACTGTAGAATACCCTGCTTCTGATGAGAAATAGATAGGATACATCCTCCGTGAGATTAAGTATTACTTAAGCAAGTATCTTCAAAAACAACATATCTGTAATAAACCACATAAGATGAAAAGCTTTACTACTTTTATTTTCAAATACCAATATATAGAGATATTTAAAGATCTTTAACCACAACCAGAATGAGTTATTTTTAGTAGAGATATACAGATGAAACAATCTTCAGTTCATAGCTGTTCATTGGAAAACTGAGCTTAATAAAATTCCACTGACACTTGAGAAATATTATCTGTTCCCAACTCATTTGCATAGGGTCATGACTATTTGATAGTATGGAGATAGAATAATAGTATGGAGATAGTATGGAGAATAGAATCATAGATAATATTTATAGTGTCAAAGCTCCAAGTTTTTTTGAGCCTAATGTTTTGGCCAAGTGCCATCTCTCATTTTCAGTTGGTAGGCACAGATCTCTAACTTACAAATCCAGTAGCTGTTGGGCTACAGCTTCAGACAGTAAGAAGTGAGACAGTGCCTGGAGAGCTGAGCCAGCCTACAGCAGCTGTGCATCATGACTCAAAGTACCCAAGATGTGTGCACAAAAATATAGGAAGTAATAAACATTCTTAAAAGAGAGCACTGTTCACTGTGACAATGCCTTGCATTGCCCAAATTATCTGTGCCAGAAGAGCCAGTATTTTACAGTATTTTTATTTTATTTTTTTAAAGCAAAAAGCCACTACACATTCTTATCGCTTAAACATTAGTTTGTAAGAAAAGAAGTTCAGAAGTATGGATTTTTTTTCAACTTAGAGCTTTTCAACTTATTCTGAACCATCATAATAAAAAATTTTTACATTTACAAATTCAAATAAATATTTCAGCTAGTTCCCCCAAGTATTTTAAAAACACTTAAATTTAAGTTCTCTATTATTCTAAAATTAAGTTAAAAATCAAAAAACTTTAAAGTGTTAAAATCACTGATGTTTTGTAGGAATGTTTTCATGTGTTCACGTTTTGTAAGAACATGTCTAGCAGGGACCTGTTGAAGACCTTTAAATTCACCAAAGGACCCCAGGGAGGGGCAGTACATGACTAAAAGCTACGAGTCCAGATTACATTAACATATCTGCACTGATTTGTATGTATCTAAAGAACAAGGGTTACCACAGAATAAAGGAGAAGCAGTCATATGTCAATATTAGTACGATTAGATAAGCAGAGTAGTGTCAGCAGGATGTCTGAGACACAACATGCTGGCGTTGTATTTTACAGGCTGGATCCTGCAGGGATCAAAGTTAACCCTGTGAGAGAGCAATGCTAAAGCAGCTGCAGGAATCATTTAGATTTTTTTCACCCTTACAATTCAGTAAGGTGGAAAAAGTTAGTAGAGTTTCTGAAGAGGGACCATAACAGTGTTACCAGTTTCCATTACAGAACCTGGGAGGAAAACAGAACCTGGGAGGAAAACCATTTGTTCTGGAAACTTTTCTAGAGCAGTAACCATCAACACACTTGTCTCTTCCTTCATTTCTTCTTCATTTTCATGCTCATTTCACTAAATACAAATGTACATAAACACGAGAGGTATTTAGAACATTCCACAACTAGATAATTTATAGGTAAAGTCTTTAACATACACAGCCAGAGGTACAAGGACACTCATAGGCTATGCACAACTCTTGAAACCTGGTGTCTGCAGTATCTAGTAAAGAAAAGATAATTATACTCTGTATTATTGTAAATAGAATTTGCATTTTTTTTTTGAAAAGTTATCTCAGGAACCTGAAAGCTATTAGTAACTTGTATACTGACATTATTTCAAATAACGTCCCTTAAGGGCAGATATACACATCTCAGTGAAACTCGTAGAGCTCTTAGTGTTTTTCGTGTTCTATATGCTTTCTCTTAGGGCATGAATGCCTCTGACTTCAGGGATTTAACTGAGCCTAGGCCTGCACGCAAGAAATCACTGGAGAGGAGTAAGCCCTGCCAAAGGATAATGCTCACACTAGGTTTTCCTTAAGCAATTTGAGCAGAAGCACAGAACAAATACCTGTTTCAGTCACGTGTAAATCAATAAATAGACTTTACTTATGTACCAGCTTGTTCTACACCCACCAACGCTTACTGTTTAGGTCAGAATTTCCAATGTCACTTGTAACTTTGTCGTGGCACACTTGTTTTAAAGAGTTTTTAGTGCTAGAGATGGATGTTACAGCATGTGGGTCTCCATGGAACCATTGGTTTTGTTTATCACAACTCAAACATGGAAATGAGAAACTCAAACCTTAAAAAAAACTAAGGCACCACAAACAAACACCACCACAACCTTCAAAGTATATTCACTACCTGCTGTGGAACAGGGAGTGTTAACGTGGCTAAAGGATAACACAATACAAACATCTGGCAGAGAACATTTCCTGAGCAAGTTACACATTTAATAAATAAATAAATAAAAGTGGGGAAAATAAAAGTCTCGGGGATTTGCAACTCTAGGGAAGATGGCTGAAGAAGCGTTCAATAATTGATAATTTTACAACTCAATTCACATGTTGGTTTCTTATTCTAACCCTAAAACCGTGTAGAGGATTTACAATTAGTTACTCAGTTCTGGTGAGGCCACACCTCAAGTACTGTGTTCAGTTTTGGGCCCCTCACTACAAGAAGGACATGGAGGTGCTCGAGCGAGTCCAGAGCAGGGCTACGAAGCTGGTGAAGGGTCTGGAGAACAAGTCTTATGAGGAGCGGCTGAGGGAGCTGGGACTGTTTAGCCTAGAGAAGAGGAGGT
Source organism: Oxyura jamaicensis (assembly GCF_011077185.1). Classification (NCBI taxonomy): domain Eukaryota; kingdom Metazoa; phylum Chordata; class Aves; order Anseriformes; family Anatidae; genus Oxyura; species Oxyura jamaicensis. Next base: position 46,775,496 of record NC_048896.1, on the reverse strand, counting down.
TCAGGGGCAACCTTATCACACTCTACAGGTACCTGAAAGGAGGCTGTAGCGAGGTGGCGGTTGGTCTGTTCTCCCACGTGCCTGGTGACAGGACGAGGGGAAATGGGCTAAAGTTGCACCAGGGGGAGGTTTAGGTTGGATATTAGGAAGAACTTCTTTACTGAAAGGGTTGTTAGTCACTGGAATAGGCTGCCCAGGGAAGTGGTTGAGTCACCATCCCTGGAGGTCTTTAAAAGACGTTTAGATGTAGAGCTTAGGGATACAGTTTAGTGGAGGACTTGTTAGCATTAGGTCAGAGGTTGGACTCTGTGATCTTGGAGGTCTCTTCCAGCCTAGACTATTCTGTGATACTTTCAAAGGTCTTTGAAGACCAAATACAGTAAGTCCATTGTGTCAATTTACGCTATTTTGGTAGAAATCAGAAAAGAGTCTCACTGGCAAAGCAGAACAGATGATGAATTAGAATCACAATTTATAAGTGGAGAATTAAGAGAGTCCCACACTTTTCGCTGGGCCTACAAAAGGCACCCTCTCAAGCAAACCCAGCAGAGAGGAGAAATGTAAGAGTTTAGATCAACCTTCTTCCTGTGTTTGTGAGCTTGTCAGGCAAATGTATGCATACAGCATGTTTCCCAGATCCAGACTTTAGAAGCAGACAGTAAATTGCAATAGATGAGGAAACGGCCTCTCTATATCCACCTGTATAGCTGTCAAACTATACCAATGTGAACTGATGATAAGAGTCAAAGGGTGGTAAAGAATTTTTTAGCACACATACAGGAAGAACTTCATGAGCAAATACCCATAGGTGTAAGAGAACATAATTTTAAAAATAGCCTTACGCAACTGCCCTAGCAATGGTTCACTCCGTGGGGTGGGTGCAGACTGCCACAAGACAGAAGAGCACAGTACAACCAGTGAGAAAGCTTCATATGTAAACAATTATCAGTTTACTGCTTGACACCAGAGTCGTTGAAATTCCTAACATAGCTGCTGGCTGTTGCTTATGATTCTTTGGGAAGGAAAGATTCAGCATCTAATCCCTGTAAGTAAACACAGTTTCAGACCTCACAAAAGGGCAAATGTTTAACAGCAGCAGACACCTCAAATGTGACCTTCATCTGAGAATCTCAAGAACACAGAGTTTAAAAAGAAGATCTTCCCAAAACCTCTGTGGGGATAAAGGCAAAATTCATATTTACAGACTGGGAAAGGGCAACTTAGAAATAATTAAGTTCAATTATTTAAATACAAACAAGTGAACGGAATCCAGTTTTCACTCCTACTTCACAAACCCTTTCTCCTACTCTCTATAGGAGAGCTTTGTACAAACACTATTCAACAAGGGCAAGGCAGTGTATAGGATTAAATTCCTAAATGAGAGAAACAGAAAGGGTAAGCCCCAAATTTGAGAAGTACGTTAAGCACCTTACCAAGATTGTTTTTAAAAAATATATATTAAAAAATCACCTCAGGATGCAGAAAACCCTGTTATTTAAGGATGTGCTGTAACTTTGTTGCTTATGGCTGAGGAAGCAAGGTTAAATATTGGTTGACAACAGTATCAACAATAATGTGGAAGAAGCATTAAAACCTCCTATTTCTAGCAACACATCACTTAACTACAAGAGATGCCCTTCTATAACAATTCCAAACTTATAGCTGATCTCTTTTATAGGGAAGCATTCATCACTGACACCTGTGAGATAAATGACAGCCAAAGGATTTGATATGTCGCAAAGCTGGCACGTAACTGAAACAGCTGCTAGCAGGTCAAGCAGCAATTGCCAAGAGGCCAAACAAGTTTTCTTCCACAGACCAGCTGAAGCAGAGCATTAGAACATGGTCTTTGGATTTCACAGCATAGAAGGAATAGGAAGGGATGACTTGGAAAGCATGAGATTACTATTTCTATTTAGGGGTGGGAAGACACAGGGAAGAGGAATCTAACTACATTGCAAGAAGAATCAAAAGTTAAATAATGGATCTCAAAAGTGGTCCTACATTTTACTTTTTTCACGCTTTTATCATCTCCAACATTCTTACTGCAGCAAGAAATATAACAATACAGAGTCTCAACCTCTCAGATAGTATTTTAGAAATCTAAAATGATCTTATACAGACCAGTAACATCAGAAGCTCCCAAACAGAAGTGTTTAAGAGATCAAGACCAGACAAATTATTACTACAGTGCCCATTATAGATGCCAGCTCTGGGCTGGTAAGCTCAGTAGAATTAGGTAGTACATGGTGTTAAAATGTACAGAGAGCATTATTACGAACAGATTAATTTCCTTATATATCTTCTAGCCCTTACATGTTGTAAACTTTTAGAGACTTTGATCAATATTGTTAAAGTACCTCACAATATATCTTTAAAGACCCAAGAAAACCTAAGTTTTGCATTGTAAAATTACCAATTTTATAACATTTCAGGAATTTCTGAGGCCTAAACCCTTACATTGCCATGCAATGCCAAACGTGCAATGCCTCAAACTGTAGATTTTTTTTAGCAGAGTTTTTCTTCACTGAGATGTTTAAAAGATTTTGTTGTGATGAAAAAAATGCTATAATTCAAGACCACTTAATAAATGTACAACACAAGTTCAAAACGGATTCACTTATACCTAAGTGATCAAAAGTAAACAAAAAGCAGATCATTTAGTGATCAGTATACATACCTTTGTTTATAGAGAAGAGATTCTGTCACAGTGTCAGCTACATAAATATTGTGACTATGTACTTAAATACTTGCATCTCAATACTTTTATCTTCTCAGGCATATTATTTGCCTTGCTGTTTATAACATAAAACTTCCCCTCTCTGTCCTTGACTCAGTAGTAACATGAGAGTGTTTGAAATTCAAACAAAACCTCCTTGTCCTGAGAGTACAAGGGGCAGAGGAAGATGCAACTAGACAAATAAGTTGTTATTAGTGCCTTATGCCATCCCCCTTTGATAAAAGCCAAAGGAGAGGACACTGAGGAGGTCATTCAGGGACAGCCATTCCTGGGTCCCTTGTCTCCAGCTCCTTGTCCATACTTCATTATGGAGTTTTCTGAGTTTACTAAGAAAAAGAAATTAGACTTCTGAGATTCTTTGATAACAATTACAAGCATAGTAAAGAGGTGTTAGCCATAGGACAGAAGAATGTAATGACTAATGCCTGCCCTAACACTATTCAAGTGCAATGGTTACTAAAGTTGCCAGGCAAAGGCTCTTATATTCAATTGCACATTCACGCAATTTCACTTTTAGCCTTTTTAAGGAAGTGATAGGACTTGCTTGATACATGATTATGAAACATCTGGCAAGGAAATGGTTCCCATACACAAATTAGAAGCACACAGGATTTGACCATAATGTTAAAATGAAAGAGAAAAATCTTCATCTCCTGCCACCAGATTCAAGGAATAGAATACCTTAATATTAAATGTGAAGTTATTTCCATACATGTGAAAACAACTGCCAACACTCAAGAAAGATGGTTAAACAACTGAAATGATTCCAAATGATTTATACGAAAAAAAAAAAAAAATCCATCAGGAAACTAACATGAACACTTATACTAGTTCTGAAAAAATGAGCAATTGCTCTAGTTTTAAAGCCATTTTGCATTCCTGAATTGAAACTTCAGATTTTACATTATTTTAATTTGATATCACTAACTACATTGGTCCGAATCCCTTTGAGACTGCTGCCAGGAAAAATTCCTCATTTTTCATTCTTTAGAGAAAAACATCATACAGAAGCAGATCAGCTTTGCTGGTTATCAGACCAACAAAGTTAAACAATGGAAGCAAAACAGCCAAATGGACATTGAAAGAAGTCAGGGGAAGGGAACTTTGCAATAAAACTTTGTTCCTCCTGATCTGCACTGCAAAGCCATGGACTCCAACACCGCTTCCCTGGATTCCAGGAACTTCCTAGAGCAGTATCTGAACCTGGATCATACTTTAAAAAAAAAAAAAAAAAAAGCTATTTACTGGTTTTAGTTGTTTTTAACATAAATGGATGGCATTACATCAGTGGCTCTTGTGGCTGCCTTAGTTGAAGAGGATTCCTAGATCTATGAAGTACCAAGTTTTAAAGATACATGAAATGTAACACTCACAAGACCTAATTTATTTTTTTTATACTGACTGAGAAAAACAGATCAGTAATGTAGAAAGGCACAGCTCTCACAGGGATGCCAATTATTCCATTAAAAAAAAAAAAAAAAGAGTGGGGAAGGGTATGTATATTTTAAATCACAAAATAATACATACAGCAACAAGGTGGCTGGAGATGAACATAAACTCCTCACAGTCTACACTAGTACATGACTAGGCCTGGGAATGGCTACATTATAACCAGGTTCCCCAAATCCTATCAATATGTGTTTAGCTTTTAACAAGCTCTAGTCCTGTGTTTGCTTACAGTAATCAATATTCTTCTCACACGATTTTCCTAGCTCTTTATAACACTGAACAGACTAAGTCTTTGCCTCACTAAAACCAAAGAAAAACTCTTCCTGTCTTAAGAAGAGGCAGGATTTGTAGCTCATCTTATAAGGAAAGGACAAGATGAGGAAGAAGTGCTTTCTCTCTCTCTCGTTTACTTATAAAGAGAAGTAAAATTGTTTAGAAAACAAAGCACCGGAGTTGCAGTATAAGGGCTGAAATCAGTTTCATCATTTCTAAGAGATGCACGGATAGCAGACAGATACAGATATGGACACTGCAGTCATAGGCAGTCTTCTAACAAGTAGAAAAAGGGACAGAGGGGAAAGTCGGGCATACGTCAATGAAAAATCTGATAAACAAATGTTTCTGAGCAGGAAACTAGAATCGCCCTGAGAAAATCAATGTGGTGTTACCTTAAATAGCATCGTCACTTTTTCCCCAGCAAATAGTATGAAATCCAACATTTCATGCCGTGATGGCTCATGACTCTATTGCATTTTTCCTTTAATCTATAAGTCATTTGTTTGCTTTGTTAGGGCATTGCCTTTTAGTCCAGTTGCAACAAACCCACGGTGTCATCAGGGACTACATGGCACAGCTCCTGTCAAGAGGAGGAGATTCACAGCTGTCCTCTTGGCCTGCCCCCATCCTTGAATCCCACTGCCCTGCTGATCAACAGCATGGGTTGCGCCCATGCAGTTTGTTCTGCTCTGACAGGTGCTGGTGTTTGGCAGCATTCCCAGCAAGCAGGCAGTTGCAGAGAGATGAAGACTTGGCTGCAAGTTAGAAAGCCAGCTCATGCAAAGCATGGAAGGATCTAAAGGATGCAAAGGTGTTAAACCCCTTTCGTGTTTTCACACTCCTGAAACTGCCACGGGCTGCTCTAAACTATGCTGGCTGCCAGTAGTTGCAGGCATTTTAACAGAAGCTAGAACACCAACAAGGAAAAAAAAAATCATTTGAAATTAAGCACAGCAAAATATTTACCAGAAAACCTAAAGGATATCTCTTCCTCATCTTCCAGCTTACAACAAACCACATTATTCAAGCTACCCAGATCATGCTGTGTGGATTACTTACAACTCCAATTCTGCCTTAAGGCAACAGACCTATAGTCTTTCCCCTAAATGATGTCCAGCCCCTCCACCCTCCAATATCAGACGCTGGCCCTTCACTTTCTTCTGGAATTGCAAGCGCTGTTTTGCTTCCACAGTTTAACAGCTGCAACCCTACAGCTGTCAGTGCTACACCACCAGGTAGGACTCCTTTGAAGCTGCTATCAAAGCTAAAGACAATCCACTTGTGAAATTAAGTTTTCTTTCAGTTCATTGGACTTAAGTGTTGAGAATCCCATGTGTAAGCAGCACGCGAAGCACAAGGACAAATTATTCTTCCTTCTCCTTCCTTCTCTCCCTGTTCACACACTTTCAGAACACTAGCATGAGAGCAGTCCTCAGTGAGTTTGGGATAAACTTAAGCAAGAAAATGTAGTTACCCATTTAAATCCATTTGTATGTCAGCTTATTAACTAATTTTCTTGATTACATATATGTAGAAACGCTCAGAGTGTGGTTACCATAGTCAGGGCGAAAGACTCTGAGAAGTTACTTCATGCCTTCTCAGCCAACTTTACCTATTTTTAACACACCAATTGATGCTATCCCTGATTATTCAGCTTACACTAAAAGAGAGTTATATTATCAGGAAATCTGTGTATGTAGCCTACCAAACCATAGAGACCATGCTTCTCAAAAGTCATCCTAAAAATCTCAGTGCTGTCATCCTACTTTGAATCAGAGTTTTGCCTGTTTGGGCAGAGCTTAAATGTAGAAATTTGGCATTATAAGGAACAGGCACATTGCTGCCAGCAAAAGCACCGCATGCTTCTTAGCTCAGAGCCACATTAGATCATTGGCAGCTACTTGAAAATTTCAGGATTAAAGCAGAAATACTTTGTCTAATACAAAGAGATCTAAGATCAACATAGATGCTTTTATTCTGAAATTGTACATGTAATTTGCACAAACATGGAACTACACAAGATTTATGACAACAGAAATGGAACTACAATGACCTGAGACTCCATATGGTAGAGTTCAGAGACATAAAACTGTATATGGGACAGAACTGTAAAAGAAATCAGGGTAAATATAGACAGATTGCTAACATATTATTTATTTGTACTAGTATAGACATCAAATATTGGGTTTCTTTTTTAATTTAAACACACACAAAAACAGTTATTCCACCTTTGCTGGGGCAAGAGCTAATGTATCTCATTGTCACTTTGGTTAGGCATGGCACAGTTTCTAATCCACAGAAAGCTATCCCTGATTAGCCAGTAACCATGATATAAAAGTTAGAATCCAGGATATGAGTGCCTCTGAAGGGGAGCACTGATTTTTTACAACTGATTTTAAGAAGTTAATTCCAACCCAGGCTCTAAAAAGCACACGTACAGAACACACATTCACATCAGTGTATTAGAGAGAAAATGTGTACTTCCAAAACACTTGGGATGCTGACATGGGGGATGAAGAAGGCCTCTGCGTTACCATTTTATCCTCTGTTAGGCACAGTTAACTATGCACATGAACACTAGCGAGGCACAGGACAACTACATTTGCTAAGGAACCGAGGATGTAAAGAAAGAATTCAGCTGTGAATTCAGACCCAAGTTTCTGCCACACCAGCAATATGTCTTTCAGTTATTTACTGGGAACACCCAGTACGTCAGCCTTTCAACAAGTACTTATTAAGGAGCCATTAATTACTGTGTATCCAAGTGCTAGAGTATTTCAGTTCCCTCAGCTCTGGTAAAAGTATTGTTGTTCTTGATAAACCAGAACTGTAACTAATCCTCCAGCCTTATGCTGGACTGTGTATTTGGTTTTAGTGATACAATCTCACTGTGCTCAGTGTTTTATAAGAAACGGCAGAAACATGCTGTTAAAAGGACGATTTGAAACTTCTCAAATTGTTTGGACAACTGAGAACTTGGCTATCCCTGGTACGGCCTTCTCTCTGCACAAACACACCAACTCTCAGGGAGCAGAAAATGATTTCAAACACTATGAAACATGCATTTTGGTTTTGTTGTGAAGATTTACTCAATAAGTTTGGCAGTGTTCTGTGCTTCCTCTCCTATTCCCCAGCATCCTATCCTTCAGCCCACCTCCTTTCCCTTTCAGACTCTTCTACATTCTTTACCAACCTAAACAGGGCTTCTGTTGTCTCTTCTGCTTCCTGCTACCTCCTTCTCCTGTGCTGTTGCTTCAGTCCTCCAACTCTAACACTATGGGTGCTGGGACCAAATTGATATCCCAAGAAGACTCAGTCAACAGCTTCTGAGGTGTCTTCAAGCTGTTCTGCTAGTTGCAGAAACCAGTAAAGGTATGCCAGGACTTGTGCATGTGGGCTCTGAGCCATGACTGCCTCACCTGTGCTTCATCATCATTGGGAAACATTTTACAGCTTGCCTAAACATAACTTCCAGATGAATTCTATGGATGCCTAGGTTTAGAAAGCATTCTTACCAAGTTAAGGTAAATGAACCTGGCATTTTGCTTCTGGATTTTCAAGTAGAGATACCTACTGTGGTATATTGCTTTGCTGGCTTAAGTAAGCATTCAGCAGTTACTACATAAGATTTCACCAGCCATACCGTCACTACAGCTGCACTCAAACTAAACCTTGGTGGAAATCTTAGCTTCAGAGAGGTACCATTACAAGGTGGTGATGTTTCCAGGTTTTTGGCAAGTGATGATGATGATGCTAGATATGTACATCACATATACCAGCTCCGGGAAACAGTACTTTTCTGCATTTTGTGTTGTAGGTAAAACAGACAACCAACTACAAAAACATGGAAAAGTAAGCAGCAGACTCTGAATGTGCAAGTTCATCTTCAGATCTTTCTTTTCTCTAGTGACAGTGAGAGAGAGGTCCAGACACTTTGTATCTCACCACTGTCTTCCTACAACAAAGGGTCAGGTCACCTTGTGCTCCTTGATTTAATACCACAAGGTCACAACGGACTTATTTGCAAACACAATACAACTTTCCTGTTTTCCCTGCTTTCACATATAGACATTGTAAACAGCATTGTACTGAACTAGAGAACGGCTACTTAAAACCCCAAACAATCAGATCAACTGCTAGATACTAGTAATGACTTAAAGGGACAGGTAATACACCGACTCATACATGCAGTCAACAGAACAGCCGCTGTTACTGGTAAGAAGCTTTCCAAAGAATTTCAGTGCTTAAGAGATTCTCCGTTCCCAGTCAGTTTAAAGATCTAGCTTCTCTTTCTGATGCATCTCCCCAGTTCAGGGACTGAGCATTACATTGTCCTACTAAAGTCACTGCCCTGCACTGAGATACTGGATCCCAATTTCTGATTTTATCCAGTCCATAAACAACCAGACAGCTTGCCAGCTCTGTATTGCCCTTAACCTGAGAGATGTATGCACCTAACAAACCTAGAAAGCAGCAGCACTGAAGCAGTAGGGAGAGAGGTCGTAAACTGTTTATCTTTTGCTCTGCTACCACCAACAGTCACCCTCAAACCTTTTCAGAGAATGCTCTGGGTTGGAAGGTACCTTAAAGCAACCCTTTACCTCTTCACAATTTCAGAACAGACACATCTACCCGCTCTAGGTTTGGAAAACAGACTTTTCAGTGATGAAACCACTTAATGTCCTGTGAAGCCCACAGCTGGCTCCTCTAACAACTTGAATACTGAACAGCAGTATTTCCACAAGGAAACGGATTAATCCTTTACATGTTCCTAGGTGGGAAATACTGTCAACTAGTAATCAGACAGTGCAGATCGAGAATCCATAAGTATTTTTTGATGTTTGTTTGCCAAACAACAAACACTAATGCTTTTAGAATATGACCCTCAAAACCAAAGAACCCTCACAACCTGATCAAATAGGACATATAAGAAGTCATGAGGTAAAAGCTGTGTGCTACTACATCATAATATTCTTATCTGTATAAGATATTTAAATGATCGATGTCTCTTTATTCCCTTTGTCTTCCCAAATGCCCCAAAAGGGGCAAGTAGCACTAACCTACTCACGCTAGTGAGACTAATGATTTGCTAAGGAAGACGTCAGAAAAACAGCTTCCACCCCCAAGAACTCTCTGACCTGTTCAAACATCAGACCGCTCAATGATTGAAGTAGTTACCTTGTATAATAGTGGCCTTCAACAGGACATATGATCAAAGGTTTTCTGATCTATGAACTGGGGAGACGTCTCTTGGCAAGAAAAAGTGTCTGTTGTTTGCTAAGTTGCATGACTACCTGGATTACCTTGAACTTAAAATAATGATTGTAAGTGGATGCACAATATAAGTACTGCAGAAATGCTAACTGTTAGTTTATAAGATTATTAGGATGTGTTTGCATTTCAGCACAGCAAAGTAGGGATTTTATAAGATCTACTGAAGACTGGACTGTAAGAGTTTTGACACAAGCAAACTTCAATTTAGAAACTTGTGAAGTTTCACATGTTTAAAGATGGAATTAGAAGCAAATCCAAGTCTATGCAATATACTTTGAAAATGTCTTTGCTATCAGCAATGATATTTCTCTTACTGTTTATTCATCACACCTGTTTTACCCCTCTAGGATTTTCTGCAAGAATTCCAAAAGATTACATAGCTTTAGTCTTTTTTTTTTTTTAATATATATATATATATCCTGGCATTATTACTTTCTGCTTCATAGAAAGGACAATATAATTGAACCCAACTAACCATCTTTTTTCTGCAAGTAAAATAGTTAAATTTTTTGTTCACAAAATAGTTTTAAATAAATTATTATATCTTAAAGCACTGAAGGTCTTCCCTTCAGCTAAGCCAGTCCCATGTTAGCAAATACAAGAAACCTTCAAGCTTATTATTTTTTAAAACAAGCAGAGACAGCTGCAGAACACATGCCTCATCTAGGTTCTAATTTTGATTATTTAATTTGGTCACATTGCACACAAAAAAAACAACTTTCACTTTGATGGTCACTTCTGCAGTTTAGAATATATTTGGGATACTTGAATAGATACCGCAGAGAAAATTTCACTCAAGTCTTGTTCTGAAAATTTAGTATCAAAAGTGTTGATTAACCTTAAAAATCACAGCTTATATTTTAAAACCAATGTTACAGATTAATATTGTGATCTTGGTAGCATGTGTCCTGAGATGTGGCAGGTGTCAGACCACTCAGGTTTATGCCATCCCTGTTCTTCAGAGCACCTAACATATCTTCAAACAGTTCACTGAGTTGGGGATCTTAAACTTCAGTAGAAAGAAACTTCCAGATACTTTCTGGAGGTAAAGGAAATTACTCGGAAGATGGGAAATATTTCAGATAATTATTCTTTCTGCTTAGAGAACTCTTACCTTATCTTTGCTTTACCACCGTTTCACTGATTTCAAGTGCTTTATCTTCCTGTCATCTCATGGCAACACGCATCACATTTTATTCCTCTCACCAACTATAAGAAATTCAATAATTCTGAATAGTACCACAGACTGTAAAAATAGTACAAGCACATGCACTTTAGCACTGCCAACTGTGTTTGCTCTTGCTAATCCATTTTGCAAACCCAATAACCAATACAGTGATTAATATGCAACTAGCAGGACTGTATGTAGCCAAATAACTACATAACACATTGGCACAAATAATTTGCAGCATGTAAAAAAGGATTTGGACACTCATAATGCTCAGTAAATATTTTTTTCAAAGCCAAGAGGAGGCAGAAGGGGTACCTGTTGCCTTGTTTAACTGACCTCTGCTAGTACCACCTCTGACACCTGCAAGAGATTAACCACCTTTATACCAGGAGCCTACAGTTTTATTGCCATTTCCATCATTTTTTTGTTCAAATCAAAGCTCAGTTATAATGCTGGATTGGCAGCTTTGCATCGGGGAGCTTTCTAACTTAAGCAGCAGTAACAGTTTCTCTGCATTATGCCCCAAAGTTAGAGTTGCTAAAGAGCTGAGGACATCCTTGGACAAGGACTTGCTAAGCATGCAAGATGTCCCACAGACTAATTAGATTTGCATTAAAACATTAGCATGCATTTCCCTGACACAAACTTCCTATAAAACATTCACATCATGCTGGAAGAAGTTTGTTGAAAATAATTAGGTTAGATAAAGATAGCGAGATAGTGTTTCTTACGGTCCTGTTGCTCTTAACATCTCTATTTCATAGTCATACTTTCAACACAAGCTATACCAGGCTTGAAATGCAAGGATAACTGAAGTCACAGTCTAGCTGTAAGTGCAGTGATATTAAATGTGGCTTTTTATCAATATAGGGAGCACTGACCAACATGTGGCTACACCACAATAGTTCAACTATTCACTAAAATAAATGCCCCATTTTCAACATCACTAATGATAAGTATTTACTTCCCAGCTTTGTCACTGCATTTGTCTTACTTCAGGATAGCGCTGTATAAGACTGTAATAGTCTTGAGAGGGTGCAGAGGGCTTACTGATATGAATGCATGATGAGAAAAGCACAGCTGTACCCTACCCCAGGATTCTCTTGATCTTGCCCCCAAACAGCCTACAATGTAGAGAGCCAAGCTGCTCATAAAGCAGTGACCTGAACTACTGCAGTTTACAGACAGCCCATGAAAATAAAACAGCACCAGTTTCGCTTTTCTGCATCTTTTCAAACTCCAATTTCTATCAAGTCCTGCATCAACCTACGGCACCATAGGAACTCTTACAGTTTGTCAGTTTTTGTACATCAGAAACATAATCCTAAGCAATAAGAACACTTGCAGCCTTTTAGTTAGGTTACGCTCAGATTCCACTTTTTTTTTTTTAAATCACCCTCCCCAGCTTAGAAGACTCAGTTTCTCTACCAAGTGTTTTCAGAACATTCAAGAAAGTTTCTCACAAAGAAAAGCATATGGGATACCATGAACCTCCTACATGAAAGCAAGGTCCCTTCTAGAAGACTTCTATAGCCAGTAACATTCACTTTGACATTTCTGGAGTTTCTATAACCCAAATTACAGTACTTGCTTTCTGCCATTCATCCTGTCTGTTCACCTCCTAAAACTGATTGTGATAAAAATCTAAGAACCCCTCAGTGTAAGCTTGCAGCCCTGCACTAGTTTGAGAATTGTAGCCATTTTTCACATGAACTGTTCATTAAGGAGCGTGCATTAGACCAATTGACAGCATCAAACTGCCACAGAGAAATGATTCTTGACCATTTTTCCAGTTGATCTAAATCTGTGTCTAATCATGGTGAAGCTATAATGAGATATAACACTTGAAGGAATTGAAGGAGTAAAACTGATGTGGGTCTGCAGAGAGGATTAATGTGTAGACTTCTGTTCTGTAAAAGGTTACTAATCTGTAACCTACTATAATAGATTAAAGTTAGACAGAACAGAGTCTGAGCATGAAATGTTTGCTGTGTCAGTAACAGGGAAGCTGCAGTAGGCACAGTTTCCAAGTGTTTTATAATACTACCTGAAACATATCCCTTCCTGCCTTCTCAAGGGGTTCAGAAGTGGAGCCATGTACCATATTCCCAAGGAACAGCTGCAGCAGGTCAGGTTCAGAACTCAGCTCAGCAAAGCTCCTCATGTACTGGTTCTCATACACAGGTTTGTAGCAAATCTAAGTTCTGAATTAAAAAAAATAAGCAGTTGATTTTCTTAGCTTGCTTTCAGTAGCCTTCAGAGAAACCAGCTAAGAACAGAGATGCCAATAAGATGACCAATATGCACTAGGACACTAATTCCTCTAAAACCATGTAATCTGTGTAGACCAGAAAACAGTGGAATGACCCAATGGTTTTTACTCCACAGCTGCAGAACTTGAAGGCTCTGTGCATGGCTTTTTTCCTTTCACATTTGAGGAAAAAATAACCTCTATGAGCTGGCACAGCAGCCTGCTACTGTCTCAAGCATGCTACCTGGTGGTTATGGAATATAGTTTCCATTTCCAGTTGAGTTCCTGAAACCTTCATTTTTAAAAGTAGCTGGAGAGAAGTAAAGAAGCCACCAAGTTGCTACTGAGCTACTGCATGAGAGGCCAGATGAAGATCTCTCTTATGGTATCTTAAGGTAAATTTCCCCAATCAGAAGGGGGGGGGGGGGGGGGCAACACTTGAAAATCAGTAATTTCAATATTGGTAAAACTGTGGCTTCCTTGCCTAATTACCAAAGCTAAATATTGAAGAACACTACAGTTGATGTAAGCAGTTTCACATCAACTGTATGCATTTCCCTAAATCCTCATTACATGGTTACTGAAATATTTGAAGAGTTTCACCAAGTGTATATAAGTTAACTACTGTACTTTTCCTCATTCATTGCTTGGTTAAGTAGGTACAATATTTGAAAAATGTTTTATTTTGGATGTTTTGTCTAGCTTTGCTTTTTCCTTCCTGGACACCACATTTAAATACAGAGCTTTTTTTTTTTTTCCTCCTGTAGCACATCTTCTGATATCATACAAGGGACAGAAAGAACATGCCTTAAATTCACAAATTATACTTAACTGAGATTTAAGCTTTCTGAAGGACCTATTCCCTCTAACTTTTTACTTTTTAATCAGGAAAAAAAATAGAAGTTTTGAAATAAGGTAAGACATCTGAACATGATTATTTATTTTTTTGCATAGTACTGATGCAGTAAAATTGTTATTTCACTATATGAAACACTAAAATCCAAACTCCCAAATTATTTACCTTTGAATTTGAGTTATACAAATTCAAAAACATTCCCAGTTTGTTTCCCACAAATCATTTACCGTTTCATAGATACAGAGAACTTAGTCACTTAGGACTACCATCAGAAGCTACAACAGGTTTGTAATGGGAACCCTGTGTTTTCTGGGAAAGACGTTAGTCTAGTTTCTCCTCCACTCCCTGTCAGTGAAATAAATACGTTTTGATCATAGAAGAGAAAGCTCTTATCTTTACACTCTTCTGTGGCTGGGGGTGGTGATTATCACTACTGCTACAGATTATTGTGAATTATCTTACTGTCCATTTAGACAAGGATACTACTGGTCACTCCACATCTTGGTGAAAAAACAGGCCTTAATGAAGAGCTAAAAAACAAACAAACAAACAAAAACTGCTAGCATGGGAGAGAAATACCGCCCTTATTTCAGACAAAGTAAATGGAGACAAACAGATTAAAGGACAAATCTGCAATGAAATGCAAGCGTCTAGCATTCATTACACTCCCATAGGAATTATCTGTCTAAGCCCTTTTATCAGCCTTGGCCTGCACACTTTGTGTCATACACACTGTCACAGTTAAGAACTGTACCCCATGCTGTCCAAGTTCTGTAGCAGGAATCACCCTTGTGTTTGTATGTATAACCTCTACAATTATTTCATTACTAGAAGAGGAGATAGGATGTGGGTTGAATATCCAGTCCTGAAGGATCCCAAATTCCCAATTTATATTACCTTCTCTGAGCATATAACTTATTATTAAAACCAGAGCCATAAGACAACACTTCAGTGCAATGGATCTCTCACCCATCAATGCCAGACTTCCTTACAGCTTGAATTTCCTCCACTTACAGTCAGTCACAAGCCTGCAGCACCTGCTCCTAGATGATGGCAATAGCAGCAGCTGCCCGGAGAGCATATACATTGTTCTGTTGGCTTACCTTCAATTTTTAGTTTGTATGCTCTGATTATGTGGAAGGTCTTCATTTTGCAATATATATATATATACACACACACACACACATGCAAGTGATCGTTTTCCAAACCCAGTGAAAAATTTAAGCCTCCTTGACCATTTAGGACCACCTGAGTCAAATTTGATTGAATATTTTAAGTACCTGAAAAGAAGGCTATAGTCTGACAAGCTTTTAAAACAGCTAAAGCTAGAGCTAATATAATTAACAGAATAAAATAACCCCATACTTTCTATATTTATATTGCCATCAAGTGGAGTTAAACATACTGTTACTGTAGTCTAAAGCTTAAAAAAAACAGGTTGTGAAAAAACATGTTAAATATATGTTTTATAAAGAGGCTTTGCAAAAAGCTAAGTGCCTGTATTACTTTCAGAAGAGATATACAATACAAATACAGCCACTTGAACATATCATCACGACATTGGCTGGTTAAAGAGGGGAGGAAGGAAGAAAATACATCATGCAACTGAGCTGAGTGGTTTTCAAAATTTTCTTCTCCATTAAGTTGGACAACGGTTTCCCAAAAGACATGCTGTTTCCTGACTTCTTAAGACCAAATCCTTTAAATATTGGCTGATGTCCACCAGAAAAAACGTTGGCCAGAGGGAGAAGAAAAAAAATGTTCTTTACTGGCAGCAATAAGGAACTTCCCAAAGAGTACAGCTTTGAATTCTCACTCTATGTAGTTTTTATCTGCATGATCTATTGGGTCTCCTCTTCTGGTTCACCTCTTGCTTCAACTTTAAGCTTCCCTGGTGTCAGGAAGAACAGAGAGCTACTGCAGATTGAGCACGATCTCTCTGAAACCAAGTCTTTTGGAACCCTCCCACTTACCAAGGCATGATTCACCTCAGCTTAGCTGGTGCAACAGCATTCTCCTCTGGGGTACGAGCAGTAACATCATTCATCCTTACATCTGGCATCTCTAAAAATGGTTCACTGCATAATGTAGGTAAAAGAAAGTGAGGAAATATTAGGGTGTGAATTGTTAGCATTTGCAAGAGAAATCAACTCTTGTAATGCAAGCTAGGCAAACAGGTGATGATTAAGGTATCCTTCAGAAAGGCACTTCAGGATCCTTCTGTGAATCCTAACTGTACCTTAAATTATTTACATTATATTATGCAACTCCGGGTGGGTGACTAACACCCTGTTATTACTACTACAAAGCTGACATTTTTACAGCCAGACTGTAGGTGGCAGCAGTTCTACAGTTATTTATTTTGCTTGTTTTGTGAAATTAGGTTGTGGGAGTACAGTCAGAATGAAGAGAAAAAAGTAGCATTCTCTCTCTGGTTGTTAGAATACTAAGATGCAAAATGTTCTTGTTTCCAACGGGTTGGTGGTTTGTTTGTTTTTTATACACCCCCCCCCCCCCCCCCCAGAATTTGATCATGCTCTGGGTCTAAGAGAGTAGAGTTAATTTTAATTCTTTTTGGGGTGTGCTAAGTCATCTTTCTCAGGGAAGGGAGATGCACTGTATTTTTTTCAGAACAGAATTTATGGCCACCTGGGCATATTTTGATATCTAGAAGTAATACCATATGATATTCTTCAAAAGTATATCATTCTCTTTTGTGTTTGACAGATACTGGACAAGTGGCAAAAGCTGAAGTAGGCATTTAAAAAAAAATCACTTAGAACCATAAGATTCAGTTTTAGGGATTGTGATTCAATATTCAGTGTGAAAATAGTGATAAATCCAGATTAGTAATAAAATCTGGATAGCATGTACAGGTGAAATAGAGATAGAACAGATCCTCTGCTGAGTTGAACAAATTTGGCCTGGCTGCTGCAGGGTTGGAGCCAGTAAGACCAAACTAAATTCAAATCCTTCCTAAGCTCCTTAATGAGCCTGATACAGCTAAGGTGTAACCCAAACATCATAAGTGACTAAAAAATTATATGTTTTTATGCATGCACTTATACAAAGAATATTATGGCTGTGGTATCAGACTCAGCAACGCTACATCAGTGTTTGTGTAGATAGTATATATTTTATGTACCAACACCCATACCCTACCCAAAATATACCATGACTATCTTTATTTACATGATACTACCTTTTATTCACCCCTCCAAGTCCCTGTTTGCCAGATGAGCAGTGGTATCTTGTTCTGTTTTCCTTGCTGTACATGTATTCCTGTATCATGTTCAGTGGAACGTAGTAACATTGGGGCTGGAGGCATGTTGTTGAGGTGCCCATGACTTTTGAAAATGCTATTCATACCTACAACAGAAACAAATAAAAATTAAGATTATAAATGCAGCTTCACAATCACCTTTTGAGTTGGTCCTCCCCTGCCAGAGAACACTGTCAAGGTGCAAAGTTGAAAGCTGCAGCCTCTGAGCTACCTGTAGCCCTAATACTTCAGCAGCCAAAGCTTCCCCCCACCTACACACTGGAGTCCTGACTATCTGTTTGTTGGTGGTGGTTTTTTGTTTGTTTGTTAAGTATCGGTTAGCCTTAGCATTGATATCCTTTAAGGACACATTATTAGATCCAATCCTTAACAACAAAACAACCTTGAGAGCATGGCCTTAAGGAGAGATCTGCTGTTAAAACGAATTTTGTATTGAAACAAAAGGAAAAAGCAAAACATCAGTCAAAGTTATCACAAAGGAAACATCAGTCAACTCAGCAGTGCTGGACTTGATGATCTATGCCTATACTGCCAGAAGTGAAATGGTTTGCATCACACTGTAATGAACCCACTACAGCATTCAACGCTGAAACTAGGTCTGAAAGCTGGAAATCAGGCCCCAGACTAGGCAGGCTTCAGTAAAGAAAAGAAATCTCTGACTCTCTTTACCCTCAGCACCAATTTTATCTAAATGAATTACTGCCTACTATTTGACTTATTTGATTAAAGAGTGAATCCAATCATGGGATTGCAGATCTCAATATAACATTTCAGGTTCTGTAAATGGTAACAAATGTTAGAATAATTTTAGGTCTCTTTACCAGTATTATTTTAGTTTGATGATAAATATTCATTTCAGATCAATTGAAAGAGGTGAACTTCCTTGGAAAAGCAATAGAAGGACAACTCAGTGTCCTTCACCTTCTCAAAGTTGGAGCTTAAGAGTATAAGCTCTTAAGTCTCTGTATAAATTTACAAAGGAAATCCAGTGGTACACCTCTGGCTACAGCCCAATCTGTGCATGGTGGATCACATCCTAAAGTGTCCGGACCCCACAGCAAAGGAAAGATCAAAATCTTTCAGCCTCTGGCATTTTGGTTTCTGTAGGCAGGTCCTCAGTTGAAGTAATTGGAGGACCAAGATCCCTAGGCATGGTGTGCACCTTGCTATAGAACCTCTCACATTTTGTGTGCCCACTTCCCAATGACTTTCAACTCTTCCTCCTGACATCATTTTCTCAGCTGGATTTTGAAGCTAACTCTCCAACTCTGATGGACACTGCATGTAGCATTAAGCACATTTCGGAAAATGATGTTTGGAGGTTCTGCTTTCTGGTTTTCTATGTCACAGCCTAAACTTGTCTGCAGAACCTCCCTGTGTCACTCTTACCCGTTTCACCACAGAGTCAGTTCCTCTCTAGCATTTCTCAAAAGCCCCTCCATATAGCTGGAAACAAGAGCCCCTGCCTTCATCCCCTGCAGACCATTTATAATGGTCTTTTCCAGACCCTCACAGACAGTTACCCATTTGCCTTGGCAAGCAGAGCATCTATAACATTTTGCAGCTCAACTCCTGCTAGTTCATTCCTTCTACTTGTTTTTCATGCTGGGGCTTTCCTTGATCACAAGCTTGCAGTGCTCATCAACAGTGCCAGTCCTGCCACTTCTGGTGAATCCTGTTAAGGCATAGCCTAAAAACACTCAGAGGGTACAGACCGTCTCCTTCCAGGAGACAGGCTCACAACTTACCATTTTCTCTGCAGAGCTAAGCCCTAAATCCCTCAGGAAGCTGAACCAGATTTCTTGCCACAGGATCACAAAGTACATGAGTTCTTAAAAAATAGAAAGGTTTTCCAAAAGATTTCTCATCACTCCACACTTTTACTCTGAATAAAAAACATTTAGAGCTCAGGAAAAGGAGGGAAAAAAACATGGCATCTTAAAAGCACTTAAATTCACCCTGTTGTTAAGTATCTCAGAAATTCCATATGCAATGAAAAAATAAGTAAGATATTTTCTGCTATTATCTTCCTCATAAACCATGCACTTTGGCAGCTCTAGAGAAACTAAACTTTCAGCTCCTGTTGGGGCTCTTCAAGCTGCCATGACATCTTAATTAGCCTCCTATCAGGTGATGGGATCTTCATCAGGTGACTGCAGTGCCAACGTGTTTTTATTGGTATCCTCAAACATACAGTTTCTTCTCTGTGGTAATCTATATAATGTTTAGAAAGCTGTTATTTTAAGAGTCATTTCCTTAGCTCTGTGACCTTCTGGTGCACTAGAATTCTTTGGCATTTGGTTTTGTTGTGGAAACCCTTCACACTGTGGCAAGTGGCACGCTGTACCCAGTTGTTTGTGTGGGTTCGCGTTTAATGGGATGGATTAGGTGGAAATCCAATGGGGCTTTTTCTGTTTGTTCTCTATCAAGTTTGTCTCTTTTCTTATGTGGCCAAGACAGACACTGATAAATATTGACTCCATTTATGCAGAATTTCCTCTCTATTTTTACCTCTCTGGTCCTCATTAAACAAGTTTAGATTAATGAAGGAAGTCTGACACACTGCCCTTTTTTTTAAGAAAAAAAAAAAA
The DNA here is from genome assembly GCF_011077185.1 of Oxyura jamaicensis. NCBI lineage: Eukaryota > Metazoa > Chordata > Aves > Anseriformes > Anatidae > Oxyura > Oxyura jamaicensis. The sequence continues at coordinate 46,755,605 of NC_048896.1, read as the reverse complement.
AAAAAAAAAAAAAAAAAGATGTATTTTAGAAAGTCTGGAGATTCCAGAGCTGCTGTTCATAGTTCGGGAGAAGTACTTGACTAACAGAAGTCTGACTTGTGAGCATTACCAAATCAGGAAATTTTAGAAATTGTCCAAGTGGTCATATGCCTTTTAAGCTAGATGTTAAAAACAATACAACTATTTTCTTTATGGATGTGGGGGCAGGATTAATTTTGGGGTGATTTCCTTTAATTAGATCAGAAATATACCACTGTCTTACATATTTTATATCCATTGTGTCTGTTCTGTAATGCCTCTTTCAAGCATTTCCACGCTAGCCAAAATGGAAAACATTTAGCAATCAAAACCAGTGGGAGCTTCCCTTAATAGAAATGACCAGCGAGAATTTGGCAAAGTATTCTGTTGACTGCACACATTCTAAACAGAGTCCAGAGGAGGCCCTTACAGCAGTCTTGGCACTGAAGCACACGCGGGAGTTAAAAGGAGGCAGATTGAGTTTTTTCCATGATGATATGGCTTTGATATATGCATGGAAAAAGGGCACTTTGCATAGCTGTTAAGACAACTTAATAACAAACATAATAAATCTAAATAGCTGTTTTTCTGCTAAGGAGTAACATGATGGAAAAGAAAGACTCGTGGTTGGTTTTGGCCTCTGGGTAAAGAACTGTAACAGGTTTGGACATGCACTTCGTGTGATCAGGCTTCTCTGCTGAAATCTCTGACCTGTTCTGGTACAAACACGAATCACAGTCTGAGTGAGAAACTCTGCTGCAGTCCTCAAAAATCACAAGGTTCCCGGTAGCTTGAGATTATAATGTTCTCATTTGTGGTACTACCTGAACATTTTATGACTTCACATTTACAGTACTTTGTCACAAGTAAGGAGTTATATGTTGGGGGGGGGTAAAAACCATCAATCACTTTTGAAATATTTTTCCCTTAAAACAAACTGAGGATAAGATTTCTTCACATCAAGAACTAATAAGCATCTGAGATGCAGTGCCTGACAGTTTGAGGTCATATTGGATGAAAGTTAGAAGAAGTGGATTTCTTTTTTTAAAATGTAGGTCACAGTGATAAAAGGCATCAGTTTTATAGTGCAGTAGTCTACTTTGCAGGTTACCTTCCTGCTCAGCATTTCTGCTTCAGCTTGTACAGCTCACAGCAGAGCATTTTCTAGAAAGGGAATCACTAGCTCTAGTTTTAGCAAGACAGCATTTTTCAGCTAATGACACTACTTTGTCACATAAAATATTGAGAAAATGTAGATGAGTCATACGTAATTTGATCAAATCTCACCTTTTCCAGTTTCAAGTTTATTCAACACTCTTTCAAGGTTTTAAAGCCACAGCTTAGTTAAACTATTGGTAGATCAGGAGACTGAACTGCAGCAGCTATTCAGTTTTCATCTTCATACATGTTGCAGTATTTCATACAACCAGAAAATAAAAAAAAAAAAACATTACTTACTGTATGTTATTGGAGGATCAAAATAAGATTAAGTGTTTTTCTATGTCAATCAAAACCACAGTTTGGAGACTTTTGTGCCTGACACATTGCTTGTTTGTTTGTAAAGTAGGAAAGAATAAAGGTTACATGTGCTACTAAACAGGAATTGGTCACCAGCTATTGCCATTATTTTAGCTTTTCTGACTCTTTCTCCAGTCTTTGACTTAAAAGATCAGAGTTTCTAAATTACACTGGAAATCTACATATAGAACTCAGATTCTGAGACTTTTGCTCTAACAATAAGTTTGTTTTTATATTTTGACGGAGGCTGATTATATTGCTAGTATTAACAATCTATTGATGAGCACTTCTTATTGATAGGTGACTATTTTCAGCTCATACCTTCACCAAAATTTCTTTGCTTTGTATGGCCACTCCATAGAGATTTGCTTTCCATAGGGTTCCCATGACTTTTCCAGCATCAACTGGGAGGATTATAGCAAACAAAGCAAGTAACTCTGGAAGAGAGGGGACTCTCTCCTTAATTCTGCCCAGATGAGCTGTTATGCCTCCTCTGCTGTGCCAGAGTTCTTCTGCGATTCTGGTCACATCACTTAAACCAAACTATTCACAGGTAGTCTGTGTTCCTCATTTTCTAGTTGCTTGACTTGGACACTGAAGCCTGATTGCAGAAGTGCTGAAAGTACTCATATCTGCAACAGAAGTTAATGAGGGCAAATATCTGGAAAAAAATAAATATACCAATGTGTCCAACATTTCTAGTTGGGCAGGTCCTATAGGACCTGCTGTGTCAAATAGCAGGTGAGTCTTCTAGTTGCACGACCACCTCCTCCAAGTATTGTTATGGAATGGAGCAAGACATAGGAGGCAGGGCCATAGAAATTGTCCAAGTAAGGCACATACAGATTGATCATAAGTTATAGTGTAGGCATATTCATCTCTCAAGATAAAAACTGGGAAAAATTAGATTCTCCGTGCCTCAGATTCTTCCTAACATTCATATCTTTGATCAACATTTCTCCAGATTTCTGTTCTATATCCTTAGAATAAGAACAGCATCTTTGTCACAAGAACATTTTTCTAACCTGGCTAGACCACAGTCAGACTCCAGCAGGCTCAGCTGGACCTCCCCAGAAGCATTCATGAAATCACCATGACTCCCATTTTACCTTCTTGCAGACCTACATGCAGCTTGCAAAGCTGAGTCTTGCTTCAAGAAATATTTGAACAGTTTTCCAAATACTGTGCAGACTTACTATTTGCAGCCACACAGGCCCACTGTTAGGATGTTTTCCAAACCTGTCGGGAAAGCAGAGATCCTTCCTCAGCCACCAGCCCTACACCCAGGTAGGTCAACAAGAGTTTGCCCTTGATGTGAATGCAAGCAGAACTGAGTTTTCACTGTGCTATCTAAGGGAGTGTCTTTGGGTGCAGCCGATTGTTGGCAGCACAGCACTAAAAGTTGGTAAGAGTTGCTGTAAATACACCCAAGGGCTTATACAGTAGTCTCATATTCTTATTTGGACGTCTAGGTAAATAGACGCATTTGGAGACTTTGCAATTCTATTTCCCTACCCTCAGGTCAGAAAATTCACATGGAGACCTGATCTGTAAGTGCACAGTGCTGAGACCCTGAGCCTGTACAAATACACACGCCAGTGTCATAGCACTGTGCAGGGTTCCTTAGCCTTAAGAGCATGGCAGGCTATGCAAGCATAACAGCGTCCAAGCCAACGTGCCTGGAAACGGCAACACAATTATGTGGTCACATCACTTCTGGCTTTGTTTCTGGGATGTTTATTTATAGTTCAGAGTCCTCTGCACCATGCTCTTAAAAAGCATAAGAGAAAAAGAATAAAAACTCTATCCCATCATCACTCAGAACCTTCTGTTTCAGCTTCCAATCAGGAAATCAAGAGAGGAACTGAGAAAGAAACTAGAATATGGAGAACACTCTGCTTCCTCCACTACTACCACTCATTGCTTTTCTTGTGCAGAGTAGAAAATAGACTGAGGTTCCCCTCTTTTCCCAAAACCCTGCTCTATCACAGCGCTCCTTTTCTTGTTATGGCACATCCTCTTGCTTTTCAACAGCTTGTTGCATCTCATCACAAATGCAGATAGTACTGGTACTGTTTCGGATGTTGCTGTTTTACATACAGGATACATTCTTAAAACAACTTTCTAGCCCTCATGGAGCAAGGACTGAGCAAAAAGAGCTCTTATGGAACCAAATCCATGAGACAACTTGCTTTTCCTACTACCCTCCAAATATTCTTTTATAATCTCGCATTTTTAAGAGGTCTGATCCATTACACTAGTGACTTGTCTTGGCTCACCACTCACTTTTTTTATATCCCCCCCCAACACTACCAAATTACAAGGTCTGCTAAGACCACAGAATTTGCCTAAAGTAAATCACATGAATTTAAAAAGACGTCTTTTGAATACTGATACTAAAAAAAAATTAAAATTTCATTTTTCATCAAAAGTAGAGAGAAAGCTTTCCACATATCCAAAGACTCTAAGATTGGAATTTCAATATCACAAATTACAGTAGAGGCTTAAAGTCTGCAACCAGAAAAGTTCAGGAAATCAACTTAATCAACTTACTTCTACCAACACTTGAGCAGAAGATTTGAGCAAATTGCTGTACAAGCTCAAATAGCACCAAAGGGGCCACTTTGTGCTTCCATAATCTGTTTTCCATTATATATTTAGATAGAGAAAGCTCTGTGGCAGAGGAAATCACTTCCCTATGTATTTGTATAGACCTTAGCTGTCCGGAACTTCTTTCCTCTACTGGGGCCTTAAAGAGCTGCTACAGCGTAAGATAGCAGTAATAAAAAGTCAAGTCAGCTAAATTCTGCTATCTCTACAGAGCTAAAATCAGTCCTATTCAGTACACCAAACCCAAAAAGACCTCATAAATCAAACTCAGCATATATTTAATGAGAGTAACTAGTAACAAAAAGTGACAAAGGCAACAAGACCCTAATAGCTGTTCTCGCTTGCATTAGCTAGTTGTATGAGACGTGGCTGGGGTTCCAAAGCTGCAGTCATGTAACAGGAAGAACCTACACTTCTTGGAAAGACAGTAGGGCCCCTGAACTGTGTTCTGATAGGTATAATCACATAAAGGTTAGCAATAAATATCATTCAATATGCAAAAGACTATGAAGAGAAACCAGACCCACTCACGTAGGAAGTACTGAGCATAGAACAGTATTATTCATAACACGGGGAGGGTAGGTGGGAAGAGATGGGAGTGAGTGCATTGGACTGGTAAGAACATGCTGTCACTGAAATCAAATGGCAAAAAAAAAAAAAACCTTCTGCTTTCAGGGGCTGGCCAAGATAGCTGAGTGATGAAAGAGTAGATTAACCACAATCTGTACTAGGTCTGGATTCTGAAGAACAGACTGGTAGATTATTAGATCTGTTACCAGAAATCACAGTTTTTAATTATGATTCTCCTTGCTGTAGGCTCAGATAACAAGTGTCTTTTATGTTATTACGCCATTGCATAGCACCATAAATGATTTCTATAAACAACCATTTATGTTCTGAGAATACATGTACATAAGTACTGCTGTACACCACTCTTATGCAGCTCAGCCTCTTACCTGGACAAATAATTATCAACAGCCCAGGCAATGCTTTCAAAGCAGCCCATACCTTTTGCAGGAAGCAGCTTCAGGACCCAGGCAACTGAACAGATGTACATTAAAACAAAGCAGATGTCAGAACTAAGATTGTAACCATAACACCTAACGTGTTTATAACTAAATTAATTGTCTAAGCAAATTAGCAGGCTTACTTCTTGAAAGATGAAAAAACAGCTGTGTCTATCAGCTACTAATGCAAGAAAACTATAGGATCCTGGAAGAGAAAATACAGAAGATGCAAACTGTCATCCTGAGCAGCTGCGAGTTTAACAATCTTCTTCCCATTGCTGAATGTAAGATCAAGCTAACCTGTGAAGTTATTTAACTCTATCTGTATCTCATGCACAGAAGTTAGCTTTCACATAGGAATACAGGTTCATTCTCACTTCTATTCAGATTAGTGCTCATAAGTAAATGCTTAGTAATACCCTATTCAAGATTTCACAATTTTGCTGTACATTTTAAATCTTCCTTTTCTTTTTTTACCTGTAGCTCTCTCCTGAAGTCCCCCTTTCTCTATGAATTATGTTCATCAGCCATGTCTACAGTTTCATGGTTCTCATATTAAAATCTGCTAAATTGTAGGTTGGACTAGGTGATCTTGGAGGTCTCTTCCAACCTAGATGATTCTGTAAATCCTCTTTCCAGCTTTTCACTACTGAAATTTTCTCCTCCTACAGTTCTAACACTTTAAGCCAAATCACACTGAAATATCAGTCTTAGCACAGCTACAGATCTTAAGCACTTTGGAGGCAATAGAAAACCTCACATCTGAGTCACAGTTGTGCAGGAATAAAGCAAAAATTATATCTGGGACATGGCTTGTGTAACTGCAGGAGACACCATGCTGTTTTGGATTTTGCAGGGTATTGCTCCTGCCCATCTAAGTGCTGATGCAATACATGATGAATTGAGGCCAGATCATCATCCACCAGAACAAAGTGGTGCAGATGACATTAAGTATTTCTGTGGGTGCTGCCATATGCAGGTTTAGCAGCATGACTTAACTCCACACATTGCTCTTGCCGTGCTTCAAATTGGTTGGCTTTGTGTATGTACCTGGGCTATTTAGATATTTTTATACTATTTCAATTGCCTACTTGTTTAGATCTCAGCATATATTTTGTCTTAGAATGATAGCACCATTTAAAAAATACAAATATGTATATATGTACACACAATTTTTAAATGTATTGTCCTTTTATGTTCCTTGTGGATTCAAATTGCAGGAGAGTATAGCACAGCTTACAGCAAACATTAACTAAATCCTGATAACTTTCTCTGAGGACAGGAGCATGTGCTGGACAATCACTGGCTACTATCCAAGGCAAATCAGCTTTAAAGTTGGAACTTCTGGATCAAAAATAAAAAGTGGATTAACCAGGAAAGGATTTGGATATCATGGCCTAACAGGCCAATAAAGACAGGCAGCTAAACATTTTAAAAGGAAGCATCTCTCAGCAGCTATTTTAGGTCTTCCCTCATCTCTTCCTGTTTCAGGACCGCAGATATAAGGTCAAAAGGAACAAAAAGATCCTACCTCATTTCCAATAAGTACCTCAGAAACAGAGCAAATAAAGTGGGAAACTAACTTTTTTTTTTTTCTCTCTCTAATTTGACCATACCAATTAAAGTGAAGAACAATTACTTTAAAAGCCTCCACTACTCTTGGGTGCGTATCTATTTTCAGATATCCCTAGAGGAAGAAAAACAAAAACCCTAGTTTTCAGAGATAACGCTTTGGTCCTTAGAAGGAACAGTATTAATTACAGGATTAAAAAAAAAAAAAAAAAAAAATCCAAGGCCAAAGACACCTGACCTTGTAAAAGGATACGTACTCACAGAGCAAACGTAGTAACATAAGACCAGACACAACTCCTAGATGTTCCTTTTTTCTTAACCATATCAAGAAACTTAAATATATACAATCTCATTAAGTGAGATAGTCTAGGTGACTATATAATTAGGAAGCCTTACCTCTGATTCACTTCCCTACTTACCAGAGACTAGACTGTACTGTAGCTAGAAACAGTTCTTAAGATTTCCCTCAACTCAGGAATGAAAGTGTTTCCTCCTTTAGGTTGAGCTTTAACCACCTGCTCTTCATCTGTGAGCTGATCTTGTCCAGGTGCAGCCCTGTGTTCTCCAGGAAAGTGGTCACATTGTCTACCATTGCAAACTGCTCACACCTGAGTCTGTATTTTCTGTCTAGTTCCCCTAGTGGAACCAGGGTTAGAAAGCTAATTGCTTATTTGGCTTTTCAGGTGACAATCATGTGCTTTAAAACAATTTATATATCTAGAGTGTTCTGGGGACTTATAGTCCTGACCCCATTGTGAGTTTCAATAGCAGTAATGTCTCTGTTATGACACTGAGTTATAAGGAAGACAAAGTTATATTTTAAATATAATTTAGAAAGGGCATTTCTTTAGGAACCTAGATGTTTGGGGAAGCTGATTCAGATCTCATGGGGAAACCTGAGCCTGTGTACTTGATAATGTGACCTTTTAAAATAAATCTACCAAGTAAGTCTGTTTAAGTTTTGGAGCTTTTCCACCATGTCTGACTTCCTGGTACTTGTTCGTACAGGTCTTGCTCTGTGAGCATGCCTGTGACTAGCTGTGACATGGCATCTTTTCTTTTAAATTAATCTTATTTTGAAACGCTTCTTGTGTTTTAAATCCATCTAGACTTCCTTCTTATAAAGCTCTGGTGCCCAGTTCTCTTCTCACTTGCTTTACTTACTTCAACGTACTTGTTTCCACAGAACTGATTAATGTTAGGTCTTTAGAGTACAGGAAGTACTGTATTTAAAAAGGAAAAACACTTCATTCAGAAGTGCTAAGTCATGAAGACCTGGACTTGGAAGGGAATGGGCAAATGCATCTTTAGACCTACATCACAGAGCAACAAATACAGGAAATGAGTCTCTGCATATGTATGTGTGTATAACCTGTATGAGATTTCAGTTCTCTTATTCAGAGGCAGAGAGAAAATCCTGTGTATTTCTAAGCTTCTCTCTGTAGCCTCAGTACCAATTTCAAACAAGCGTGTCTCCATTCCTACCCAGAGATATACTGCACAGCATTGACGTCTGAATTTACTCCTTTGCCACGGGTGAAATCAGTTAACACATGGTCAGGCAGGAGGTGTTCAGCAGCACAGTCTCCATTTGTGACATGACTGAATTATATATATGGTGTTAAAGATAAGGATGTAATAACTCTCTGGTTTAAATAATAAAAATAATAATAATAAAAAACCAACACTTTTTTTTCCTTCTCAATTCATTCAACAGGTTACGATTTCACCTTGTTTCTTTTGACTCAGTTTTTGTTCTGGATAGAAGTCCCTTGTTTCAATACAAGAAATAGTTGCATCATCTCATTTATAGCATTGCTTTTCTTGTGTGTATGTATTTTTTTGTTTTGTTCTTTAACTTTTCTCATCGTTTATGACTTTTTTTTGTTAGTGTCACTGAATTCTGAGGTAAATAACTGGTGAGGTCTCATGTGGCCCTGGCATAACAGGAGCCCCTCACAGGTGCTTCTCTGATGTGCTGATGAATTTTTGGACTAACTTACCTCAGGTGAGCCATGCTGGCTGCTGATCTGAGATGCTCTTCACCCTTAGCAAATGGGAGGCTTAAGACTCAGTGAAAGGATGTTCGGATTATTTCGCATAATGTCTGTGAGCAGTTAAACGCGGTACTGGCTGCCTTTCTTCAACCATGGCGACACGCGTCTGGGAGACCTGGCTACGCACTACTAAAACTAGTACGTTACTGACGGTGGGTGCTATTTCACGGGCTTTAACCGGTGAGAACGCCTGCTTCGACACAAAACTACGCGAATCCCGTATAAATAAATAAATAAAAAACGCAGGCTACACTCCCAACTCCCTCCCGCGGGCAGGTGGCGGGCAAGCAGCACCCCCAACGGCCGCCCCCAACGGCCGCTCCCGCCCAACGGCCGCCCCGCTCCTCCCTCCCCGTGAGCGTCAGCGGGAATTTCCAGCCAGGAAGCCCGGCGGGCAGGGGCGGGGAGGCTGCGGCCGCTCGGGCCGGTGCCGCTCGGCTGCCCTCGCCGCTGGGGCGGGGGGAAAGTCCGGGGAAGCGGGGGGGGAGGCTCCATGGCGCGGCGCTGAGGGACCCTTTTCCCTTCACGGAGCGGGGTCGCCGCCGCCCCGGGGCGAAAGGGGAAGGCGGGGGCCAGAGGCACCTCCCGCTTCCTGCGGCGGAGTTCCTGCCCAGGGCGCCGGCCCTCGCCGTGCCTGCGCCGGATCGGGAAGGCGGCAGCTCCGGTAAGTGGTTGGTGCGGGGTGGGAGACCTCCGAGGAGCTTCGTCCTCCTCGGAAGGTACGGGCGGGGGGGTTGTAGGGTGGCGCTAAGCCCGAAGCCTGCTCGGCGGAGCGGCCGGTGCTGTGTGCTTGCAGCGAGGTGCTCTCGGCTTCCTTCGTGCTCGCCTAAAACGGAGCTTTGTTCCCTGAGAGATGAGCTGTTTGCTGCTTGGCCGCTATCAGTGCACTGCTAGGTAATTTCATGCGAATAAGCAGTTGTTGTCCCTAAGCGTTCGCTGGGTAAGGCTTCGTAGACTGGAGAGCCTTGGAACTTGGCACTGCGTTTCACCTTCCTGTCTAAAAATGCTCCAGCTCTATGCTAAAGGACAGTGTTTTGAAAGAAAAACCGATTTTAAGGCTTTAAGGAGCCTGTTATCTTTCGCATGTTTAGTTTTGTGCTTCAGAAGTCCTCTTTTCAGAAATAAAATATTTGGTGGATTAACTCTCCCTCACCACCCTATGCTGTGCAGCATTTAAGGTGCTACGCCACCGCTGTCAAGCTCAAAGAGAAGGGTTGAAAATACGTAGTCTTAACAGCTCTTCATTTCTATTCACGTTGAGTCCATAGGCCATGTACTGGGAAGTTTTTGCAATAATATTTTAGTCAAAGTATCCCATTATTTCAAAAGAGAGTGTAGCTGCCCATTCGAGGAAAGCATTAGCCCAGACGTCATTCAAAGACGTCATCCTGTCTGCAGTGTTTTGTAATCTACAGAAATGACTACAGTTTAATTGAGAAAATGAAAGAGGAAAAAGAAGCCTGAAGCGATCCAGAGGCAGGCCCTCTGTTCTGTAAACTTTTGTGGCTCACTAATTGGACCGACACACCTGCTGAAATGCTGCTGTCAGGATCTGCCACCGAGTGTTTTCAAGAGGTTGCTGTAGAGATTTCAAGGAATCTCAGTGCTGAGATACATGCCAGACCTGCTAGTATTTCAGGTTAAATTATTTGAAGCAGAAAGGGGAAAATCCTTTTTCTTTCTTCCACCCTCTGTCCCTTTTTTTCGAGAAAGAAATGTCAATCAACAGTGCAGTCATTAAAATGAAATTGTTTCCTCTTGTGAGTAATGAGAGTGCTTTGAAGAGTTAAGGTTGTAAAACTGAATGGCTTTGTTTCATTTCATGTCACGTTGGGTGTCTTTTTAAAAAATGATGTTGTAGCAGATAAACTTCCTAACTGTAGACACTTAGTTCAGTCAGTGCCTTCGTGATGTTTTTGCAGTTTGTATTCTGGAATCAGAAAGTTTGCTGTAAAAGTGTGCTGGGAGAGGAAAAAAGGTAATCTTGGGAGAAGGCAAGGGGGGGGAGCAGAGAGCAGTACTTCATTTTTATGCATGTTCTAAAATTTTGTGCCTCACTTATTGAAAAATAGAAATTGTTCTCAATGTTACTATGTATTTCACTTTTAAAATACATTTTAATGATAATTGTAAATGTACTTCCTTGTTGAGGTGGCGTTAGGTGATTCGAGTAGTGGGCACCTACAAATAAATGTAACTGATTCAACTTTGCTCATTAATAGATATTTGGGGGGGTTTCATGAAAAAAAAAAAAAAAAAAGATCCTCTTCTTCATCACTGCGTTTTCCCAAAACCTTCCCATGCTGCTATCTCAGGAATACATGCAGGGTCCAAAAATAAGTGCAGCTAGGGGTTCATGTTACCTTCTTATCATCACTGGTGACACTGGAAGGAGAGGAGCCAAGTCTGCAGGCCCATGAGTCTTCACTGTCAGGGATTCTCTCTGCTGACTAGAAAGCTTAAGTCTCCCTTAATAGTTACATGCATGCATGGTAAATGTTGCATTGAAGCTGTGAAGATAGAGTGGAAAAACAATATATGTATATATTTACTAACTTACAGTAGGCTTTCTGGTGCAGCTGTTGTTCAGAACTTTCTGCAGTTTTCAGAGATTCTGGTTAGTTGTTTTGTGTTTTCATGGATCTCTTCAAAAATTCCCTAAAGTCTTCCTACCTTTTGGTGCTGTAAATGTTTGCCAACTCTTTTGTCAGACAAATACATCTTAATTTAGGAAATTCATTTCCTTAAGCAACTAAAGGAAAGCCTAAAGTTGGTTTAAATATTTTTTTCAACATATTGGTAGCTTTTTTTGTGGTCTCTCAGACACAAAATAACACAGCTATTATAAAGCAAAGAGGAGATAAAGTTTCAGGTTAAATGGTGAAAAAGAAATTCAGGTCTTGGTCACTTCTGGCTGGCACAGGATTTTTACAAGTGGAAGTTGTGATTTGATGGCCAGTAAAGGAACTGTGATTCTTTTATAAAGTTCTGCATTTATAACATCATAATTACAGCTGTCATTGATTGTGCCCTTAGGTCAGCCAGGCACTAAGTTTGCATCTAATTTTTGATCCAGTGGATCGCTGGCAGTGAATTCATCTAAGCAGATATGCTACTGAAGCAGTGTTGACAGTTCTAGAAGTAAGGCCTTGAAAGATGTTTCAAATGATTCTGGTCTCAAGGTAAAATCCTTTGTGTAGGATTTAGGTGGAGCTGACAGACCATGTGTGGGGAGGAAGTTACTGTTGCTACTACTAGCATTTTTTCCCCTTTCAACTTTCATGTTCTTTTGAAAAGCAGTGCCAGACTTTTTTTTTTTTTCCTCTTCATTTAAAACACAGAATTAGCTAAGCTAAAATACTTGTATATTTCGTTCAGTCCTTAAAGCAATCTGTACTGTACTGGTATTGCAGATGAAGTAGGCCTTGGGTGTTTGTGTTTTGGGTTTCATTGCTTTGAAGATTGTATTTATCTGTGCTTGCACACTTATGGACAAATTTTAGCACAAATGACAAAAACAAAGTGAGCAGTCTTTTTCAAGTCTCATTAGTTTAGTTGTTTTGTTGTTGTTGTTACATTATAGCCTGCTGTAGAAGATGAAGGCTGAAGGAGTCTTATTTCTTTGTAAAACACAAACCCGATAAGCCTCAGTGACCGCTTTGCAGCTGGAGATTCAAGCCAAAAGGAAAGCAGAACTGGGACCTTTCCAAGGCAGGGCTCTCGGGCATAACTGCAGCGGTGCTGCCCTTGGTTTTACCTCAGTGGTTCTGCCTGCTGTGTCGCTTAGTTCACGGACCATTTCTGCCATGGTGTGTTTTCAGGGGCTGTTTGTAACCAAAGAGATGCTGAGAATCCCTTAACTTGCTTTGGTAATTGCAGCGGTAACAGCCTGTGCTATTTTCTGAGCCCTCTTTTGCAGCTGTTGGTCTTTAAATGTGGGACTGTGTCTTCAGTAAGATGCCAGAACCCATATGAAAATATCTGGTGATGCTGCAAGCCTTCTGTGAACCAGATCTCTGAAATCCTGGCTTTACTGGTTACCTAGCTTCTGAGAAACACTGCTCTTCTCTCCCCAGAAAGGAAAAGGCTTGCCCTTCAATACTGATGATTCATTGCACTTAAGGCTTATGTGCGTATGGGCTCCTGAAGTCAGAATTTGACTTAGGTGAACAGTTTTGTATGCACTAGAGCTATTTCTAAAGTACATTCAGTGGTTCTTTTTAATCTTCAGCAAACAGTAACAGCATTTTAACATGATTTTTGGGTTAGTTCAAGTAACTTTATCACCCCGTGTGGCTGAAATACAGTGTAGTTAGAGTTGTTTTGTGTCGAACCTCACTGGTTTTACATATACTTAGCATTATACATATGTGACAAACAAACTCTGCTGTATTTGAATACTGTTTATTCCTTTGGTTTAAATTGCTTTGAATGTGTTTTAATAAAAATATTTTAATGTTATTCTAACAGTGTCCTGAAAAAACAGTTTGTGTTTAGGGTATCATTGTTTACTCTTGCCTTGCTAGTTTGCTATTAAAGTAAATGATTAAAATATTTCTGAAAAAAAAAAATCAGTCATAAAGATCCTTAATAAAAGAGCCATTCACATAAACCAGTTAGTATTTGCCAAATACGTTTCCTCACGCTATCCTTTTTTATTTAAATACAGTGGTCATTTGGGTCAATAATTCTCACTCTAGATTTCCTACAGTAATTCTGCACCAAAAATTTCTGATTCAAAGCATCACACTCATTTGAAATCTCTTTAATTCTGTGTTCATTTTCATTTCCTAAGCGTTTGGCAGTTTTTATACTGTTGCCCAATAATACATCTTTGAAAATATTTTAAAAATTTTACAGTTTTTTAATTGAGAAAATGTACACAACTCCCAGGTCCCACCCAGGAAATAATAAGGAACCGGAAATAATAAGCAGACCTAATTAATAACAAGAGGAGGCAAAGTGTGCTGGTATACTAGAGGAAAAAAAACACAGGTCCTATAGTGTCCTTTTGTGTTAGCTAGTGTTGCTGCAGCAGTCTACAAATAAATCCACAGAGGAAAGTAGTGTCTGTGATTAACAACAAAGCAAAAAGCCTCTGCACAAACCTTCTCTCACTACTGACAGCTTATACTGAAATCTTTATTCCTGGCTTATATCTCTGTATTAGCTGAAGGAAATAAGAAATACAGCTTACATATGCTGCTTTGGCGGAAATTGATGAGCATTGATGATTTTTACACTGAGAACAGTTTCCTCAGAACAGCCTGCTGGCCCCCGGTATTGAAGCCATAGATGGGAGATGAAGAAATAAAGAAATATTAGTAATTTTGTAACATTAAAAGCAAACTTCAAATTTAAGTCAATTTTGTTGACTTAAAATCCATTTAAAAAATAAAACTAATTGTTTGTGCTTCTTGTCAACTCAAGCAAGCCAGCAACTACTTTCACAGGTTTTGAAATTCTTTTTCTTTCCTGTCTGTTTGACATCTATACCAATAATGTGAGTGAAAGTATGCCTGATGTTCCCATAGTATTTTGGTTCTGTTTCAGAACATTTGGCATGTTACAGAACACTGTAGCTGTTAATCACCCCTGGTTTTGAATAATCCAGGGGATTGCTTTTCTGTAGCACACTTTTTTTTTTTTTTTCTTCCTTTGGAAAAATGTGTACATGTCTACAGCTTGCATTTTCACTATTTTTCATGCATGTGCCTCAAGACATTATTCATCTAAATGATAAATATTCAGTCCAGTCTTAACCTTTGCCCAGGGACTTCAGGAACAGTATAATTTATTATCATGGAGGCAAACAAAATGAGTAGTTGAGAATGTAAATAAAATAACCATTGATAAAACCTTTTTTGTATTAAGATTTTGCTTTATTGGGAGGGGCTTTTCCCTCTTCTTTTTTTCTCCCTCCCCAGCTTCCCCACACTCACCCCTTGGAAACTCTTTTTCTGCAGCAGCTCCGCTCACGGCAGCAGTGATGGAAGTGCGAGATGCTGGTAGCTAACAGCTGTCGGAGCCTAGCTGTGTAGACCTGCTTTAAGCAGGTTTGGACAATACACGTTCAAAATGCCAGCAACTGCTTGGAATCCCGCCTGTACAATATTCCTGCTGTTGTTACATTGCTTTTAGCAGAAACAAATCCCATTTTTGTTAAGAAAAGCATATTTTATTCAGCCTTAAAGGTTTAAAGTGATTAGAAGAACATACATGGCTTAAGCTATGAAAAATAAAGGTTGTTCACATAGCTGTTGCAGGTTCATGGCCCCGCTCAGAAGTGTTAGAAGACCTGTGTATATATGTACAGGCCACAATTTTGTGCAGAGGCAGAAGACAGCAGGTCTCAAACTTCCTTTCTCCCTCCCCACCCCGTGCTTCTTTAAGGCTATGTTCTACCCCAAAGGCTTTTGCCCTTGAGCTGTGCCCCTGGGGGTTGTATTTCGGGGGAAAATAGTGGGTTACAAGGGAAATAAGCTGGGAGGAGGTGTCCAGGAGCTTGGAGGAGGCAGCGTCCCTGCTCTATGGCACTGTAGCAATGAAGGCTTGAGATCAGTATCTCTGGTCTGTCCGAGCAGCCTGCTCTTGCTCTAGCCAAAATCATCTCACTGCAGCTCTTGTCCTGGCTCCAGCCCTCGCCCAGCAGCTCGCAGTGTCTTTATTGTGCAATACATTCCCTACTTTTTTGTTTGGGAAATGCGGATCTGAATGCAGATTGGTTTGCAGCTGATAGAAGAGTGAGGCTCAAGGATGGATAGTTACTGCTAAAAGAAATAGAGGGGTGAACAATACCAGGTGAAACACGTTGTAGAGAATGTGTAGTATGGTGGTTAGTGTTTCTACCTCAGTATTTCAGAACTGTTACAAGATTTCAGAAAACTTGATGCCTCATAAAAATACAGTTCTCTGCCATCGTTGTCTGCTGTGTTTCATCGTCCTGATGTAGCACAAATATACTTATGACATAATACGCATAAAACTCAAAGGTCTTTGCCTCTCCTTCATCCTTATTTTTCTCTGTTTTGCATAAACAAAATAAACAGGCTAAGAGCATAACCACAGTGAATTTTCATTGTGTCCAGTTGAAGTTTATTTTTAACAGGTAAATTACAATGAAAGCCAAATTAAAGAGAAAAAACACACTGCTAGAAAACGTGCAGAAGGAATTGTGCTTTCCATATATCAAGCCAGTTAAGTGTAATAGTTGAGTTTCTCTTGTTTTGAAGCTTCTTTTGCCTTCTGAATCCCAGCCTTAAAAAGTGAGAAGAGGTAGATCTTGTATGTAAAAATATCTCCTAGGAGATAGGTGTTCTTCAACATAGAAGTTTCTTTATACTGTCAGGCTAATTCCAGTTCAGGACTGTAACAATCCCTGAGTATTAAAAATCATGATCCACTAACACACACATCCTCAGTCTGCCTTTTACAGACTGTCTTATTAACTCCTGCCCTGTTAATCTGATTAGTGCTATAACCTCTAGTGCTATAACCTCTTCTATAAAATATTAATCTGTCCTGAACTCAATCTTTATGATAAACTAATTAAAAAAATAAAGGGCAAGTTTTAGAAAGAATGAGTTGATGTTGATGAGTTGAGTATTTTAAAACACATCAGGCAAATACCTTAATGCTAGTCTTTTGCATTCATTTTCTGAGGTTATAATGGGTATTACATCACATTCGTTTTTAAGCTTTTATTTTGGTTGGTTGGCTCTAAGTACAGAGAATTTAAGAGCTGAGTGGTTGTTAAGAGTTTTCACCAGGCATTACCCTCTTATGATGAGGCAAGTCTTTGTGGGATAGAGATATTGGTGAAACTTCATCCTTTGTTTCTTCAACCTGATTAAAGAAAAAATAAATTCAGATTCAAAGAACATAGGTGAAAAGTAGAGACCTGCTTATCGTGCCTCTTTGAAGGTCTGGGAAAGGAAGCATATATTTTTTTTTTTCTTCTGGTCCCATACAAAGTGTTAGCTTCAAGTGTAAGTTTACTAGCACAATTCAAAATATGACTGTTCAGATTTGGGAGACTAAACCTCAAGTTTCCTTTGGAGCTGGGAGCTTGGGGGTGTTGCAGGTATTAGGGTAATATTCAAATGATTTTATTTCCTGTTGGGAGGAATAAGAAGTCATCCCAAACTGTTCGTGTATAGATTGTTCAAGTTTTATCCCAGCTAGTGTTAGGAGAACACAGGTAGAAAGAAAAAAGAATGAGATCTGAAGTCTTAGTTTTTTAACAGGCGTGCAGCTGCTGGGTGAGATGAATAGAAATGTTTTCTGAAATTACTGGACTGTTAGTATCTGGATCAGACATTGGAGTTTTATTCCTCATTGACGAAGAAGTTTGCATCGGGTTATGCTTGTCTGTGCAAAGGTAGTAGGGGAAATGTCCCATTCTATGTTTGTCAGTTGGATATTGGCATCAAAGAGGAAAATGGTTTACCTTATTGGAAAATTCAGGCTGGAAAGTTGAAGAGAAACAACGGAGGGAAAGACCTGGCCTCCAAATAATCAGGGTGCTAACAAAAGTTGGTTGAAAAGCCTATCTTACTTTATTTATTTATTTGGGAAAAAAAAAAAAAAAAAAGAAAAAAAAAAGGTAGTTAAACACAGTGGACGTTTGAGAACAGCAGAAAAGGGCCCTGAAATCAAATGCTGGAGATAAACAGAAATGAGGAATCACATTCCTGGATGAGAGCGTTCCCACATGAATTATGATATTTCCAGTTTAAGTGCCTGATCCATGTGAAGCTTTAAAACAAATATTCAGAAAACAATAAATGAATGCATGTTCTCCCAACTGTGGCTACTTGTGCCTGGTGTTATGCAGTTATTAACGAGGAGCAGTGAGGCCAAGTAGCTGCCGTTATGTTCTCCTGGTCGGCCCATCAGCTTCCATATATGTGTATGTACATATATCTTCATATTTTTTTTAATTATTATTTATTTATTTTCTCTTTTTCTAACATTTTTCACAAGAAAAAGAGCCACTGTGGGGAGAAAAGAAAAGTGCACACACATGCCTACGCATACTTAAATTCCCTCTGCAAGCCCAGCTCTGTGGTTTTAAACAGATTTAGCTGGATATTAGGGTTGCCCATCGTGTTAGGGCCTACCTGAGGTTCCTTTACCCATCTTTGAATAGCCACACTAAAAATACAGCGACTTGAAACATTTAGTTTCCTGGGCCCCATTATCTGAAAGACTTCAGAGGATCTCCAGGGTGGAGAATGTTGTGGTTGGCTGTGGTCTGCAGGTGGAGGGGTATTTTTTTAATGTAGATTTGAGTTTGCAGTGTAGTTTTGGGGAACTGGAGATTTTGTGGGGACCAGGCATATATGACAAGGTGAACTCCCACAAAATGATTTCAATCCAGGTCATCTTCAAATGAGGGAGATGCAGTTTTGACCTGTCTTTTCTAAGGTGCATATAGCTTGGATAAAAACAATTTCTGAGCCATGGTACAGCCTGAGTAACTCTCTGCATAAGGCGAGTGAACACAGCTACTCATGGCAGATGCTAATCTTATCACTTTGTGCATGCAGTGAAGGTGTGCAGAAATTGACACAGTAAGGGAAGAGGGCAATCAAAAGCTGTACTATGTGTGTTAAGCTCTGTCTTTAATGCTTGGGTCTGATTCTCTTTCTTTTTTATCATGTTATTGACACTTCCTAGATTTGCTTTATTTATTTATTTATTTTTGCAAGAAGAGGAAGGTTAGAGATTTGATAACTAATAAATCTGAAGCAAAAAAAATGCTAATTTGGAGGTAATACTCCTGGAACTTTTTTGTTATTTGGCTTTCAAAGAGGACAAAGCATGTAATGCAACAGAGAGTGCTCTCAGTCATTTAGAGAGGTCATTTTAAACTGCTGGGTTAATTTTTGTCTAGGCCCTGCAACGGCACTCGAGTGTCAGTTTACATACACAAAGCCATATATTTGCACATCTAAATCATCTCATGTTTATATTAAACTGGCTTAGCAGTCATGCCAGGGAGAATGTCTTTAACCTTTCCCTGAAGCACTGCAGCTGACTGCTGAACACAAACGAGCTTAAGTAAGAGACACCTGTGCTTTTGGTGCCAGAGAGATTGGGCTTAATATCTCATTACAAACTCCTTACTACCCACCTAGAGCAGCTAGGCACTGTGCAGGTATCTCACTGCTGCTTCTCATCTCCAGTGACTGCAGTTTTGCTCTTGGGACATTGTTGTTCACTGCATTAGCCAAAACAACAGAAATGACAGTTTTGATCAGGTGAATTTTGAAAGACAGGTTCTGACAGACATAGGTGACATTTCTGCCTGAATTTTGGTATCGGGGTCTTTAAATGAAGAGTTTTCAGAAATACTGCCTCTGTGGTATTTTTCCACTTTGAAGTCATGTAGCACATCACAGTAAATATGACCAGGAAGCAGCAGAGCAGGTGTGCAAACCTTCCCCCACAGGGTTCTGCTGGACCAGGAGCGAGGCAGTCCAAGAAACCAGAATAGGGCAAAGATGGTGGCATATGTTGGGAAATCTATCGTGTTAGGTTTACAGTTAAAGCTGGGAGATGCTTGTTTGAAAGGCTTGCAAAAAAACATGCAATCAGCGATCTGGGAAGTGGGCAGATGCTATTGATCTTGGCTCCTCAGAAGCTTTGTTTCCTGAACATGTGTAATTACTGTTATCTAGGTATTTTAGGTATTTTGAAACAATTTTGCTTATGTGACCCATGAAACAGTGATTAAATATAGGAGATCACAAAACAAGGCTTTTAGGGCCAGTTTTTATTCTCTTGTGCAGAAGAGAACCGGCATTTGCACTTGTTACCTAATCAGTGTGCATCAGTGGGTATACCCTGATGCTTCCTAAAAAATGTTGAGGTCCTCAGGTTATTTACCATAACACCTACAGCTTTAGTTGGGAAGTGTTTGCCAAAAACTGAATTACAGATTCAGTGATTTCAATAGCTTGTCACTTGGTGATAAGCAATATATTTGTTTGTTTCTTTTATGGAACTGAGATGTCAGTGAAACACATCTTAGTAAAGTTAATTCTATACTGCAGGTTTCATTACAAATGCCTTTGTTAATTTTTTCTATAAAGATTGGTAATAATATCAAATTATTCATGAAAATAATTCTGTGCATAATGTGCTTTCTGAAGCAAGGTGGTTGACTGGTGTTTATATTGCTGAAGTCCTGATGTATTAGGTAATGAGGTACAGCATGGGTGACTGTGGCTGCTCGTTATATCTACTACCCATTTTTGCCTGAAATCTTATGACCAAATATTTAATATTTACTCAAATACTGCAACTGAGTATTATCTAGTAGATATTTCTGTCTAAACTTGAATTATAAATGAGCAAGCACTTTTATATTCTAGGTTCAAAAATACTTTTACCTTCACAGACCTCTTTGCTGGAAGTCATCTGTGTATTAAGTGCCTCCTATTTCACCATTTAAAATTTTCTTCCATTTTCTGCTTGTGTGGAATGGGTGGCTCTATCTTGTCTTTGGAGCTTTGTCTCTGTCAAAGTGAAGTACCTAAGTATTCCAATTATCTTCTTGATAGCTGCCTTTCTAATTCCTGTAGAGGGTACATGGTGACTCAGTTTTTCTGTACTGGTTTACTGCTTGCTTGCTACTCTCTTCCGTAGGGCTGTAGGTTTTCACAGGTTGCTCTGCTTTGCTGGAAAACGTGGTTCATGTTCACTGTAGTGGAATATGAGTGCTAGCAACACATTTGTATCTTTTATTAGTTACTACCCTTATTTAGGGTGTCTGCATGCACGAAGACATGAGTCTCCTGAAATTGTCACTCTGGTTATTTTTCAGATATGCCCTTGGAGAGCCCTTTTCAGTAAGATCAACACAAATGAAATTGTAATTCTTTCAATAATATTTACACACAGGGAAATAACACTTCTCTTTTATAATAGACCTCGAAAATTCCTAAGAAAAATTCCAGGTTCTGCTGCTGGCTTGCCATTATGTCCCCTGGAAAGATAAGGCAGGCTACAGTTTCTCACTGGTCCAGCAAGACCCGTGAGAGGGGGTTACGTACATTGTACAGTCATAATTATCACTATCAGCACTAAAGATATTTTGGTACCAAGCACTTGTGGACCTCAGGAAATTAAGGTGTTAAAATTAGTCAATGTTTGGCTCTTTATTTAAAGAAAAATATATTGAATGTTCTTTCTTGGGGATCCTAATCTTGCATTTAGCAGTACTTTACAAGAAACAATTAATTCATTAATGCTCTTATGTTGTCTTATTGGATAAAAATGCAGAGTGCTGTCTTTGCTGAACTATGATGATGATTCTGTCTGAACTCCAACAACAGAATAGGCAGGGTAAAGGCAGAAACAAATTAATTCCTAATTTAAATGAAGTTGCAGTAAATGTTGACTTCAGGACTTTGATATCAGGAGTTTTGAGTTGCTTGGGAGCAGGCAATGGAAGACCCTCTCTGTAGCATCTCCTGTCCCTAACCCTTGCAAATTCTGGGGAATTTTAAGGCTATTTTAGAAATCATTAACGTTGTAGGTAAATCAGGATGGGTCAGAGGTGGACCTTCTAGCTCTAACAGTTTTCATCCTTTTCAATTGCTCCACTTCGAAAAAAAATGAGAGTTCTGATAATTCTTCTTGTGTTTCAGGACTTAAAATGGCAGGAGAAGATCCCTATATTATGGGAGTGTCAGATCCCCAAGTAAGTGTATTATATTTGTGTATTTTCAATATCACTCTATTCTATTCTAGCTCTCTGTGTTGCCTTCCTGTCATGCTGTTCTGTCATTTCCTAGACCTCAAAACAAGTAAATTTAAATGCATTCAGCTATTGGCAGAAATAAGATTTGAGGGGAATCTAGCTTTTATTTTTTTCTCTAAGCTGGTCTTTACATGATCTGTGAAGTACCTCGCCACTGGTGAAATGGCTAAAGTGAGAAGGAAAGCCAGGCCTGTTTGCAAGAAGCAGTTGAAAACCATACTCATTGTTACGCCCTGTCTGCCTGGGACACTTGCTCTGAAATTCTTCCTGTTGTGGGCATTGGACATGATCTGAAAATGAGGCCCCTTATGCCCCAAAGGCCACTTTATATCATTTTTGGTGAGATTTGCATTCATATTGATGACTAAAATGTCCCTTCACTTGCATAGATCAGAAGGTCTGGCTCTTCAGCCACCCTTCCAGATCTCATTAGGTCATTTCATTATTTAATTGTGAGAATTTTATCTGAATGAAGAACAGATCATTTCTACTCAGCTTAATTTCCAAAAATAGATGATTCTCTCTTTTGTGCTTGCTCCACTTTAGAAGATTTATACTTGACAACATTTCAGCGGATTAAGACATGTTTATGTTCAATACAAAAACTGCAATTTAACCAGGGCATACTGTTTTCTTGCATTAGAGCTTGTATTTAAATAAAGAATGTAGTCTGGTGGGGTTTTATCACAGAAATTGAAATGAAAACTCATATGGCTCTTGACAAGGCCTTGCGCAAGACATCTAAGGTCACATTTTCAGAATTTGGCCTCTAAGATCTTTTGAACAAACAGCTGTTAGTGCATGTAAGCAAAATAAATGCTTAGAAATTGTGCTGAGCTCAGTGCAGTAATATTCTGAAATTTTGTCCCTACCGTCAACTTTGCTGGCATTGCTGTTGCATGCAGAAATAAACTAGATACAAAATGTTTACTTATTGGATACTGAATATTTGCAGAGAACTTTGAAGTTCTTTGCTGAAAGTTACTTTATGAAACTGTTAATGTGTGTAGTAATGAAGAGTATATTCTTTTTCAATATAGATGTTTGCAATGGACCAGTTCATGGGAATGAATACAATATTTAATAATACAGGTTACATCACTTCAGACTTACCACTACGAACAGGTAGGAACTGTTGCTATCGGATTGTGCTATTTTCATGCTGTTTCTTCCAGTTTTGTTTTTCTTTTGTGTGAAATTCTTGTCAGAGATTGCTTTGTTTATACTATTGTATTTCTTAATACTATATACAAAGTTGTCAACTAGACTGTTGGATTGACTTCGTATTAAACCTTCAAGCATCTCTTACTTACCCTCATGAAAGTTTCAAGAGTGAGACAAAGTGATTTTCATTTGACTTGTACAGAAACTGAAAGTTTCAGTCAGTTAAATGATTTGAGTGACCAAAAAGCTTTGAGTGACCTCTTCTTAATTTTTTTTAATTTGCATCATCAGTGACCTCTAATGTTTGTATTGCCAGTTTGTAGAGTACAATATGTACTTTTTTTTTTCTTTTGAACATTTGTTGTAATAATTCTTACGGTGCTTGTTTTTTACTAATGAAAAGTAGTGTATTCAACTTCCTGTATCATTCGAATGTGTTTTTCCTTCTCGGTGACTTCTCTGTTTCCTGTACTGTGGCTGTCTGGTATTAAAAGTACCTGACAACTTCCTGAATAATAACACCAGTTTGAAAGTTCAGAGTCAAATTTTGCAACCGAACACTGAAAATAACCATATAGTGTTCTGCAGAAGCCTGATAGGCAGTTCTTCCAGTATGGTTCCAGTACAAGAATATCAAATATGTGTGTTATATCTCAGTCAGTATTATCTGCTTGATCAATTTAGGTCTGATTTTGCATAGTAAATTTCTTTATTAATTTTGTTTGAATTTAGAAAATCCTATATTTCTTCTTCTTAATTTATTAAAATGGCTGATTGGAAAGGAGGCAGGAATTAAAAATCTATTTAACTATATGAGTTTTTTCTTGATTTACCATCTCCAGTATAGTTATTAATGTCTTTTAACATGGCAACTTTCTCTTGTTGATTTGATCTGTTCGAGTCGGTTGTATAAGGATGTAGATAGTATCTTCTATACTGCAGATGGCTTTGTTTTGTTGAAAGAGCAAATCCCTTTTGTGTTTTTGCTTTTTTTTAATATATTTGATACACTTGACAGCAGCGAAGGTGTAAAGGATAGAATGAAATAAACAATTAGCCTTTTACTTCATAGGTAAAATTCCACTTTAACATAAAAATAAATGCTGATTGAAAAATAAAGGCATGTTTACTGTTTCAGTGCTTCCTGGTTTAAACCATACTTCAAGTTTTCTTGACTGAATATTAGTGAGGAAGGATCAAGAAACACATATGGTACAGATAATTTTGTTTCAAGATAAAATGTTCCGATGAGCAAAGCTCTTGACAAATATGGACAGGCATCCAGCAAATGAATGTTGCAATCATTTGTTTGCACTGTTTTTATTAAGGCAATATAATTGTACAGTAAGATTCATCTGTGTAAGATTAAAAGGCTTGTAAGTTATATATCAAGGGCTTTTTTTTTTACTGTTATCCCAGAGTTTCTAGGGAATTAATAAGGTTATTGGAATTTTGATTTCCCCAGAATGATATCTTTTTTACACATACTATTTAAGCTTACTC
This sequence comes from Oxyura jamaicensis, assembly GCF_011077185.1. Taxonomy (NCBI): domain Eukaryota; kingdom Metazoa; phylum Chordata; class Aves; order Anseriformes; family Anatidae; genus Oxyura; species Oxyura jamaicensis. Next base: position 46,731,384 of record NC_048896.1, on the reverse strand, counting down.
TGTACTATTCATGCCAGGTTCATTCCATACAAATTATTCGGGTATATAGAACTGATTTTCAGATATCTATGTCCTGTCTAAACTAGAAAACAGCTGTTTTTAAAATCACTCTGGGGAGTCAAGAATTCACTGGGATCTAGAATGACAGAAAACTCTTTCATGTCTAAGTCTAGCTGTATCCTTTATCCGCAAAATTACTTAGAAACTGCCTTTCTTTCTTTCTTTCTTTCTTGGCACTGCTCTTGTCTACTGCTGAAATACAGATGGCAGATTCCCCATGTACAAAATAGGATTTAATTAAAAAGTGTGGATTTCAAATTATTACAAACAAAAGCTCAATCATAAATTTCAGAAAAGGTTGTCAATTCAATGCTATCTAATGATTTTGTTTCTTGAGTACTATCACTATAATATTTACTTCCTCCCCTGCTTGAAACTATGGTGTATTGATAGCTAGCTCTTTAGTTATAATGTAATATAATGATTTATGTATTATGTTCTGGTTGTTTCTAAGGAACTAATGATTTCTTTCTATACAACAAGACCAGTAACAAATTCAAGGGGGATTTTCCAAAAGTACTTCCAGTCAAGATAAAGAGAAGGTGAAATAAGTGTTCTGAAAAGGATTTTTGTTTAGTACGAAAAGGATTTTTGTTTAGTACGATTGGATGATTTAAACACAAAGATCCAAGGACATTAATTATTGCTCATGATTTGGTGTGGTGCCGACATCTTTCAATCTCTACATTCATAAATACACATTGTCAGACATATTACATTGGCAGGCAGTTTCAATGAATTGCCGTATCATGCCAGTGTAGGTGAATCAACTAATAGCTGGGGATTTTGGGGACTTTCTTATGATAGATGTTCTGCTGTTACATTAATATTTACAGTAATACTGGAAAACCTTTGAGGCGACGGGGCAAGGATTTTCTCTTTGCATTTGTCAGTGCTCAAATCTCTCTACCCACTTTTTTCTCTGTCTCAGGGATATCAGTTTTAAGTAAAAATTACAGTCAGTGCTTGGTTATTTTGGCTCTAAACCTGTAGTAGGTATTTACTTGGTTCAAGTTCTACATTTACATTTAAAACTAGAAGGAGAAGTAGTCTCTGTACCTTCGGTGAAAAAAGGTTATATTTCTAACTACCATAACAGCACAAGCTGTAGGACCGAGCTGTGCGTTTAAAATACCCCCAGTAGCAGGCATGGTGTGGCACGAAGTCAGCAGGTTCTTTGGCTCCTTGGGAAGCATCCTGCCCTTGAGAGTCAGGTACTAATCCTTGATGGTGTAGGGGATGGAAAGAGCATTATCTGCAGCATGTATTAAGGCAGTGTAAAAGCAGATATACAGCAGTCTGATGTCCACTGCGTAGTGGAGGGATAAAGTGGTGCCTGAAATTGGAAAGGACATGGGTGGAACTCTTAGCAAAGTATTTTATAATTTTAGGTGTTTCTTTCTTACTCCTGATTATACAAGACCATCTATAACCATATTGCAGAGTACTCGGGCGGGGGGTGTGTGGGGGGGAGATAGGGGTGTTTGGGGGAACTGGCCACTTATTTTGTTTATTAGGGGCTCTCATCTAACTAGCCATTGGCTCTCAGTTTTTTGTTTTGTTTT
>NC_048896.1:46656558-46729659 GCF_011077185.1 Oxyura jamaicensis | reverse complement strand
AAGAAGAAGAAGAAGAAACATCTTCATTTCATATTCTCTCAAAGAGAAAGTTATTCTTAATGGGAGATTCAGGGAAGCCTGACCATCAGCAAAAATGAGATGGGTGTTCATTTCCCGGTCCCACTGCAGCAGCCCTATTCCTCATAAGCATGGGCAGAATTGCCTACAGCTTTTGGTGTTTTTTTCTAGATCTTCTGAAGAGTGAAGTGGGGGAGGAAACTGGTTAAGCAAAGCCCATGGGCTGCTTGCTTTAAACATCTTGCCTTAAATACCACACTTTAAATTCTGCAGAGCCTTCCTGTAAGGGTAGATCCCTGAGGGGGAGGACTTATGAATCATAGAATGGTTTAGGTTGGAAGGGACATTAAAGACCAACCCCCTGCCATGGGCAGGGACACCTCCCCCCAGACCAGGTCACTCAAAGCCCCATCCAGCCTGGCCTTGAACGCTTCCAGGGATGGGGTGTTCTGGTTTTGGCTTCTGCAGAGTTAATTTTCCTAATCTTCCTAGTAGCTGATATGCTGCCATGTTTTGGATTTAGGATGAGAATAACGCTGATAACGCGTCAATGTTTTTAGCTGTTGCTGAGCAGAGCTTACACTGAGTCAAGGATTTTTGGCTTCTCATTCTGCCCTGCCAGCGAGGAGGCTGGGGGTACACAAGAAGCTGAGAGGGGACACAGGCAGGACAGCTGATCCGTGGTGACCAAAGGGATGTCCTGTACCACATAGCATCATGTTGAAAATAAAACTGGGGGAAACGGCTGGGGGGAGGCGGATGCTGCTCAGGGACTGGCTGGGCATCAGTTGGTGGCTGGTGATGCACAACACATTTTCTTTTCCCTTTCTTATTAAACTGTTCTTATCTCAACCCACGAGTTCTTGTACTTTTTCCTTGTACTCTCCCTGATGATGCTCAGGGGAGTGGGAGAATGGCTGTGTAGTGCTTAGCTGCCTGCTGGGTTAAGCCACACAGTGCATCCCCAACTTCTCTGGGCAGCCTGTTCCAGTGCCTTACACCCTATGAGTAAAGAAGTTCTTCCTAATATCTAATCTAAATCTCCCCTCTTCTAGTTTAAAACCATTCCCCCTTGTCTTATCACTATCACCTTGACAAAGAGTTCCTCCCCAGCTTTCCTGGAGATCCCCTTTAGGCACTGGCAGGCTGCTGTGAGGTCTCCCCCAGAGCCTTCTTTTCCCCAGGCTGAACAACCCCAGCTCCCTCAGCCTGCCTTGACAGCAGAGGTGCTCTAGCCCTCTGATCATCCTCGTGGCTCTCCTCTGCCATAGATCTGCCCTAACAGATCTATGTCTATAACAGGGCTTAAGGAAGGATAAGAGACTAGATCTGGAGTCTGAGCTTTTAGCAGCAAGTTACCACTTCCAGGATGGACACAAGAGAGTTGGTATTGGGTTCTATAACCAAGACCTAGAGGCTGAGAGTGGTTTCATCCATATGCATTGGGTAAAACAGCACACAATTACAAGGGCAGGATGCAATACAGCTGCCTATATCCTCCCAACCTCACAAACCCTTGACTTGGCTGTGGTGGAAAGAGCACACCTCAGTGGGTGCTCCTTTGGGAATTGTGTGTGCAGGGTGAGGCCTGTCAAGTGGAAGAAAGAATGTAAGCGGTGGGAGTGTCAAGATGCAGGAGGGCCTCTGACTCACACAGGAAGGAAAATGAAGAAATGTAGCAGTTGGAGAAGATGTGGGGAAGTGCGACTGTGACTCAGGCTGGAGGAGAGGCAGCGGGATGTGAGCTGGCCTGTGGCAAGCAAGGCCAGAAGACAGAAAAGGAAGCACTGAAGAGTATCAGGATGTGGCATTCTGCACCAGACCCCCTCCAGGCTGGAGGACTGCATGACTGAGTTGCCATTCGTAGCCCTCCTGGTTGTGCAGCAGTGCCAGGCAGGTCATGAGCAGTCAAAACTCGGCTCTTGGCAGTTGTGGGAGTCATCCCTGTGCAGAGGCCAACTCCACGACTGTATGCTGCTTCAGCCTCTCTGGGGCAAATGTGAAGCTCAAGCTGTGTGTTTAGTAGTGTTCCTTCTGCTTGTGTAACTCTTAAAGAGGGGTTCCTCACCAACAACTTGAACAGCTTAGAACAGAGATGCAAAAGGTCGTCACCAACCTCGTCATTATATGTGCCATTTACAAGCTGTACATCTTCAGCTTCCTGCAATCTGCTTAGACAAGACATGCCTACTAATAGAAATCAACTATTAAAAATATCCCTGTGCAAAACACCTAGGTTTATTTCACATTCCCCCTCCTGGGGAAAAGATCTGAGAGAGGGAGAGGAAGAGACAGAGAAGGGACCACACAGCAAATGTTAGGCTGTCTATCTAACGTACTTCTGGAAAGTATTCAGAGCCTAGGGAAGACAGCTGGATGAGACCTTTTGCAAAGCAAAATCCTTTTCATAGTCAAAATAATATGTCACTTAGGCTTGAAAGTTACCTTTAATATTTCTGCTTTATTTCTACATAGCTTTTCTGGCATAATCAAGTGCCTGGCATTAGTGTGCCTTCGCTGTCCACTTACTCAGATCTGCTTCAAATGCTGTACCAGAGAATTACTTAGTTGTAAGAAAAGAGAAAATATTTATTCATAAAATCCAAAGGCTAAAATAAGACATTGCAGAGCTTTGTCTTTAATACATAGGTATGTGATTGGTTAATGTCTGTTATCACTGATTAATGATAGCATACTGCACCCTTTTTTGCACTTTCTTAGTATTGGTATGTAAAATACTTTACTTTTTATATATTTGTATGCTTTTTATAAGATTTTTTCCCAAGGGGGCATTAGTACTGCTGTCCTAAGTTTTCCATTTCCAGAGTTTTCACAAATGCCATGCAAGCTGAAACCATCTCAGTAGTACAAAGAATTCCCCTTGAGCTTTCCACTAGGCCAATATAATGGAAATTCCTCTCTTAGGACTTTAAACTCCCTCATGCAGAGGAAAGTCTTGAACCTGGGTCTGCTGCATCCTGGGGGACTGCTGGAACCACGTAGTAGCTTTTGTATAAAAGAGCACTTTGTTTTTCTGGCTCATGCCAGAGGGAGCAGTAAGGTTTTGTGCCGATTCTAATCACAAGTATATGCCTTGAAAGTGAATTCCTAAGGGGAAAACAGACGGAGAACAACTGCTTGGCAGGTCCTGACCTGGAGGCTTGGTTGAGAGTTGAGCTACGTGGTTGTATTTAAAGTGAATTGCTTCTGCCAGTGCCCAGAAGATACAAGGCCTCTGGGTTGTTAAACTATAAAATTTTAGGTGCCTAATGCATGGGGAGAGTTAGAGGTCTGTGAACAGAGGTCTTACATTCAAGTGCCAGTGTCATGCTTAAACTCAACTTTACTCATCTTGACTCCATGTTACAGTCAGAAAAAAGAGCATAAAACCACACTAAAACTAAATAATCTGCATCTTTTAAACTTTCTAAAGCCCAAAATGTTTTTCCTGTTTTCTAGTGTAAAATAACTTGTGTATGGTGTTGAAGCAGTTGCTTTACATGACTTCAAAGATTTTAATTGTAGCACTGTTTACTTTTTCACAGGAAGAGTGTTGGATTTGGGAAATAAATTATCTTTTTATGTGAAATTGTTGTGACTGGCATTTGCAATGGACCTTTGACATGAAGTTAATTCAGTTTTGCTGACTTTGACAGCAAAATAATTCTATCTGTTAGCATATTTATCAAAACTTTTCATGTTGAGAGTAATCAGATAAGAACTGTGTTGTCTGAGGATGTGAAGGCCTCTTATTAAAGTTGTATTGTGGAGTGGAGGAGGACGCACAGTGATACTGCAAACTGTAAATGAATTAATCCTCCGCCATTTTTAATGATCAGTGGACAATGAAGTTGAAGCAAGCATGTGGTTCTATGCTCCATCCAAGTACTACCTGGTTGAGGTAGCTGGATAGCATGGTACTTGCAGGTGGTACAGATGTTCAGAGGCTGACCATGCCTTCTCGTGGATGCTGGCAAGGCACAATATGCTTTTTTTGCTTACAGGCCCTGCAGTACAGATGTAGCTTGTCTCTTCTGGAGGTTTCATGTATCCCAGTGGGCTTGCTAGTTTCCTCAGCATGAATAGCTTCAGTAGGGTATAAGTGATGATACATAAACTCAACAGGAATATAGCTGGCAATATATTGTGCCGGTATTCACAGTGAAGCTGCCATTTGGGGTCTGCTTTGATAACAACTGATTTTTTTAGCATTGAAACCCAAATCCTCTTCTTTGCTTGTCAAGAGACAGGAAGGAAATTATACCTCGCAGAACTGTTGTTTTCAGCCTCAGGAATGGCTTGCATTTGAAGAGGCACTTCACACCCATCCATCTAGAGAGCTTTCCTTCTCTCTGTGTATACAATCCAATTGATCAGAGTTGGAGCTTCCTTTGATGAGGTGATTAATTCTGAGCTCTGGTGGCACAGAGTTCTCATTTGATTTAGGGTCTGCCCAAAGGCTATTTAAACTGGTGAGTTTTGAAGGAGGTTTGTGTTGTGAAGTTATCTAACATTCAAGGAATAGTGCAAGGTTTAAAGCTGTTGAAGCTAATAAGCCTTCTTTGAAAAACAACCAGAATTTATTAGAACATAACCCAGTGTGTCAGCAACATGCATAAAGATGGATTTCATTAAAGAGTCTGCATCTTTAGTCAAATAGAGTGTGCTCAATGTTTTAGAGGCACAGCAGAGCAGTATATTTAAAAGTATATTTGAAATTATCGAAAGAATGTAAATGGCTTGGTCCCATTTTTTTAAAGTAGCTCTTACTGTTAGGACATGTTGAGACAGCTTGAATTCCTCCTATATTCCCATACCTCAGAGCTACCGATTGGCTCTCAGCTTTCAAAAGCACCTAGTTAGTAGGAAGCCCCAGGGCCAAGGCTTGTGAATATAGTCTTTAGAGCCCAAGGGGTTTAAATACAAAAGTTAACCTTAGCTCAAGAAGGCCAGGCAGCTCATCTGTGGCAAGGAGAGGATCCCATTCTTACTCACTGCTCAGTCTTAACTGGGTGATCTGAGTTGCTCCTTTAGGTCCTCTGAGCTAAAAGTAGCTTTTGTTATTTAATCAATCCCTTCTTACTCCAGTGCTCTTGGTAAAGGTTACAAATGGTAGACTCCCAACTGATAAATTAGTTATTAGAATTTTACTTGAGTTCTGAAGATGCTTAGGTGCTTTCAAAAAAATTTCAAGACATTCAAGGATATCCATTTTATCCCTGTAACTTCTGTTTCATTGTAATAAAAATATAATTTGCATTTTGACATTTCTTCTTTCTTTTATATTAGCAGACGGACCGTATCTTCAAATCATTGAGCAGCCAAAACAGGTAAGAACACTACATTTTGAAAATCTTTAAGATAGCAATGTCACTGTGTTCAGCTTTGAATAAAGCTATGACTTAAGATGAGAGAAAAGGGTTGAAGAGGTTAAGCTTAATAACAAATATGGCATTTAACCATGAGCAGTTTTTCCTCTCACTTTTGTAGTTAAATCGTTTCCTGTTTTGTTCTGTCTTCATCTCTGTGTCTCTTTGGAAGTGTCATAAGACAAAAAAAAAACGAGGGTTTTTAAAAATGTCTTGCTAAATATAGAGTTGTCATCTTAGAAATGAGTGTTGTAGTACCCCAGTATTTTGAAACATAAATTTGTAGACCAATCATGGGAGTTTTTTTATAATTTGTTTAATGTTTCTTGAAAGATGTGAAAGAAAAAAATCCAAACATTTCATTCCATTCCCAGAAGTTACAGGAAGTTTTGACTCATGTTTTGTCATCATGGAGAAATCCTGTTGTCCTTTGAGATTTCTTTTATCACAGTTGGCTGTTCTGGATAACCCAAGACAAATGAAGATAAATACTTGAAAGTAACTTTTTTTAGTGACTCAGTAGTGAACGCTCACTTACGCTGCTCTGATAGTTTCATCCTAAAGTACTGGTTATTATTCGTGCAACTGAAGTACAGAGTGATTCTGGCTGGTGGCATCAGCAATTTCAAGTATTCCTCCTTAAGCTGTTACAGTAAGAAGTCCCTTTTTTGCCTCTCCCACGTAGTTGCATAAAATCCTACATTATGCAGCTGTTAAGTAGATGGTTGTCTAGAAGCCATTCTGTCCCCTGCTTGGTCTTCTGCAAATGCATGTCACAATCCAGTCACTCTTCTAGGGGACTGTAGGGAACATCTATTTCAGGTGCACACTAAGGACATTTTTATACTTGAGCATCCCTATGGGAATAGGAGACACTTAAGCGTTCACAACAATGTACTGTGAACTCTTGGAAGAATATGCTGCCTCTTCCTTGTTTTAGATTATCGCAAATTAGGCCACGTCTTTGCATGGCAGAGCCTATAGTGTGCAGTGCCTAAAGAGAGACCACCCTTTTCCATATGTGACATCTCCACAAGCAGCTCTTTAGTGGAATAGCATGTGGCAAGCTGAGCGATGGTTTATAACAGGGTAATGAGGGTGATCCATAGGCAGGGTGCTGTGCTTGTGTTCGTTTTAGGAACAAAGAGATAACGGGGGAGAGTAGGACTGTATGTGTGAAAACACAGCTACCGTAGGAAGGGCAATAGACTGGGGAAGGCCACTCGGATGTCTGCTGGACCTGTTGGGCCTAACGCATAAGAGGTCAAGAGAGACTAGGTTGTCCCTGGCAACATGACTGTGGAGGCTGCTTTTCCTTCTGGACAACTTGAGTTCAAGCTCATCATAGTTGGGCACTTCACTTGCAATACACTTGGTCACCATAGGAGGGCAAATATGTGATCTAGAATTACTTACACTCTCTCATCAGCATCTGAACAAAAGACAGATCTTTCCATTTGCTTGGGAGATGGGTTCTTAAACTGAAAAGGCTTTGTTTAGTGAGATAGATGTCGAAGCTAAAGATTACAGAGTAATTTTTTGAGACATGTTCACTGTCAGCTAATACAGACTTCAAATTCAGAGCTGCCTACTATTAGAGGCTGAATGATCCTTGAAGGATGCAACACTTACCTGGTGCTGTTTGAACAAACACATCGGGAGGCCTGTATAAGACAGGGACTTTGCCAGAAATTGCAGGACTGTGGAGTAGGTCTGAAAGTATTCAAAGGGGGGGCCATATTAAACAGCATAGCTAAGTAGAGTTACCAAATACATTTGCTTAAGAATTGCATTTTCTGTACAGTGTAGATTACTTAGTAAAGCAAAGGGAATATAATTTCCTGTAATAACAAAGGCATCCATGGACGTTTGTACTCTAGAGCGGTTGCTACTTGGTCATTCAATGTCCCCTGAATCTTTTGTGCTGCCTCTGGACTCTTCTCAGGGATATCGCTTTCCCATGCTCTTCCTACAAGGAAGAAGAGTTTCTGTGTCATTCATGCTTTTTTTTCCATTATGCTGTGTACTTTCCTGATCGGTTGCAATCCTCTCTACCTATCAGCTATTGTGGGAGAAAGAACAACTGTTCTTACATTCTCTGTCTTTTAATTTTTATCCTGTTTTGAGAGTATAAATAGGTCTCTGCCTCAAAATATCTTCACTTACTGAAAGATATCTGGTTGTTGCTAATGTGTAAGAGTGAGAATAGGACAATTTCTCTGGAGCTACAGTTCAGTGGTGCTTTGTCAACCATTTCTCAGACAATGTTTCAGGGATGAGCATTTGTAACTACAGTTTGTGGGCAAGTCGTGTGTGTGTGTATGCATGCACATGTGCATGTGCTATCTTTTTTCAGTTTTGTTTTTAAAGAGCTTTCAAGTTTCTTTTCCTTTATTTCCACAGAGGGGTTTTCGATTCCGATACGTATGTGAAGGGCCTTCACATGGTGGACTTCCTGGTGCTTCCAGTGAAAAGAACAAAAAATCATTCCCTCAAGTCAAAGTAAGAACATAAAAATTTAATATTTTGAAAGCTGAATGCAAGTGCATGTAGGACCTTACTGCAAATCAACACACTTTTGTACGAAATTACTCTGATTGACTGCACTTCAATTCCCACTTTAAAAGTGAAATTGATTTTAAAAAGCAAGTAGTTTTCAGATTTGTGGAGATACTTTGGCACCATACTTATTTGGTAGCAGTTAAGCAGTAAGCTTTCCTACATCTACCACCTCACTGTCCTTGTGCAGACCAATGGAGCTCTTCTGCAAGGTGCAGCTTTAGTATAATGTAAAGCCTAGGCTGGTTAGTTACACCACTTTCAGCATAATGCTAGAGTCCAGTCACTTATTCCAGTTCAGTCTAAAATGCTATTTACCAAGTTTTCCTTCTTTTTGTATTCATGTTACTCCTTACTCTAGGGTATTGAGTCCTTAAGTTCTTAAGGACTTCATCCAGATTACTTTAAAATCAACAGAAATCTTGTCATTTTAACAGGAGCAGCATTATGTTCAGGAGTTTGCTGAATCTCTTTCTTTTATTCCAGGAAAAATTCAAGCGTGTTACTCAAAGAAATATTCTGTGCTAGCACAATATGAAGATTATAACAGTGATGATTAATCATTCTAGGATTAGGGATGAACTTTCTTTGCCTAAGGTTCTTGCAGCAAATTCTTTCTGCATAGAAGTGGGGAAAAGATGTACTGTGTTTTCTGCATTTTTTTGAACTTAATGAACTCTCAGTCTTGTCTCTGTGTTATGTCTTTGATGAACTTACTGTGCTAGAGATTGTCTCATGAGGAAGAGGGTTAATATTTTTTAATTCTGGTGTTGTATTTTACTCCATTATAGGGAGAGAAGGGAATGGAAGGGTGGCAAGCAGTTAGCATCTAGACTAGGCGTTGGTGTGTGCCGCTCATTAGCTTTCCCTGTTGCATGCATGTAGTTCTTTTGCAGTTCTTGAGAAAGAGTAGAGTTTGGAACAGTTGCATGTCCATAATGAATCAGTATGAGCATGACTCAGTGGAAAATAATCAGCATTGGCTGAGTTAGCCTAGGGGGTGTTAGTCTGGCAAATTGAGAAGAGGCTGAAAAAGCTGATTTCATGTAGCCTTGCAAAACTGTTATGAAAAATTACCAGCCCAGGCAAAGAATCTTCTTGCTTTTCCCTTTCCTATTGTGACGACAGTGATGAACCATTGAATAAAATTTTAGTGGTATGTTCAAATAAAAAGAATGTACCTCAACTGAGCCAGATCTTTGGATTCCAATTCCATCTGTATTGATGATTAATACAAATAATTATCAGTTGTTATGTTATTGTATTTCCCAAAGGTATGATGGGACATGAAATAGCACAACGAGATAAGCAATGAGAAGTTCTATAGGGAATGGAATTTCTCAGTGGAAAAACTAGAAAGCAAAATGTTCTTTGGCTTTCCATCAAACCTGGTTTCATTGATCATCAGATTTTAATTTCATCTAAAGCTCCCCCAACACACACGTGTCCCTTCCCCTCCCTTTCTCTCGTCCTACTGTGCGCATCTGGTTTTTTTCTAGTACAAATCCCCACATGGCAACACCTGCTGGGAGAGGCTGGCAAAGGAACACAACAAGTAAATTCCTCAAGGCCATTGCTTGTTAGTGCTTGTTCTCGATTCAAGTGGTGCCAGTAAAGACAGAACTGTTTCACACCTTTTCCTGTAAGTCTCTGCTGTGTTTTGTCAAAGGGTGCTCACCTTGTTGTAAATGAGGCAAGCACAGTTGAAGACTACTGTATTTTATTTTATTTTTACAGTTATGCCAAGGCTTTCACCGTAAACCTCTATTTGTTGACCATGGTGATGCAAAAGGGCAGTAGTGTGACATTGGCTGTTCTGTAAAAAGAAAGCTTTGTGACAGATCTTTAAACCTTGGACATGGGGTGGGTGGTCAGTGCAGCTTGTACCAGGATCTCTTGCACTTGGCCAACTGTGTGCAGAAAGCTGATGCAATTTACCAGTAGCCACCATGGGATGTTCTGAAAATACACATCTTCAGTGCACTAAAAAGCACTGCAGTCTTCCTACCCACTTTTGTTATTGTTATGGGTTAAAAGTCTAAAGAAAAACATGTATCTGATATGACTTGCATAATGTGGACTATTGAACCTCACCCTTTTTTTTTTTTTTTCCTGCACCTACTCCCTAACTTCCAGCTGAGCTGGAAAGCATAAAGATGTGTCTTTCATTTCAAGTGCTGAAAACTTTGCCATGTCTCTAAGCAAGATGTGTTGGTAGTTAATTACATGTTTAACTACCTCCTGTAGAGTGTATTAGGAGATGGTATACACCAGGAGTTAGTGCAGCAGTTCTACAGTGCCAGCAAGTCTTTGCACTTGAGACAAATCTGTATTGGCTGGCAACTTGGAATTGATAAAAACTCTTGTTTTAACAGCACAGTAGCACAGTCATAGCAAATGGAGTCCACTTACCAGCAGTATTTTTCCCTGTAATATCAAAAATAGAATTCATTCAACTTCATACTTTAGGGCCTTGTATTCCTTTGTTTACTGCCATCTTTGCTAATAGTAATCTTAATGTTATGTACAAAACATGTTGTGTTTTTAGAGGATTTAGTGGATTTTATATAATTTTGCAGAGGAGCTGCAGATATTGACCATACTATAATGAAGGAAGATTTCATGGCAAGCTACCTAAAATTCTCCATTTTAAATTTCATTTCCGTCTGCTTGATGAAAGTAACACTAGAAAATTGAGTCTATCTAAAATAGCATCTAGAACAGCTGAAATTAAAGCTTTTGAGCTGTTTCCTCATAATTTGCTTGTTGTCCATGTAAAAAACAGTTGTGTTTTTGTAGTTGGATATAGTTATTCTGTATCCAGATAACAACAGATTTGCTCTCCCAAAGCTCTCTAAAGAGTTTTAGAACAACAACAACCAAAAAAAGAGAACCACCAAAAGAACAAAACTGGATTGTCTGATACTATCAACAGCTCAGTGAATAAGTTGCTTGTTTTTATGCATTTGGAAAACTGCCAGAAAACTTCCATAGAAGATTTCCATTCACCTTTTTACACATTTACTATGTATGTCCTGATCTTACATACTGATGTTAGAGTATTCATGTTTGACACTGAAGTGCTTGATCCAGTTTTGGGTGTGAAAATAATTTGCTGAAAATAGCGGTGTGAAGGAAATGTCCTGAGTTTTCATCTCCTTGGGGGCAAATCTACATGGGTGGCTGCAAACAAATTCGTGTTGCCTATTCTGTGAGCTGGATGTAAATGAGTTCCAGCCCAGAGGCTGGGTAACCACTGTTGCTCAGAGATGTGCCCAAGCTAATGAGCACTGTCTCTCTGCCGATGAGTCTGGACATAGTGAAGTTCGGCTTGTGAATCAAAGCCGAGTACCAGTTAGGCAGTCCTGAACCCAGGTGCCCAAATAGGAGCACTGCCCATCCAGACATGTCCTTGGGCTATATCCTAAATTATACCTCAATTTGGAGATAAGCTTTCTTATTGAAATCAGGGGGATTTCAGCACCTACTTCAAGTTCAGGAGGAAAATCTGGAAAATTAAGCAAGTTATTTAGTTGATGAACTTTCTTGATGAAGAGAGGAGCAACATACTTGCTTTTTTTCTCTATAGGAATTAAGTTGTGGAGTGATAGATCACTGATTCATTCAATGGCCAAGAAAATAAATAATCACTAGTCAAAAACGAGCAGATTTTTTGTTATAAATCTTTAATGCCTCTTAAAAACCTGCGCTGAACCAATTCAACCAAAGCTAAATTCATAGAGATTTGTGTTTTTTACTGCCGTGGCTGGTTTGGCTGAACATGGAGTACTGGGGCCCTGTACTTGGGCTCCTTAGGCAGTGCACAGTGTATTTTTGGTGTAAGAGCAACCTCAGATTCAGAGGATCAAAAGATCTACAACTCCCATTGATTTAAGTTACTTTACATTGCTTGTTCTTAGGTGGCCTAAAGGTCTTGGGTCTATGTAAGTATTCAGTTGGCTAAACAGTTCCTACCACGCATGAAATGTCTTGTCTTAAACTGGCAACTGAAAAAAAAGTAATGCTGTTCTCTGAAAACAAGGCATTTATGAAGAGTGAGTGATGCCTCATCTGTGGAATGCTTTTTGTATGTGAGTATTTAAGACAGCACTGGTCTTACTCAAAAGGTCAGGCAGGATTGGGGATGTAGCTGCTATAACAAAGTGATTAGAAAGAGAAATAGATATTTTTATCATTGCTGGTTTTGTATGTTTGACATGGTCCTTTCCATCATTTGCTTTCTTTAGTTAATTGCTTGGTTTCACTTCTTGCTTGTATGAGTAACTCAAAAAAACATCTTTCAAGTAGAAAAATGTTTTTCTACAAGTTTTTTTTTTAAGTTTTAGAAAGTATAAAAACCTGGTTGGGGTCTGGATTTCAGGAAGATGTGAAATAACTGAAAAATCTTTCAACTCTTGTTTTGAAATTGACTCAATTTCAAGTTCACAGGGTCCTCTTAATCTCTCAGACAAATCTCTCTCTAACAGGAACAGCAGATAAATGTGAGCCTGCAGCATTTTAACTTTATCAGATTAAATCAATTGAATGCTGTTTCAGTACAGGATGTAATCAAGTATTACATCTATGCTCTTCCCAGGAACTCCTTATTTTCTTTTTTTCCCCAGTCTTTAATTTGGTGTTCAGTAGCTGGTTTTTCAGATCACAGGTCTGATTTCGAGCAATACAGCACCCAAACACTGTCCCCTCATACTGTGTATGTGTTTTCCTGTCCACACCATAATTATTGGGTTCCTGTATGGGTATTCATCACTGTAATATACTCTCTATCTTCTAACACCTTTACATGAAGGAAAAGGTGATAGTTATTTATGTATCTTAATAGCAGAAAAAAAAATAGGTTATTCTGAAGTTGTGGTATCAATGATTCAAGGACCCAGAAATGATTTCAGGCTTCGTTTATGTTATATAAGACTGGTTAACCAATGGGACTATTTTGCTGGCCACTGAGATAATCTGGATATCTCAAAATCAAGGAGGAAATACTGTCTGTAAGGCATACAGGTAGGAAACAATTCAAGGACATCCTATAGCCTCTACAGCATAGGATGTCAGACTAGATGACGAAAATATTCCTTTCTTGTCTAATGACCTATATAAGGTATTACGTTTTAAGAACTCTTTTGTTTTTCCCCTGAGAGAGACTACAAAGATCATGCTGAGCTGAGTAACAGGGGGAGATAGCAATCTGGTTACCACTGCAGTTATATGTTCTGCTTTCAGAGGCTGGAAAGTCCTTGACGTGCAGCAGTCCTACCTACAGTTTCACTGTGGTTTCTACAGCTGATGAAGGATTGTCTTGAACTTTTCTGATGTGATACAAGAACATGCGTGTTACTCATAATGAATATAACACTATAGCTGTGCTGGGAACTTTATAGCAGGGAGAGGCTTGTTTAGTGAGGGAAGAAAAGAAAGTATTTTTTAAAAAGCCCCTCTGTCAGCCTTAATTGTAATAATAAAGGTGGTATGTGACACAAAACATAATCATTTTTATTTTCAGGTCACTTTGTGAAAGTTGCACAAGGATCCTTGCATTTTCTCACTGCTGATAAATGGGGAAATGGTGGAGAAGTGATTATTCAGTGTCTTTGTGCAGTTTCAGTCCAGGAGGGGTTAGAATTTGGGAACAGGAGAAAGCATGAGTACCCCATGCTTCATATTTCAGAAAGCAACACTTGCAAAATCCATGTTAATACAGTATTATACAGTTACCTTGCAGGCAGTGAGTAATGAGAATACTTTTGCACACCTGTTCCTCCTGGAACATCTTTTTCGTAGTTTGGGTGTTTTGTTTTTTTTTTGGCTTTTAGCAGCGAATAGGAAGACGGCAGGCAAAGGCAAACGTATATATGCAGTGTTTCAGCTGTGATGGAAGGGATTCAAGAGAGGGGTTAAATGGAGTGAAGGAAGGTGGCAGGATTTAGTAATGTGAAATCGTGGCAATCCCCGGTTATCAGCATTTTATCAACAATATGACCTTACGTATTCAGTTCATCACCGATTCATCACTTTAATGTTTATCGTGATCCTTTAATACCTTGGTTGATTAGATCTATAAGCTGCTGTAATACAAAGAAGTTTGCCTTGGGCACATTAGAAGAAAAATTAGAGGAGGAGGGAAAAAAACAACATTGATAAAAGGGTTAATTAAGTGAATTGGAAGGGAAGGTAATGTTTGCTTTTTTAAAGTGAGATAATTTTATATTTGGCATAATTTGAAAATGATGCATAACCGATAACTGAGTTGAAGAGTATTACTTATGAGGAAAGAAAATAATGTTTGAATAATATATGTAAAGCAACTAACTTACCAAAATGATATATTGTTAGTAATTTTAGGGGGTTTTTTGAAGCATTACTTGACATCACAATTTTAAAAGCTATTAAAAATATATGAAGATTAGAAACTATAATGAAGGAAAAAAAGCTTTATAGTCCTCCAGTGTGCCTCCCAAGGCACTCAGTTTATCATAACTGACTAACAATGTCTATTGTGAATTTAATGTGCTAATTGAAGTTTAAGGAGAGCACTGTAGCATAACTGGCTAGAATGTAAAACTGGTGTTCATGATTTGGGAAACGGGTCGCTCTCCCTTAGATATGTTTTATTTCTTAACTTTTTTGTCACCACTTCTGCCATTTGTATGTTAACTTGAATTACAAAAAAAAAGTGTTGACTTTCTGATGATCTGTTGCTGTTATTTTGTCACTTGGAATTCATGAAAAGATGCATTCACATTTCTCTTATGTAAGCTTGATTGTACTTAGCTGACAGAAAATACTCGACTGGAATCATTGCTTGTTCCATCTTTAAAAAAATAATAAAAAAATTATCTTTATTTACAGATTTGCAATTATGTTGGACCTGCAAAAGTAATTGTCCAGTTAGTTACTAACGGGAAATACGTCCACTTGCATGCTCACAGCTTGGTGGGTAAATTTTGTGAAGATGGAGTATGCACAGTTAACGCAGGACCTAAAGATATGGTTGTAGGGTAAGTTTGTCAAATATATTTGTAAAACTGAACTAAGGTACAGAGAATCGATTAGAAACACTATAAGAAACAATACAAAATCTCTACTAATAAGCAGCTAAGTGGAGCGCTAGTCTTCATGCTCTAATGTGTGCTTTGTATGTTAAACAGAAAAGTAGACTAGGTTTCTGTTTACCTCTTTAGAATATGGCCTAGGCAGGCCAAATAGATTAGAGCAAATAATATTTAGTTAGAATTTGTAGAATTCTGGTCTCTCGATGTGCAGTCCAAATTAGTACTGCAAGCTCATTCTTTAAAATGTAAGTAGGTTTGTTCGGAAAGACCGGACTGTAACGTTACTGAGCAAAAGTTTTTGTTACCTTTTTGATCAATACTTTACCATCACTGAAATACACCAATAGGAATATAGTGAAGAGAAAAGCATTAAGAAAATAAAGTTAATGAATTTGAAATTAATGCAAGACAGGTATAAACATGAAAATACCAAATGAGTCAAACTTTTTAAGTTTAAAGCAGTAAGATTATAGTGAAATTGTAGTTGGTCTGTTCTTGTTTAATTTAAAAGAGTAATTGTTTATATCAGTAAATGGAACTCAGGCTCCTGTCTACGTTTTCAGGCTTAGATCAGGTTTCATGCTGGCTGTGAGTTTTAGTTCTGTGATCTCAAGAATGTCTTTGTTGGTGAAGAAGAAGAAGTTTAAAAAGCTGAGGAGGTTGGGAGAGAGAGATTCTTTTAAACTGTAACTTTTGATGTCCAAGCCCAGTGCACTAACTTTACCAAGCACAGCAATTTAAATAGCTTTATTTGAAATGCTCCTTTTCATCTTGAAAAGTTTGGCTCATTTCCTAACCTGTCTTGTTTTTCATCAGATGTTTAGAAACAGCTTTCCTATCCTCAGTTGACCCATATGAAAATTGAGTTATTGTCTTGTTTTCATACTTCCAGATCTAATTGATTGTTGAATGTGCCAGGAGATTTTTACAAAAGCATATTTTGTATTATGGAAATTTTCATTCAGAGATAGCTGAAGTGTCTCGCTGAAAGCCCAAAGCCCAGCCTAAAACATTTTCTTTGGAAAATTTACACTGTTTTTAGCGTGCTCTCTAAGTCAGTTTGAATTGACCAAACTTCTACTGATCAATTGTTTGCTTTGCATAACAACCATAAAATTACATATTAATGACAGAGCAAACAAAGTGTGACAAGCAGATCTTCAAAGGTTTTCTTAGTTGCTTCCACAGTGTAAGTCTGAAAACTAATAGATTACCTCTTACACCATGGGAAAATCCTGTGCAGCCATATGATCGTTGTCGTATGATGGTACACATTTTACATGCTTTTTAAGGTTGGCTGAGATTTTCATGCTGGAGTTCAGTGGAGCAGCTCCCTCTGGTAAGAAAGACTGCCTGCTGCAGGTTTGGCATAAGACATTAAGAAAATATTTCTCTCAATCAAAATTTGTCAGGTTTGCAAACCTTGGAATACTTCATGTCACAAAGAAGAAGGTGTTTGAAACTCTGGAAACACGTATGATAGATGCTTGCAAAAAAGGATACAACCCAGGACTCTTGGTGCATCCTGAACTTGGCTATCTGCAGGCAGAAGGACGTGGAGACAGACAGCTAACTGGTATGTGGAACTGGTGGCCTGGTTTTAATAGGTCTTTTACTAAAAAACAGACTTAGCTTCTGAAAATGCAGATTCTTAGCCAGAAAAAGGTCCTGGGTAGGAAAGCAGCCTATGGCTATGTGCTTGTTGTGTATTGTTGCTGTGTTTCAGGAAATCCGAAAGTTTTTGCTGTTAACATGCACATGAGTACGGAACAAATTTCTTCCATAGCTGCCTGTACCCTCCTCAACACCTATATTTCATTGCTCTTATCCTGTTTAGTAAGCTTATAAACAGTCATTTTGTGTTATCACTGTGAGACATGATATCACAGAATCACAGAATTGTTGGAAGGGACCTTGAGAGATCATCGGGTCCAGCCTCCCTGCCAAAGCGGGTTCCTTAGAGCAGGCTGCTCAGGTAGGCGTCCAGATGGGCCTTGAATATCTCCAGAGAAGGAGACTCCCTGGAGTCTCCCTGGGCAGAGAAGGACCTCCCTGGGCAGCCTGTTCCAGTGCTCCGTCACCCTCACATGAAGAAGTTCTTTTGCATGTTGGTGTGGAACTTCCTGTGCTCAATTTTGTGGCCATTACCCCTTGTCCTTTCCCCACAAACCACTGAAAAGAGTTTGGCCAAGTCCCTCCATCTCCCACACTTCAGGTATTTATAAACATTTATAATATCCTCTCTCAGTCTTCTTTTTTCCAGGCTGAACAGACCCGGGTCTCTCAGCCTTTCTTCATAGGGAAGATGCTCCAGGCCCTGTATCGTCTTTGTGGCCCTCCACTTTCCAGGAGATCCCTGTCTTTTTTGTACTAGGGAGTCCAGAACTGGACACAGAATATCCTTAAGTAACCGTGGAGACTTTCCTTGAGAATACCTATTTAGTTCAGCTGTGCTCCCTGTAAAACCTGTGGTCTACATTGCTTTCAGGAATCATATAAAGGGGCCAGCCTACTCTTTATCACTTTAATACCTGGCATTCAAATGTCCCTGGGGCAGCCTCTGTCCTTTTCACAACCTTTTTAAATTGAGAGCAGAAAATAGTCATTTTCTTTATGTCTCTTAATTACATACCTTATCTTAAATAATATCTTACAAACTGCAAGATGAATACAGTATATTGTGAACAGCTCCTCTTCTCTGAATAAAAAGATAGAAGCCGATGGATACTAAATGTTTCCTTGCTATTGGTGCTTTTTGATAGTAATGTTTGGAAAATGCACGGTCCCCCATCCTTTGTGTTAATTTGTGTGTACTATTTGTTGGTTCCAGAACGAGAAAGAGAAATTATTCGTCAGGCAGCAGTGCAGCAGACTAAAGAAATGGATCTCAGTGTGGTGCGTCTTATGTTTACAGCCTTTCTCCCTGACAGCAATGGCAGTTTCACGCGAAGACTTGATCCTGTTATATCAGATGCAATATATGACAGCAGTAAGTGTATTTGGCTTTAATTACCTTTTCAATAAGGGGCAAGCTTTTTTACCTACAAAAAGGATATGTAGATACTGCTATAACTAGGTAGCCCGTGGATATTGGCCCCATGTCTATCCAAGTACACATGGTATCATTCTGTTTTTAATAGATACTGATGTAAGCCCTAAAGGAAATTTCTATTTTGCTGTTAGCATGTTTAATCCTGCCATCTGTACTGTGAGGATTCTGTAACATCTTCCTATATTGTGTTTGCATTTTGCAGACTTGTCTTCTTGTTTTCAGTTGCTGTCTGTGGCAAAGCCTTGTCACACAAGATGTGAGGAAAAACTTCACTTCAGTCTTTCTTGAGAGTTACACACTTTTCAGTTTTGCTGGCCGTCTGCTTGCCCTTGTTTTCTGAGACTAAAACAACCAGAGTTTTTGATCCATTTATTTCCTCTGGACCCATCAGTATTTTTATACTTGTGTTACATTTCTCTATTTGCCTCTTTTCTAAGTGAATCTTTCCACTTTGTTTCTCCTTGTGCCTTTGGATTATACTTACTCATTTCATCTGAACCCTTTCTGCTGCCTGAGATTTCCTCCTGAGTTTTCTTCCCTGTACCTGTGGTTTGCCACGTTCCTGATAATCATTATTCAATGAGTCAGAAAAAAGTACCATTTTCTTTCTTTGTGCAATGGTCATCAATTTATACAGACAGAGTCTGGATGAAAAGGTATTAAATGCAGCTGTTCTAAAGCTTGTGTAGCATGTTGCCTGCTATTAGGTGGAGAATGCAGGCCTACTTTGTGTTTGTTCACTGTGTGAGAAAACATGATGTCTGATATTCATATGGCACACGTGTCCCTTATTTTCTGGATGAGAAGACAGATTTTTCATCTGCAGGTTGAGGTGATTTGCCTAATAGTGTATATAAGGAATACTGATTTTCAGTACTAACCATTACAGATTCCATTTGTTTTCTATCTCCTAAGTACATGATGATAGGGAGTATTGGTAAAGCAAGGAGAAAGAGGACAAAGCATCAACAGAGGCAGAGTGTTTATCAAGCTGTATAGAAAAACCATGAAATTTATCCCATCCTTATGAATCTGACCATCAAAATTTTGACTCCAACGAAGGAGAACAATAGAAAGGGAAAATGTGCATGTTTCTGCTGTTTAAGTTGCTACATAGCTTTCATTTGCTACTTTTTTAGCTCCCAAGGTGAACTCTTGTTTGTTGATTCCAAAAGATTTTTTTTTTTTTTTTTTTCCTAATGCCCTTTTTTGAACCATCCAAGTCATTTCCACAGAGAGGACACAATTTGTCACATAATTGTCATGATTTAATTATCAGATAATAGCTCTATCTCAGGAACCCAGAGGTGTCCATTGATGCCTCTGCTAAGATCTGTGGACGTGAGCTTTTTGATCGCAGTCTGGTGTGTTGGTCAGGGACTGAGGTTGCTTTCAAGTAAGCCACAGTGCAGAGCAAGCATTGCATATTGCACTAACCTAGTGACTTAAAGGTAACAGCTTTCAACAGTGTCACATTGCAAAGAAAACAGGAAAGAAAATGTTATCTTGTAATGCACCCTTGTCATAAAGTTAGTGCTAATGCAGGATGCAGTTCACTGCTCTGTTTTTGTACCAGTGCTGGAATTGTGCTGGAATGGCCAGGGCCTTATTTTATAGTTAACAGTTCGCTCAGAGCTTAGAGCATACAAGATTACACATGTAAGATGAAAAACTGTTGATTCATCCTTTTTAAAAGTCATAGACAAATTTAAGTAGGTTGAACTGGTGCCTTGTCTTTCTGTTGCATTTGTGTATTTTTATTTTTACTTTATGTAAGCTAAAATTGTTGTGAAGTTAAAATTTTTAAAATCTTTTCCTTTCAATAGAAGCTCCCAATGCCTCCAACTTAAAAATTGTAAGAATGGACAGAACAGCAGGGTGTGTAACTGGAGGGGAAGAGATTTACCTTCTCTGTGACAAGGTTCAGAAAGGTAAGTGTCCTGGGTATTGTAAGGCACACCAGGGGGTTGATCCGGAGTAACACTTGAGGCCTGCTGGGCTGCCTTACTATTCTCCTGTTCTGATAGTGCAGCAGGATGTGTAAGTGCTCAGCCTTTCTGGAAGCCAGGCCAGCAGTCCAGAAAATGAATAAATCAAACTAGGCTTGCAAAGCAAATTCAGTGTATGTTGCCTCCCCAGAGACCATGTGATCAACTTTGTTCTCAAATTTCTGCCCTTCCCATGTTCTATTTTATTTGTGTGTGTGTGGGTAATGGGTTCTGGGTGATCTCTGATTCCATTATCTCACACCTGCTCTGAATTATTCTAAAGTTTCTCATTTATTATTAAGTTTCTGCTATAAAGGGTAAGTATGAGCATTCTGTATTAATCACCAATGGGAACTGAATGTTTTCAGTGCTGCTGCTAATAACTTCATTTTTACGTCTATGCTAATGGTAGAGATTACTCAGGGTAAACTGATAGTTCTTACACATTTGTTTTAATAATCTCTGCTCGTGGCTATGAATGTGTCAGGATTGGGCTCTTAATGGTTTATGTGGTTGTTTGAGTATTACTACATATGTAGTATGTAGGCTGAACTAAAAATAGAAAAATAAACAAGGAGTGGGGTAAATCCTTTGCATTTTTCAGCTATAGGTGATACCTGGGACTCTCCCTGGTATAGATGGGATAGCAGGGCAAGTGCCCAGTTCTCACCTGTTTGCAATGAGTCTCTGCTCATGTTGTTAAAATCGTGTTGCTCTTTTCCATTAATGCAGGCTATCCTCTTCCACCTCTCTTCCTTGCCATGTTCTTCTACCAGTCTATCAGGAAAGAGAGAGCACTTTGGGGGCTTTGAAAAAACTGTTTTCTTCAGCAGTGTGTATACCCTCTGCTTTCAGGAGAACTGAGATGAAACATAAATCTTGTGCACAAAATAAATAAATAAAAGTCTGACTCAGTGGAAGCCCCGAGGTGGGGTTTCCCCTCAGCCCTAGTGGGGTTTCCCCTGACCTCACTGCTCTCAGAAACCTCCTGCCTGAAGAAACTTGAGCATGCAGGACAGCGGGACTGGAAGTGGTGGTTTGCAATCTTGAGACTAGCAGGTGGTGGATCAGAGGAAGCAGTCTGCCTGTTCCAAAAGCATGTCCTGCTTCAATCACCCCACGAAAAAATAGTTTTGCTATTGTTTCTTCTCCTCAGAGGTGCTGGGGAAGGAATATGCGAGCGTGGTATTTCCCAAGCTCTCCTAAAAATATATAAATAAGTAACCAAATAGAGAATGAAAGAAAAGGTGTTTAGAGGAGCAGAAGCCAAATCTCACGTATATGGCATGGCTTGTGCTGTGTTTGGGGGCTGAGGGATCGCTGCTCACTCACACCTCTGCTGTCTCGCTGAGCCGCAGCTCCGAATGGCGCTCTGCCAGCAGCAAGCGGAACTTGAACTGTGGCACTTCGGGTTTTGCTACAGTTTTTTGAACTGAAACTGCTGGAGGAGAGGGGGTGGTTTCTACAGTTCATGCTTCAAGTTCTCCCCACCCTACACGCTTGTTCCAAATAAAGCTCCTCTGGAATGTTTGCTAGCCCTAGAATAGGAAGAGGTAGTGAACCTAATTCTCCTTGTACTGCTCAGGAAACAGAGAGCAACATCAGTGAAGTCATTAGAATCAGGCTGATCTAAAATTGATGTCAAAAATGGGTTATCTATGTTGTTTTCATAACATGGATAACGATGATTCATGCATTATTTGTGTAATATTATCACCCAGCTAAAAAGTAACTGTGTTGATTTTTATCTGAAACAAACTTAGCCAAAGGTTAAACAAATGCACAAACATCCCAAAGTTATTGTTTCTTTCACTCTTTGCAGATGATATTCAAATACGTTTCTATGAGGAGGATGAGAATGGTGGTATGTGGGAAGGCTTTGGAGACTTTTCTCCTACAGATGTACATAGGCAGGTAAGTAACAGAGCATTTGCCATTTGTTAATGGTTTTCTGATCTTAAGAAACCAGGATTATATTATGATTAGAAAATGTAGGTGAAAACCTGTATATGCCATACTAACCTCTTCAGTCCCTATCTATTGTTGGCTACTTCCTAATAATAATAGAATCTTAACTGTTCTTTTAAGATCTAAGTTAGGAATGTAGCTCTAGGAAATCAGGAGAGAGATCACTTGCTTTAAACATACACCGATGCGATTTGGGATAGGATATATAGAAAACTCTCACAGGTCCTATGAGGATGCTGAGAAAGCCACAAAGTAGATGCTCAATGATGAGGGGAGAAACAGTGTGGTACTAACATACATGGCATGGTGATTCCCGGCGTTTCTGTCTTTCACAAAAGACTTTAGGGCTCTAGCTCAAAGGTACAACTGAAAACCAAAATGGAAGTTTGTTGTGGTAGCAGCCTTTCACAAAGAATTTTTGACTCCCTAGTAATGAAGCAACTCCCACAAAAATAACACAAATGTACATGCAGAGTTGCCAAAAACTACTGTCTGTGACAAATGTGCTTATCATTGTTTCCCTCACAGTTTGCTATTGTGTTTAAAACACCCAAGTATCGAGACGTCAATATCACAAAGCCAGCCTCTGTATTTGTACAACTGCGTCGGAAATCTGATCTGGAAACAAGTGAACCAAAGCCTTTTCTTTACTATCCGGAAATCAAAGGTAATTCATTAAGCCCACTTTGCATCCCCAGAAACAGAAACTGCAAGGTCCCTAGGAATGCTTTTAATAGGATAGGACATATGTTGAGTGAAACATGTTTTGTGCAGAGCTAATAGGAAAACTGTTACCTCTGTTATGGCTTATTGGGTTTTGTTGTTGTTCTGGTAAGCAGTAAATCTGTGTCTTTCTACTGAAGCTTACTCCAGATAAGTTTCCTATATGCCTGTTCATACAGTAGATGGCACTCTCTTCTCTGAGTTTCTGCAAAATAATATCTGAGGACATTTTGCTGTCAGTACTTTCAGCTGAAACCTTAAACTGAAGACTGGTTGCTATCTGGTAGAAAAAGTATTTATTTTCCAGTTCTATCCTTTCACCATCATGCCTCACAATTTATCTGATGTTTTTGGATTTTCCAATTGCCTATACTGCCTAATGAGCCCAAGACCCTTTCTGTAAAATAGGGAAAGTGCTATTTCAACCTCTTAGGGTAAAATGTTAGTTAGCTAGCTGAGGTGCTGGCATCAGACCTGCTTCCTGAGTTGTTAGTGAGAAGTCTAACCAGCAAGTCTGTGCCCATTAAACTCATCTACATTTCAAATGAGTATGATGTGAAAGACAGCATCAGTATGTTTTTAAATATTAATAATGTTAAAGATACAGAAATACCTTGAGGTCCCAGTCAGAATTAGTGTTTTGTTGCACAAATAGTCTATCTCCTTAACAGTTAACCTGCCTGCAGTTTTGTGCTGTTAAGTCCTAATCTTGCAAGTTTGCAGTACCTAATTTGGAGCCATGCTGAAATCAGTACCTTGTCAAACTCTGACATATGTGTGCATCAGTGCTAATGGACTAAGCTGAGGAGAGGGGAGGTGGTAGTTGTAGAGCTGAATCTATTTTATACTTACTATAATAAAATAGCAGAAAGCATGCCTTTTCAAAATCTTCCAGAGTAGCTAGAAGATCTTCTATTAGTAATGATTTAAGGAATCTCTTGCCCAAGTTTTATGGAGATTAAATGTCTAACTGCAGAACAAAGTTGCCAAATGTGAAGCAAACTTTTTTTTATGAACCTCTCAACTAATTCAATATTATGTGCATTTTAGGATGCCCTATACAATCTAATCATAAAATTACCATTTAGGGTATGTATTTTTCCCCTGTTGCAAGTGTTCACATGAACTTAGACACGTGTATGTGGATTTTTTGTTTGTTTCTCTGACTAGATTGCTCTCTAGAGTTTTCTCTCCTCGTCAGTGTGAGTATGCCTGGTGCATGCATGCATACATACTTACAGATCATGTATGCCTGTAATGCACTTCTACTTTTCAGTGTACTGTTCCATGTAGTCAGCTGTCCAGTTTGATGCACTGACTGATGTGGCTGTGCATGTAATTTCTTTTTGTCGGATGTTTGTTGAAAACTAATAGATCATTTATTGAAGGTGGTTTTGTATGTTCTTAACAGTTTTAGTGGTTTTTAGCCTTGTAGTCTTTGTATCCCTGTACAGATGGTTCTTGTTGTGCCATTTTCACTTTCCCCAGTCACTGGGATACTTTTTCTAAACCTTTGTTTTGCTTTCCAGTAGGTCTAAGGATTATTTTTTACTTACACGATAAAATTCTTATTTTTTTTGCCTACTGCTGCTCCGCATGGTTTGACAGTATTATACCCTGCCTGAAAATAAGCTGTCTTTATTCTGTTGGCCCTTCTGTTAATTTAAGTAAATCATTTCAAGCAAATGTTCTTTTCAACATTTCTCACAATCCTTAACCTTAAACAAAAGTTTAAAGGGCACTGCAGGTGCTCTGAGCTGTTGGAGATCAAAGCGTCTTGTGATCTGCAGACCCTTTTTTTCAGTGTCTGTTTCTGAAGTGGATTTGTTTAGTGGAGGAAACTGTGCCTGTATTCCCCAAAGATGAATTTTCTTGAGCAAGTATTTGGTTCAAGGCACTTGTGCTGATTTATGACTTCACTTAGACTATGAAGAATTTGGAGGCCACTGGACAGGAGCTGCTGTTGAAGGAAGCTCTGAGCCTCCCAGGACATTTCTGCACGTGTCCCTCCCAGTCTGGGCATGAGGCACCTGACAGAACAGCAGAGGCCATGCAGGCCTGAATGATGCTGTCAGTCTGGCTGGGGACTTGGCGATAGCTTGATCCTCACTGCTCCATTATGTACAAGATTGTTCTGTTTGGGGCTAGAAGTGAGTTTACTCTTCTACAGCACTCCTCAATTTCCCTTATAAACTAGTAATTTTTACTAGTAATTTGTGAATACTCATCCTTTTCTGTGCATGGCCACTACTAAGAGTGACTCCTTTTTCCATCTGTTCCTTCTCACCTGAAACATAGATAAAGAAGAAGTGCAAAGAAAACGACAGAAGCTCATGCCAAACTTCTCAGATGGCTACGGTGGAGGCAGCGGCACAGGAGGAGGTGGCATGTATGGTGGGGGAGGCGGCGGTGCTGGCTCTGGTAAGACAGTGAAGTGGGGGGAAGAGAAGTTCTGCTTTGAGAGCCTGCAGATAATTATTCTGATTATAAAAATGAAATAAGGAATTCATCTACTTCTAGTGAGATCTGACTCTCCTATCTTTATTCCTGGTATAAAGGAGTAATTCCTTGAGGAATTTAGCATATTAACCCTGTTGCTGCAAAGCATTATTATAAAATTCGAGATACTTTATAGTAAATTTCTTGTGCTCTATCTATTGAAACCTGAGCATATCTGAGATGGAGCAATGCTTTGATTTCTTGCAGCAGAGCACTGAGCTATAGATCAGCAAATGCCATCTGAATTACAATACAAGTAGCCCTTTTTTTCTGAGAAGGGTGCAGAGCAGTAGTTTTCAAATTGTTACATGCACTGCTAGCAGCACATGTACAATGTAACACCAAAACACAAATCTGTTGTAACCACAGTGATTTACAAGCATGGAGACTACTTGTGAGGTTTCAGTTGAGTTTTAAATGCGCTGTACTAGTTATATTACATGTGTGAGGTCTTAGGGATTTGGGGACTGAGAATGTCACTAGTCAGCCATCTAGAATTTCTTTGGGTTTTTGAAGGGGGGTGGCAGAGTGCACCTTCAGTTTGGAAAATTTGTTTGAAATGGATGGAATAAACCATAAGATGTGTAGAAAATCAAATTTCATCTCTTTAGTCTCAGTGTTCTTCTAGATCACATTTTCATTGTTTGAGGGTGTCATTCTATTAATTCTTAGTATTTTCCCTTTCTTTAGGGTTCAGTTATCCTTCGTACGGTTACTCAGCTTTTGGAGGGATGCATTTCCACCCTGGCACAACAAAGTCCAATGCTGGAATGAAACATGGCAACGGTAAAGATGTCATTCTTGCAACAGTTTAATTGAGTTTGACCGTCTTTTTCTTTTACACTATGAGCTGAGGTTATGTATGTTTAACAATGTGCTGTGATGCATGTTTAACTTAGGTGTGCTGTGCAAGGTTAGCTTTTTCCCTAGAGCCACTCCTAGAACCTCTGGTAGCACAGAGGCTTGTATAAATTATATTGCTCTGCTTCTTTTCAGTTGTGTCCAAGTCCACCTTAAACACTGTGTGCGTTTTTCTTTTACTGCTAACCCCTGAGAAGCAGTCACCAAAACCCCTCAGCATGCTTTATATATTCAGTGTACGCTTCAAGCAACAGCCCTTTCTCTTGGTTGAATATGCTGATTAGGGGATGACCCAGGTACTAGACCAGATAAAAGGTATCTTCCTTTGTTGCCAGAGTCTGGTGCTACACAGTAGCCAGAATAAATAACATAAGAATCAATGGAAGGTTAAGTTAATAATAAGGATGTCCCTGTCTTCCTAAAATAGAGACCCACATGAAATCTACTTGCTGAATATTCTGTAGTTATTTCTAAATTCTGAGGGATGAATTTGCTGTTAGAAAGGCAAAAGTATATCTGATTATTCTGGTAGATTTCCTGGGAATACTTCAGACTTGGATTGTTGTACTTTCAAAGAAGAGGTATTCCCGTGGTTGGTATATAAAAATTTATCTTTAAAGCAGAGGCTGGCAATCACTTTAGAGCAAGTTACATTGCTCCATCCATCCCTGTGAGTTGGCATCTGGAGTATTACAATTCACAAGTGTTTAATGATAACACTTATATCAAAGTAAATTTTATGCACAGTTCTTCAGGGTTTGTTTGTGGCTAGTTGAGCTTTCATTTGCATAAAAAAGCAGGACTACTGAACGCTAATGGTATTAATTTCTGTTTGAAGGACTGTCAAATTGCACAGCTGAAAAAGATAGGAAGAGGTCTGATAAACCAAGTGACAAATGCAGCATGGAACATGATGTGAAAGTGGAAACTATGGAGAGGAATGAGTGCAGAACCTGTGGTGTTAATGAGGAGAAGGAGGAGGATGCTTCATCCTGTAGAGGTGAAGTAAACGAAGCAGATTGCAAGTGGCAGGGTAAGTGAACAAGTAAATATATTTAGGGTAGATCAGACTGCCATAGCGAGCAAAATTCATGTTAAAGGCCTGGAAACTCCATAACGTCTGCTGCTGTTTTCAAAATATGATAATTCTTCTTTGAGGAAACAGTTCCCCCAGATCTAAGGTCCCTCCCCATACATAGTTGGGTAGATAGTCCTACACCTTTGCTTTGTACTTTCACTGGTCAACTGAGCTTCTGCTTGCCGTGCAAGGAGATGAGATAGCTTAGCCTGCTGGGCACATTTAACACTGCATTGTAATAAACCTGTCTGAGGTTCACTGAAAACAGTGGCAGTACTTGGAATACTATTCACTGGTTGACTTGGCTTTTGATATTTGATAGGCTTTAATGGATGAGTATAAAGAATGTCTGTGTGATTTCTGTGTAGTTCTTCCTTGTAATTCTGCTGTTAAATTCCATGCAAAGTAGCATGAAAGGTTTGAATTAAAAATGTAAACTGTATTTGTTTCCATGCAACAAGTACACAGTAAAATAAGTTTGGTAGCAAACTTTTTATGCGTCAAACCAGCGAACAAAAGGGGAGGAAGGCAGGAGTAGTTAGTAAGAATGGTTTAGAAGTAGATTTTAAATAAGTGAAAACTACAAATCACCCTTTCACAGGGAGCAAGACTTCCTTTTCCTGCATGTCTACAGGCTATTTTTTTCTAAAGAGTTGCTAATCACATTTTAAAGGCCTTGAGTAACCATGCTTCTCATCACCTTAAAAAAAAAAAAAAATTGAACTAGAGAGACATGATAGTGGTAAGAATTGAGTGGTAAGGATTTTTTGTTTGTTTGCTTTCAGCAAGTGCAATGTGATCTAGACCCCTTCTGTTGTTCTGTCCTTGGTCAGGGAGAGAGCATGTTATCTTCTGGGTATCAGTCCTCTGTGACACTTACTATTAACAGCCCTGCAGTTTGTGGCTTGGGAAACCAGAGCTGCATAGTAGATAGGTTGTATTTGTAAAAACCTCCAAGGTGTAGCTTCTTGTGGTCTGAGGAGCGGATGGTGCTCTAGAGAAACGGTGAAGAACTTGCTGCTTGTGGTTCTGGTTGTGATGAATCCTGTGACTGATTCAAAGAGCAAAATCTTTGGCTGATATGTGAAGTAAAATAATTTCACTTTAGGAGTCACCAAGGAGAGGCCTATATTGTTCCTGCGTAAGGTATATTGTAGGCAGGCAGCTGGCTGTTTCTTTTCCTTATCTATTGTAATTGCATGAAAGGAGACAATTTCAGTTTCCAGATTACGTGAAGAATAGGTGCAGAAGAACAGGCTCCATGAAATGGCTGCTGCAGGTTAGAACATCGTAGTTTTTAGACTAAAATACGCTATCTTCTAGTATTTGGAAGGATATTTTTTCTGTGTGCTTGCCATGGGAAAGCAGAGGTTCAGCATCCAATTTTTTCGGACATGCATATTCTATGAGAAAACAAAATTGCTTAACACCCTTTACCTTGAATATATAACATAACATCTATTTAATCCTATTACTTAGTGTTAAGAAGTAAACAGCAAATAACAATGTATCAGTCTAGGCACATAGCATAGGAAGCACAGTGATCTGTGGGCCAGAACAATACGCTTCATGGATAGCTGAGTAAGCTGTTGGCTTACAGAAATGATGTGTTCATGTTCACCAGGGATATTACACCTAACTGAGACTAAATCCCTGGTTATGTGTAGCTGGAAATCCTGGGTATTCCCTCCCTATGTGTGCTTTAAATGACAACATCTGTTTTACTTGTTTGCTGTTAGTGATTTCGAACCTTACATGGTTTTATAGAAACATGAAACTGTTGAGAATACAGGCTGGTTTCGGATGATACTACTTCCCAGAATGACGACTGTGGTTTGAAAGTTCATCTGTTTCATTTTTGCTCGTTTCTTGCCAATACAGAACCACAAAGGTATTGGCAGAGCAGCTAGGGTGACCTTTTAAGTGTTCTATGGACAAGGGTCCTTAGCTGTTGCTTGTATCTAAGCAGATACAAGTTTCTGCTCCTTTTGTTTCATTGCACACAAATGCACACACTGCATGTAAATGAGATGAATTCAGTGCCACTCAAACTAAAGGGAGCTTCCAGAGTTTCACCATTCCCAGGGTTACTCCTGCCTGAATGCTCAGCGTGCACCTCCTTTTCCTTCCCAGGGACTCTGTCCTTTCCTCTTAGCAGTAAATAATAACCTGTCTAGGTGAATCAGCAAATAATGCTTGCTGGTCTGCACTTTGTATTTCTGTGGCAGCACAAACCCCTGCCAAAAGAGGGAGGTGTTGCATGGAAGACAACCGAGCTGATGAAGACAAAACTTTGCCTTGCAGATGGTCCCTTCCTGGAGAAGGCGATGCAGCTTGCCAAGCGCCATTGCAATGCTCTCTTTGATTACGCTATAACTGGAGATGTGAAGATGCTGTTGGCTGTTCAGCGCCATCTCACCATTGTCCAGGATGATAACGGAGACAAGTAAGTCATTGCTGGCAAGGACCTCTGCTTGCTGGCTTGAAAGTCACCTCTTTGATGGCAGTCAGTTTGTCCCATCTCCTGTGAGTGCTGGTCATGGATTCCAGCACCACTCTAATCAAATGAACATCATTCCCCTTTCTGCTGTTTGGGAGAGGTACAGTTGCACCTTAGACATTTGTGCTGCTTTTTGCAGAAAAGTTGCTTCCATCACAAAGTCTGTTGATCCAGTACCCCTCAGAAAATAACCTGTGTGTGAGGGTGTGTCAGGGATGTTGTGAGTTGGTCTGCCTTTTTTTACTTCCAATCAGCGCAGTGTGAAGTGTTGTGCTCGCATCATGACACACAGTTGATGGGGATCATCAGCTTTGTGCTGGAGGAGAGTGGCCTGCTTTTTATTCCATGCAAATCCTTAACTCTTCATAGGGAATTTTAAGTTGCAGATGCACTAGGAGACGTAGAAGTAGTTGCTCCTTGCTGCTCTTCTCCCACTAACACCAGGTTCTTCCCAGAGGACTGTATTTTGTTCTTGTGTCTGTAGTGTACTGTTGTCTTCCACAAGATTGTGCGGATGTTTGGGGGGTGCTTTGCTGCTAATATTTCCTGACCAGTCCTTCAATAACATGAGCTGAAGTAGAAATCCCTTTTGCTGCTCTTCAGCTAGGCACATTCTGTGGGACTTGACTGAAATACAACAAGGAACTGATTATTAGTAGTTATTTAAAAGCAAATTCAGTGGAAGTGATTCTGAACACAAACAAAGATAACCTGTCTTGGATAAGCAAGTGACGTTTTCACATTGTCACTGTTTTACCTGGCAGGCTTTGGGCAGCCTCTGTGCAATCATTGTTTCCTTGAATTGAAGTATTTTGTACAGTAGAAGCCATGTGAGCCTGAAGGTCTCTAACTAGATGGAAAATTACAAGTGGCTGGAACAGGCCTACCCTACTGTTTGATTACGCTGTGAGAGGCTACTACTTTCACTCTGCTTTCAGTGAAAACAAGCCTCAGATTACTGATAAACAGCATATGAAAATACTGCAAAATCACAGCTAGCTACTTGCTTTGCTTCCCAATTGGCAACCTAATGTCTGCTTTGAGGAAAGCAGCAATATGAATGAGGCAGGTGCTAGCAATAAAGCCTGCTAGCACTTGGGACAATACAGCATGTGTTGTTTTTTTGTTTGTTTGTTTTTTGGAAGGGAAGGAGTATTGATCTCAGTCCTAGCAAGCAGGACCTACATTTAAATATTGGTAAGGTGCTACCCAGATTTGGATTTGCAGGGCATTTCAACAAAGTCAAAAGTACTTAATTGTGATGATAAATAGTTTCAAGATGTACCTGCAAGTGTGTGAGGCTCAAGCTCACGTGGCCTTTCTCCTGGGAAGGAGTTAAGTCTATGAGCATGTAATACATATAAATTACTCTGCAGCTATTTAAGAAAACAAAGTTTTGGTGACTGCTTTCCAGCTCTCTCACAGGAGCTGTTTAAAAAAAAGCCAAATTTCATAAATCAGTTCTGCCACATTCATGTTAGTCATTAAAATTTTGTGGCAAAGACTATAAATTTTTTGCTTAAGCCATTAAAGAAATGTTACTGACAACAGTTTTGCTGATCTTTCATCAGAGTAGTCTTGAGGGAATGAAAATACCTTCACTGGGACCCTGTGTTGTGTTTTATGGCTTTGAGACAAAATACATTAGTCTGTGATCAGCATATATTTGCAGTGAGCACACAGCAGCACTCACCCGCTGTTACTGCGTTCGTACCAGTACCACTGATCTCGTGAAGTCCGAGGGCATTATGACGCTTTGCCTACACGGGATAAAATTAAAATATTTGCTACAGGAAAGAGAAGTAAAGGCAACAGAAGAACAAATTGTTTCTAAGATGAGATGTCCTGTGCTGATGTTGTGCGTCTCCAGCCGTATGCTGAAAAGAGTGTAGAGGCTGGCCACATCAGCTAAGGGAGAGCTTGGTAGGGTATGTGGCAAAACAAAGGGCATGGCTTTGAAATGACATCTCAAGGGAACGAGACAAATCGAGCTCTTGTGGAGAGAGGGGATGAGATTCACGTGCTTCTCTCCTGGTAATGTTTTTCAAGGCCAGCCACTTTGGCTGGACCTGGCTGTGGGGCAGAGCATGGGAAAGGCTGCTGCATCAGCCCAGTAGAAGTGGAGCCTTGCTATGCAGAGTAACTCACGTCCTAAAACAGTTTTGTCCTTCAGCATGACATCTCTGGCCACTGCTGCAAATCCTGTGGCTGTTAGTCACCGGGCCCGAGGCCCTACTCATTTTTCTGTTTGAAAAGGAAGAAAAGAAAAACCCACAGAGCTGGGGAAACCCCCAAGGGAAAATCTGCTTGGGTGGTAGAGACTTGTGGAAATTCTGGAGGAAGGTTTTGACAGTAAGAGATGTTCATGCGCTGTGTAGTTCAAAACATTTTTTTTTAAAATGTTTTGGGGGGGGGGCAAAAAATCTGGCGATTTCAAACAAGTTCTGAGACGATTCTTACATGATAAAAAGATTTTACTTATTAGGCTAGTAGTTAAGTCATACTCAGGACCAGCAAAATCCAACCTGATTCTGCTTTTGTGACTGAAGGGTTAAACACAGCTATCTTCTGACTAGCCTTTTTTAATGTTGGGATTCATTTTAAGTGCTGCTTTTTAGTGCTGGATTCACAACTTCTAATAGTCAAATGTTTCTATCAGAATACAATCAGATGTACAACAAAATCTTAGAATTTATGTAATACATTTGAAAATACTTAAATAATCTGTTAAATATCTGAAAATAATCTGAAAATAATATTTTTGTTTTGTTTCAGTGTCCTTCATTTAGCAATTATCCACCTTCACAAGGAACTGGTTAAAAACCTCTTGGATGTGATCCCAGATTTGAATTATAACGACATTATCAACATGAGGAATGACCTTTATCAGGTATGCTGTTGTGGTGGGATAGGTGATGTTGGTCGTTCTGCCAGCAAAAATTGTGCTACTTACTGTCTTATTTTTCTTCTGGTCATTGGAGTGAGCCCAGATCAGACTGTAATGCAAACCAGCTGAGAAATTCAGAGGAACACAGTGACACTTTGTAAGGTGGTGGAAGAACAAGAGCATGTTTTCACTGTTTTAATTCGTAACTCTCCTTGACGTTGAGAGAAACATCTCCATGCGTTTATTGTAGAACAGACTCCATATACTAAATTCTTCAGTCCATGTCTTCATTACTTGGCTTGTCTGTTATTAAACCAGTGGTATGGATTACAGCCAATTCTGGGCTCTTTAAAACTTTTTAACATAGGATAACTCCGGATGAGTTGTCAGTTGCTTTGAAAGCTGTAACAAACTCTGCCTGTCCTGTAGCCCGGATGGTACCTGTGCCCATCATATGAGCACCAACATTTCATTTCTTGGTTCACAGTGTATCAGAAAACAAAGAAAAACATCCCCATATCTTTTACCTAGTAGGAAAAGAACTCTTAGCAGCCTGGCACAGTTCTCTCTCAATGTGATCTATGACACAGTCTGAGCTTTTTGTACTGTAACTCAGATGGGCTTTAAAAAGAGCTGTGGAATCCTGCCTGTAAAAGAAACTCTTTTCAAGTGTGTGCACCATTCAGTTGTCCCAAAGGGAGCCAGCTGGACTTTGCGTGGCAGCACTCGACATTTGTGTCATTTCCTTCTGTTCAGCTTCAAGCTGTAAATGGCAAAGCCAGGACTTTATACTACACAGATAATCCCAGAGGGTTTATTTTGACTTTTTTGTTCTCTTTCACATTTCATTTTTATGTTCATATAAAGGAAGTTTGAAATACGGAAGGCAATGAAAGCAAGAAGATTCTCAATTGAATTCTGTGTGCCCTCTGTTTAACAGAAATAGGAAGCAAAGCTGTGCTCCATGCAAGAAATAAATCTAACTGCCAGGACCTCAACAGCTGCTCTATTTCTACTTAAACCTTAGGCCAGTGATGGGAGGAAATGTAGGTTTAAGCCAGGATTTTTCTTCTCTACAGATATTCTGAAAGATGAATCCTACACGTATCCTGTAAATTTAGTAATTCATTGCAAATATGTTGGCAATTCTGTTAACAAACACAAGCTTATTCTACGGAGTTGGAATTAGTCCTTTTTATTAAGCATCTCTTAATGTCAGAATAATAAATAGGACAGAGATGCAATCTCTTGCGTTTTTTCAGATGATGTTAGTGTTAGGATTATGATTTCCCAAACCTCAGAGGAATGCCTTACTGTTAAATACATACATCTTTGACAATGTTATCCATGATGCTGTTTACTGGCAAGATGGTCAAGAATGCAGTATACAATCAACATTTGGAAATACTTGAGACGTCTCAGCCTGAGATCCTCTCAGTGCTGCAGGTGTCTTTGTGCAAAAATGGAAAACCTGCAAATAGAATCAGCTAGCTAGGCAAGATGCTGTGTAATCTGCACTTTGACAAATGCGCAGAACAGCAAGATTTTCTGTCTAGAGTCATTTTAAGGGATAAGGAGATCCTAAACCCATGTCTCAGAAGCTGCTTTTTAGGAACAAAATTAGAGTGGTTCAGTGAGAAAGGCAGACTTTAAGAGGTTCTAGAAAGCACGTGCACTCCCTCTGTGGCAGGAGCTTGGCTATGGGGCAGCTGGAAGCAGGGTT
This sequence comes from Oxyura jamaicensis, assembly GCF_011077185.1. Lineage (NCBI taxonomy): Eukaryota > Metazoa > Chordata > Aves > Anseriformes > Anatidae > Oxyura > Oxyura jamaicensis. The sequence goes on along the minus strand of NC_048896.1, from coordinate 46,695,364 downwards.
ACAGCACCTGGGTACAGGAATTATCCCTGGGACCTTTCCCAAGTCCCTTGCACTGCAACTCCCAAATGGCCAGGTCAGTCCCCTGGTCTTAGAGAGTAGGCAATGTCTTTCTTCCTCCCAAAGTCTGAGTGCTGATGGCAGCAAGGTGGCTTTTACTTCACATAGAAACCCTGTAGTGTTCAGTAGAAATAGAAATAGAAATCTGTAGTGTACAATAGAAAAAAAAGTACACATGCGCAAACTTTTCAGCTGTGTGAGCTTTAAAGTGGAGTAAGATCTCACACGAGGGGATTATGTTGGGTTAAGAGATCTCTGGTCAGTGTTGTGGCTGCTGCTCATCCTCTCATGGCTCACTTCTGTCACTTCCAGACCCCCTTGCACCTGGCAGTAATCACAAAGCAGGCAGAGGTGGTGGAAGACTTGCTGAAGGCTGGAGCAGATGTCAGCCTTCTGGATCGCCACGGTAATTCTGCCCTACATTTAGCTGCTGCTGAAGGAGATGACAGGATTTTGAGTCTGCTCCTCAAGCATAAGAAGATACCTTCGATGGTCGACCTTTTCAATGGTGAAGGTAGGGAAGGATGACAGCTGTATTTTACACTTACCTACTAGATGAGCACACCACCATTTCTGAAAACAGTGCTTGAAAATAGCACCTTTACTCTTTGTGCACACAATAACCTTTGCTTTTATATGCCTGCAGTCACAGGTGAGAGAACATAGATGTGTAGGTTTTCTGGTTATACAGTACGTAATGATTGATAATGTCCATATTATGCAGTATGGATTTTAGCTTTTTGCTACTGTAGATATTTTAATCTCACAGAATTTCAAGCACTGTGTTCCTTCTGGCATGCCTTATATAAGCACTGTTTAAACATCCCCCCCCCCCACCTCCCTACCCCCCAAAAAAGAAGTGGTTCCTCCTCAAGTGAATGAAATCCCCTCAAAAATCATTTCTGGACTAGTGTCAAGTTTTACATCATCTGGCACTTTTTGACCATGCCAAATTAGATCTTATAAAATACCCACAAACACCCAAGTCTCCCACTTTTCATTGGCACAGGTCATTTGAAATGAGTACTCTTGTACTACCTGGTAAAAATGTCTGACTTAGAGTATCATTATGTGATTTAAAAACCTGTGTTAAGATCCTCAGAAGGGTTATTTATTTATTTATTTATTTATTTATTTATTTATTTATTTATTAAACTATAAGGCTTTATTATTCTCTTTTTGAGCCACCATGGTTGATTTTGGGGTGACAGGGCTGTGTGACCTTATAGAAGCATCATTTATTCCTCAGTATGTTTCTAGAAGGGATTTAATCTCCTTTAAGGCAAAAAGATGGTCTAGGTGAGCTCTTTAGTTCCCCCCCTTCTGTTCCACCTTCCAATTTGCTTTTTTTTGAGTATCCCCCCCTTCTGTTCCACCTTCCAATTTGCTTTTTTTTGAGTATGGCATTGAGTCACCATCAGCAACACAACTAGTTCCAGTTTATGCCCAAAGAACATTTTTACTAACACTATATTTAGTACATAGACAAGCAAAGTAAGTCACTTGTGCTCAGGTAACTACACTAATTCTGTCATTTTACAGACTCTTTTAAGATATGCAGCCAGTTAAGAACTGGTAATTCTGACATTTCTGTACTTTTCAAATATTAATGCACACAATGAATGGGTTTTGTGTTGTGTAGGTCTCTGTGCAATTCACATGGTGGTGATGGCAAACAGCATGTCCTGCCTCAAACAACTGATCGCTGCTGGAGTTAATGTCAACGCTCAGGAACAAAAATCTGGACGAACTGCATTGCATTTAGCTGTTGAACTGGAGAACATCCCTTTGGCGGGCTACCTGTTGCTTGAGGTGAGGGCAGAATTCCTTTCTCCCAGGTCTCACTTACGTATTTTAAAAGCCTCAAAAATATGCCAGTGCTTCTGTGGAACAGAAGTAATGCTTTTTTCTGTTTATTGACTCAAGTGCCTAAATGGGGATAATGGCAAAATTATTGCTGATGTTATTACTTGTTGAGCACTGCTGATGAACCTTTTGTGTAAGTTGAGGAATGCAGTTTGTGACCCTGACCTTACTGCATGTGGCATGTTTAATTTGCACCGCAAAACCCCAGCAGCCCACGAACCCACTCGGGACCAAGTGAACCACTTAGCTTTGCCAGGTGGAATGAGTATACAGATGTGCACAGAGAGATAGCTGTGTGTATCCATAAATATTTTTCTCACCTCTTTAACACCTCGATCTTAGTGTGCTTAATTGTGCACACCCACCACTCACCACGGTAGCTCCTGGGTATCTGCACAGATGTGCTGCTACCAGCCTGTCTGCTCTCCTGAAGGGCAGTGGGAAGGCAGAGTTCAGCACCCTCTAAATGCTGCAGGTAATCAGATAATAGTTTTATTATTTTATTATCTGATTATTATTACGGGATGCAAAGTGGCTTTTGAATTTCATCTACCTGACCTATTTGGGTTGATACACTGTTGTCTCCTGCCGCAGTTCTTGAGTGCACAACTACCATCTATTTTTGTGTGCAGAGAGTTGTAGTTACTTTCTAATTAATTCCTTCTTTTCGTACAATGATTAGAGTTTTTATGCAAACAGGCGTGGAATGGTGCTTATTTGCACAGTAGCAATGTTTATGGAGACACGAGGCTCTGCAACTGTATTGTATAAATGAATAGCACTTTTCTTTTTCTCTTGCAACAACAACTTAGACTGATGTAGACGTGAACAGCACTACATATGATGGGACAACACCTCTTCACATAGCAGCTGGAAGGGGCTCTACAAAATTGGCAGCAGTTCTCAAAGCAGCAGGTATGGCATCAGATATTTGCAGGAGCATTTTCTTTAACTGTGGCAGTTCAGGGTAAGAGGCTGCACACAGAAAAGAACAGAACAGGTCAGAGCAGAAGACAAATGTTAAAGACGAAGGATTGTGTCTCCACGGTGAAGTCCTACTTTCAGGTGCTCTGCTACTCTTTAGCACCATCTAATGGCTAAAAGAGGCAGAATAGTCATGGAAAAAACACCTCCCAAGCACTCTTGAAAGCTTTCAAGCATGTCTTGTGTATTTTTTTTCTATCTGAAGAAACAGAGACCTTGTTACATAGTTGGGATAAGGGCTGGACTGCTGTAAAGACAGAGAACGAGATCTCTGAAACATAAGCTTGTTAGTGTCTCCTATTTCATATCACTGTGGTAGCGTTGAGTATTTATTGGAGCATTTTTTCAGTTCTCTTTAGACCCTTAATAACTGAGTTTTCTCCTTTGACACAGAACTTCCAAGCCTCCAAGTGCTCTGACTGTGTGCTTGGTCTTTTAATAATATTCATACTTTTCTCTGACACTACAAAAAGAAGCACCATAACACTGCTTCAGGATGTACACGGCCCTGTGAGCTAAGAACAGGACTGGAAGTCAGTTTATATAATCAAAATCTTTCTTTGGGCCTTGACATGCAGCTTGCCATTTCCTCCCTGTATAACAGAGAGTTGCATTTTTACAGGGATGCGACAGTATTTAACTTCAGCTGATTGAAAACATTGTTTGCTGACTTAAACTGCGCTTGAGTAGCTAACTTAGCAGATTTGCAATTCAAAACTTAGAATACATATTTTAAGTATTGAAGCATTTTCTTAGGAGTTTCTTGCACCCTTGTTTTCCAGGTGCAGATCCTCACATTGAGAACTTTGAGCCACTGTTTGATCTAGAGGATATGAAAGATGATGATGATGAAGGAATAGTACCTGGGACAACACCACTGGATATGGCAGCCAATTGTGAGGTATGTGATCCTTCCTCTACTGTTTTGTTTTGCTTTTTTAAAATATTAGATGATAGTTCAGCTCTCCCCCCCAGTTCTTTTAATTTCTTCCACAGTCATTTAAATGTTTACAAACTACTGGAGCACCTGAACTGACATCAAAAATAAACTTACTGAGCCACAAAAAAAATGAAAATAATAAAAATGATAAAATAAAAAAAATAAAAAATGAAATAACAATGGAATTGTATTGGAAGAAAGCCCCAGTTTGCAGACTACTTTTGTTGAACAGGATTGTATAAACAATACTCTGCGACCTGTCAAGATAAGGGACAAATAACCAGGTTTTGCTAAATACTGACTTTAATGTATTCTCTTAGGTGTACGACATATTAAATGACAAGCCTTACAAACCAGAAGCAGCAGTTTCAAAGGACTTACTGACACAAGGTATCATCTGTAAAGATAACTTAACAATATCCCTCACGTAATTAACAGCTGAGTAGTGAAAGCATATTTGCAGAAGAAATAACCCCACCCTTCCTTCTAAGTGAGCTGGGGAGGGAGAAGAGGGATACCCTTCCCCACACACACATCCTTAGAAGGAGCACGATTCTGAAAAGAGGTAGGTCACAAGGACACAAGGTAGTAAATTTTCAAGATTACACCAATATCTTAATAAACACCAACGGACACTAAAACAGATACTCTTTAATTTGCCTTTGTTTCTGCTTAGAAATGAACTGGTGCATGATTCGTATAAATAATAAACGTATTTCTCTGTTCCCCAGGACATATAAGAGAGCTGAATGAAAGCGTCAAGATGCAGCTTTGCAAAGTATTGGAAATATGTGACCCAAGCAAAAACTGGTTTACTCTAGCACAAAAGCTGGGTCTTGGCATACTTTGTAACGCCTTCAGGTTGTGCCCTTCCCCATCAAGGACTCTGCTAGATAACTATGAGGTAATGTGGCTGTTACAGCTTATAAGGAACATACTGCTGTGTGCTGAGTGTCATCTTCCTGCATGGTGCAACAGTGTGGCCCTTTGGTTTTAGCTGGCCTGGGTGGTGCTGAGCGTTTGCTGTCATCATCTCTCTTAGGTTTCTGGTGGTACAATTGAAGAGCTGAGTGCTGCTTTGAGACAGATGAATCACACGGAAGCCATTGAAATCATTCAGAATGCACAATCCATCTCACAAAGGCAGCCTCACCAGGAGGACAACACAGTAGAAGCTCTTCTTTCATCATCTCCACCCACCTTTGCAAAGAGAGACACAGGTAAAACTGACAGCAAAACATCCAGAGCTTCAAACCATTTTTTACTCCCCCGTGCCTGGCCATGTTAATTAATGAAAACATTTGTTTCCTCTTGATGCCCTGTTCAAAAAGGCCAGTTCTGCTGCCAGCACCCTAATGTAGACATTCGCGCTACATGCAAATACCGTAGATCTGGTGGAAAAAAGCAAACACACAGTAACTCCATCCTAGTCTAACCTTACCCTTTATAGAACATTGTTTGTTCAGGCATGGAATGAGTGTTCACACCTTTCAGAACTGTGCTTGTACATATTTGCCTCTTTAGCTTAATTTAACACCTTAGCCTCTTTAACCCCTTAAAGAGGGGTTCTGCTGCTTTGCAACACAAATGGATTGCATTAAGTATTTTTTTTTAAAACAGCTGTTCTGAAAAATACTACTGAACTCTGTAATATGGTGACCAGTGTTTGAGTCATACCAGGACCTCATCACACCTTCAGCTTGGATATGGCTCTCTTGCAGTCAGACACTCCTTTTGGGGACCTTGCACAAATGGCTTCTGCTGCTGATCACATGCTCTGGTCAACTAGAAGTGTCTAGCACAGCTTTTCCTATTGCAATATCTAAAGCTGCAGTTATTTTCCTATACAAGAGCTTTAACCTAGTGGGTTGTATTCCTCTATTTTTTCAGGACATTGCTGAAGCAAAGCAAACTGTAATGCATTTCCCTTCCTACTCTCTCTCTTTCAGGTGAAGTTTACAATAGCAAATTTCAAGACAACGAAAGCACATGCGACAGTGGTGTGGAGACCTCCTTCCGCAAACTGAGCTTTACTTACTCAGACTCTCTGAACAGCAAGTCATCAATAACACTCAGCAAAATCAACCTTGGCTATGGACATGAAAGCTCAGTGCAAAGCCATTATATAGCTAACTAGCAATACTCCATTAGCAACATGCAGATACAAGAACAACTGTGACACTTAGAATTACACCGGCACCATCCTGGCCAGAGGGAAGTAAATTCACAACCAAAAACACTCTGGAGGAACCACACACGAACCTGAACCAACAGGAACTTCAGTGTGCGACACCTGGCCATTGCTTCCCTCCTCAAGTGCATTTAATTTTATTCACTTAACAAGCCATGTACCAGAACCAGGGCTCTACTGCCACATCAATACACAGGACCAGACACTGAATGACTGATGGAGCTCTCCTGGCATGTGAGGATTTTCTTTTATAGACGAAAGTCACTCCTTGTTAAAGCATAATAGCAACTCACTTAATACAAAGAGGTAAGGCGCACAGAGCAATCAAAGGATAGCTTCTAGCTGCTCCCTTCATAATTTTTGCAGCACACTTGTCTGAAAAAAAACTCATAGAATGACTGGCAAAGAAAAATCATGACTTCAATTGCAGCAATGACAACTCAGAGAGAAAAGAGAATCCTAAAGCAAAGAATCTTGTATAGTTCAAATAATGTATTTAAACTTAACTTTTGTGCCTCTTATTCAAAAAGAAAAAAAAGTTCGGCATTTTCCTACTTGTAAATATTTTTTTATATCAGTTCCTTTCAAAAAAAAAAAAAGAAATCTGTGCTTTTTAAAAGCTTATTTTTATTTTACTTTTATAATAAAAACCCAAAATGAAATCCCTTGTCTACACTTGCTGTCATTTTTACATCTTTCAAATAGGGTTACTGAAGATTTAGCATTTCAGTTTTACAAATTGATACCAAAATAAGCTGATTTCACAGTACTAAAATAAATGAAGGGTAGAAAGCCACTTGTCTTCAAGTTTGAGTATCTTTTACAGGTTGAGACCAGGAGCATCAGCTACTGCTGAGCATCTGTGCTTTAGAACTAAGCCTCTGATTCGTGGTCTTGGTTAGATCTTGTCGCGTAATTATGGCAGCACAGAGCCATTTATACTGAAACCAACATGGGAGCATCTCAACAAAACCATAGAGATGGTTCTTCCTTGGGCTATCTAAAAACTCCTCTATGACTGTGTGACTGTGTTCCTGAGCAGTATTTCTTTTTGTTTCATGGTAATTGCAGTGAGTGAGGTGGCTTACAGATGTTGGCCCTACTAAGTATACAGAACAGGCATCAGATTTCTTTATGAGCACGCAAAGCACCGTTATACCGTACCACTTACTTGTGGTCAGCTGTCTTGACACAGAGGTGGAGCTCTGACAGTGGTGTTCTTGGTTCACAGCAGTCTTCAGTAACCTGGTGTAGTTCCTGAGAAAAGTAATCAAAATAAACCTTGAGGATTTTTACTTTTTTATCAGTATTATTGGCTGTAATGAATTAAGCCATGGTCAGTGGAAAAAAACTTGTGAAATAATTTCATATGCGGTTGAATTACATCCAGAGAAACAGGATGCAGAACAGCAGAAATACCATGCTTTCTTTTAGTTGCTGTCTGTATAACCTACAGATGCAGTGTCATTGGTGAGTGGAGTTTTGTTCAATGAAGGTAGTTGTCTGTTGCATTCCAACTGCAACTATTTTTTTTATGCAGAAACAGTAAAACATCTCATGTCCTGGGGTGGAAAAGCTTTTTCAGCCCTATCAGTGTTTCTGAGTCAACGTACCTTCTACTGTCACATCATTTCCAGCACAGCTCAAGGGGACGGTGGAGACTTCCATCAAAGTTTCTACAATCTTGCAGGTCACCAGGGCAAGCTGTCTGTTGATGAGCACCTTTTTGCCTTACTTCTGGCCCTGTTCTGCTTTTAAACCCGCAGAAGACGCTTGGGTCTGTTTTTTATTTACGTACTTCATGGCCAAATGCTGTATGACTGTTATTCATCAGGTGAGTGATCATGCAACGAACAGCAGGAGAGCTGTCTGAGGCCCCCCATATTCATATACTGTAAATGCCATGCCGGCTTCTTCCCTTGCAGTCCCTTTGAAGCAACTCGGTTTCAGTCTATTTAACAAAACAGGCTTCAAACTTTTTTTTTCTTTGGTTTAGCAATAGAAAAATATTAATTTAAAATCATTCTCACTAACTCAAACAGGAACACTCAACTTCTATGTGACAGAGTAAGGTCATGCAATACACCAGCTTTTCCCATCTCCTTTAACCCGAGGTACTTGATGGATGTGCTGCAGCCACACAGTTTGTCAGGAGTAGGCAAGAGCAGGAGGCAGAACCCACCAGCAAGCACAGGGCACACTAAGCGTCCTGACACCTAGTAGGAGACGCATTTCTTTTTGTGTCTTTCCAGTCTGGCAGAGGGAACTTAGCAGAGAGCCCACTGTTTACCTCAATCAGCTCAGTTTAAAGAAAATGCCAATACAGGCAGGCAGCTTTGTGCTTTCTGCCTTACCCTTTTATCCCTGTTGGTAGGTGGTCAGTCTGTACAGGGCATGCTGCCTTGTGCTGCTGGCACCTGGAAGGAGGCCAGCACCACACCGGCATGGGAGTGCCGGAGCACACTGCTGCCTCCTTGCAGCTGTGAGGAAGAAGCAAGCACACAGAGGAACTGCGCTCTGCAAGACAAAGTACAAGCAGTGCAGACAAGTCTTAACAGAAACATGTAGAGCTGCTGTGTAACAAGTAACTACTACGTAACAAGTAACTACTACAAGAGACTGATATGCCTCATTAGCTGTCCTCAGACACAGATTTATCCTTACATCTGGAGCAGAAAGAAGTGCTATTCCTGCTTCCCAATGACACAATAAACCAAAAAAACAGGCCTGCAGGAGCCTGGGAGCTCAATGCCCGAGTGCTCCTGTCTAGAACTGGGTCATACAGAAACCTGTCTCAATCGGCACAGTAAATTCAAGTGTGGACCTCACTACACCCCTCAGGCCTAGGTATTGTCCCCATCTACTCCATAATACCTCTGAGGAAAAAACATTGAGAACTGTGAGTCACTGAAGTTTCCAAAAGCTAAGAGTAAGTTGGGGTTTGTTTATTATTTTAAACAGTATTTTAAATGTTTTTTTTCTGTTCTGAACAGACAGAGCAGAATTTCTGGAAGTTATATTTTTTTCCTCATCAGAACTTACAGGAAAACAACCCCAGCTGTCACACTCCTGTGTACTCAGAGCAGGGTCCCTCTGCACTGTGGCTGGATGAACTGGAGTTATACAGAAACCTGTCTCACTCAGCACAGTAAGTTTAAGTGCAGACCTCACTACACCCTGCAAGCCTAGGTATTGTCCCCATCTACTCCATAGTACCTCTGACGAAACAAGAGGTTCTGGGCTATAGAAACAAGGCCCACACTGCAGAGCTCTCTTCTAACATCACTGTGCAGGAAGCCTGCTGTGCACTTCCATTAGCAAATAAAACACCAGAGATATGACCAAAACCAACAACAAACAGATCCTAACAAGCCTGCATTGCAGTTTTGTCCCTCTGAGTGCTAGTCACACTTGGCAGAGAACGCAGAGATTGAGCTGGAAATGCTTGCAATGCTCTAAGGGATCAATACGAAAAAAAGAAAGGCTACTTAAGTAAGCTTTTTCTCCTGGTCCGTAGGGAGATGTAACATTTGGGCATCCTCAACCAAGTTTATTATTAACGTATAAATAAGTTACAGCGAGGATCAAAATCTGAAATAATTCTAAACAATCTGCGCTTGTGGTAATTGGGATTTGCTGCATTATTTTGCTACTGCACTACAGTAACAGACACCAGAAACTTGTGGAATGGAGCAAAAATAGATTGACAACAGAACTCTACACATCTTCTCTATGTTTGGTGTAGAAAGGACTATTCAGGAAGTTCAACTGACCCTTATTTTTTAGAGTCGCTGCCACAGCTGTAAGTTTCCTGTGTTGTCTTATGATGTATTTAGAGACTGGAAAGCTAAATGTGATAGTGCAAAGTTATAGGCAGCATTCAGAGATTCTGTAGACTGTGGAGAAGATCTTACTTGCATGTAGTGGTATAGGAAGCACCTTTTCTCCCTTCTCTGGGTCCATGAAGTGCTGTTTACCTGTGTTTAAGGAAAAAGAGCAACTCCCCCTCCCTTGGAGTGACAAGAACAATGATGACCATTCATTAGCTGAAGATACAATGATCAACACTCACCCAACAGCTTCCAGCTCTTCTGGAGCACACACTTGTTAAATTAGAGCAGTTCTGGAATGACCAACAAAGGCTTTGTCCAAATTTTTGCTGGATTCAGAAGATTCGTACTGCTACAAGCAAAAACAGCACGAGTTAATCCCAGGAGACGCTTCTCTGTATTTAGGGCTATGAAGTAGTCTGATGGCCCACTTAGAATTATGCTGCAGTATGTACAAAGCCTGTAGAGCTTTTAAATGAGTCTATGAGAAAACCAAATGCTGTAAAAAACATTCAGCCATCCATTTACCCTCACTGCTTTCACAATACAGAAGAGTGCAGGCAGATCTGTGGACCATTGCACACTGCAAACACTTGAGACTAACTTAACTTCAGCTACCCGTGGCCTAGAGCAGCAGCTGCCAACACTCCGAGTGAATCAGCACACACACACACACACACACACACACCCCTCCACCCCACTCTGGTACGCTCTGGTTAGCAGCTGATGTTTTCCAGGAAGACAGGAGCATGACTAACGATTCACTGTTAGATGTGCAATCACCTTACTATCTTTTTGTCTTCACCGTCCCAGGCGAGAAACACTTTTGGCCACAGCACAAACCAGGATCTGTGGCCAGGACACCTCCTAGCTGAGCAGCAGGCAGCTCGCTACACAACACACATCGCTGTCCGGAGCGCTGGGCTTGCCTCCGGGAAGCGCCTCTGCTATCCTCAGCGCCTCACCAGCCTCGCAGCCAGGCAGCCCTGCCCTACCACAAACACAGAACGGCTCCTAGCAGGAGATCCAGCTCTCCAGTTCTTTCCCAGGAAACCACCTGGGGGCTGGCTCACACCGCTGCTCCTTTACAGCTGCTGGGGAAGTGAGCTGGAGCCTGCAAGGCTGGGGGCTTAAATCCTGGTACACCCGCGTGCTAGCAGACAAAATCAGTGGGGCAGCGTGCCCAGCATGCCAGAGCATTACTGCTTTGCTGTAACTGTTTACCACAGGATCACTATAAAGAAAGAAGAGAGACAAGCTGCAGTGCTGGCAAAAACCCTGCGATTATGATGTCTGCAAGGAGCTATCAGAGGCCAGCACTTCAGGTTTTGATTTCTCACCACTCTAAAGAAAGTTTCAGCACCTGTATCTCAACAGCATGCTTCCACCAGGCCAACAGCTCTACGTTATTTGGAGCTCCTGTGCTGGATCACCCAGCCATTCACCAGCCCAGACCCACAGCCCTTCTACCCTGTGGTAACATCCCTTCTGCCACAGCCATTTCCCCACAGTTGGTCAGGTCACCGCAGCCAGCCACAACTTAAAAATCTACACAAAGAAAGGGCACTACTGCACTTTTCTTGATGGGCTCTGTGAGAGCAATTTCAAGATCAGCTTCCAAGTCCAGAGCAGACTGAAGATAACTGAAGGTGGCTCTGCTGTACATCTCCAAAGGCAAAAGGGGCACTACAAGACATAAATGTGCAGAAGACATGCCTCTAAAGCAGAAAACCAGTCCAGGCCCCAAGCTATGCAAACAGCAGGTAACACCACAGAATGACAAAGAGCTCTGCACTTAGGGAGGAATTCTAGATACACGCTTCCTTCTTAGAAATCAGTTGTAGAAAACTCCGAAAAGCTTCCAAACAAGTGTTTGTGATAAATCAGAGCAAAATATACCTTCTTGTATGGCAGAAATTATCAGCAGAGAGGTGCCTTCTGCAGCTCTCCATCAGACAGACCATTTCTGCACGTCCTGAATGAGTTCAGAGCAAAATCAGTGCCAGAGACCAGTTTGGGGACAATAAACTAATCAGCATCATACAGCTTTCTACCAAAACCCGTCTCAAGTTCTGTTGTGGAAGGGGGTTTTTGTTCCTGCTGAAGGGGACTCTGACTGCTGCTTTTGTCATTTGCGGAGAACAGCCCAGAGGGAGCCCGGTGGGCAAAAAGCTTCCACCCTCCTGTCCATTAGCAGAAGCCATCAGCACAAACTAACCCAGTGACCCCTTGAACAAAGAATCACAAGACTGCGCCTTCAAAGAATACTAATGAGGCTATTCCCCTCTCCTGTTGCCACCAATAATTTAAGGACACTGAGGACGAGCACCACGGCACTTACCAGGCCCATTTCCTAGTCCTCCTGCTGCTGATCCCCAGCCCATCAGATACACCTAGCCATACAAGCACAGCTGAGCAGCAGCAACAGCACTCAGGTGGCTACGGGTGATGGGAGATACAATGGATACTCTGAAGATCGCCTTGTTGTTGCATTCCTGTCTTTGCGTGACCTGAGAAAAAGGCAAAACAATCTAATTAAGTACATCACGGTATGGAACAGCCAAAGTACTAAGGGGAAACAGACAACCAAGGTAGACGTTACAGCCACTGCTGTGCTGGGGAGACAGGAAATAGCACCTGTAAATACAAACCTGCTGCAATACTGTTAAACCAAAGGAATATATCAAGGATATTAAGACAATAATGGAAGGGAACTTCCCCCATTAATTCTGCTTTCAGACCAGGAATTTGGCTTAAGCAATTGCAAATCTTTGATTACAGTATGAATTCAAGTTTTCTAGTGAGAAAGAATGGACACAAGCTTTTTAAGAGCCTCTGACCTTCAAAACTAATAATTAAAAAGTTCTCTTAACCTTTTTATGTCCATCCAGTAACTTAAAAAAAAAAAAAAAAGAAAAAGAAAAACAGCAAAAACCATCTTACAGAAGAACGCTCCTCTGTATACTGCTGCTGATGGGCACGGGTTGCATGGCCACTTCATTCAGTGCTGAAGAACCACATCATATTCTTTCATGATTTTACCTGAAATTCATGGCAGGCTAAACAAGTTCACAGCTATCCAAATTCCTGGTTGATGGCTTCCAGAGATCAGAAAGATCTTTTCTATGACTCTGAAACTTTATTTATATTCCAAAATGCACTTAGAACAAATATCATTGGTCTTAAGATAGTCCTTTCAATATCCTTTGAAGTAATTCTGTCGGTTTTATTTGTCTGACACTATTAAGTGTCATTTTGAAACTCCAGCTAGATTTCCTGGAGACATTTCTACGTCAATGCAAGACAAAGACATTGACCAACCTGTTATTTTCCTAAGACGCTGCAGTAATATTTTATTAATAATAATATTTCATGTTTTCTGCACAGCAGTTGCACTTCTCCATCCTTACCTTATCCAGACTCTGTTGCTGTTTGGATCCCACTTGATCCCAGGATACTGCAAAAAGTATGTATTTTTCTTATATTGTTGGCCCAAGATGCCTCTTGGGGAACTCTGAAGTGCTGTCATTGTGCGCATGCATTTTCCAACTGTTCTGTTTTATTCATGGCTATAATTTTCCCTATTTTTTTTATATAATCTATAAATACTCACACATACACACATGCATATTTTGATTAGTTTTGTGTCTTCTTTTAATTAGAACAACTCTTTAATCAGAAAAGCTCTCCTTATCTGTTCTGATTACCTACAAAAGCATTTGTAAGAACTTCCATTCATCATTTCCCTTTTATGTCCAAGTTCTTCCTCTTGCTCAGGACTAGGTCAGTTTTGGTTAATGAACCATTCAAAACCAGCCACAGATCACCGAGCATCAGTCAACACGCTCATCTGTTTGCCATTAAAGCTGCCGTCACTGCAACAAAGCAGCCCTTCATTTCAGATCTGCAGACTGCCCAACAAATGGGACACACAAGCACCCTCCAGACCCCAGCACGAGTAGCACACGTCACCCACACGGTGCTTTCACTGCGACAGCGGACATCCCCAGCGCAGTTTGGTCAAGCACTTTCTGCTCTGAAGTGCCGATTCTGCTCGGTGTGCAGGACAACGTGGCCACACTGTGGCAGGTTCCCTGTGGAACCCCAGCAAGATCCCAGCTGCATGTCAAACCACGTCAGACACACAAGGCCAATGTTTAGCAACCTGCCCGTGGCACACCTCCACAGCCTGGACTTGATGAGAGCCACATCTCCAGCTTTTGGCTCCGCAGACTGCTACAGCCCCCCTTACTCTGAAGCACGTTTTCTTTGTATCAAATGCCTGAGTGAGACATTTCCATGGGAAATCAAAACATTTTAAAAACAACTTGTTCAAAAACAGAGTAAAAGGTGAAGCACCGTTACTCTGCATGGCCTAAGGAGCATTGCGTGCCACCAGATCTCATCATGAGTAAACACTGTCTCCTACTGGGAACCCACACACTGAGATGTTTAAGATATTCAGGTTTTGTTTTGATGATATCCATATCATATTTTACAGGTAACACGCACAAGAGGTTAAAAAACACAAAACAAAACATAAAACCTAATCATGACACAATTTTCTTGATAAATGAAATGAAGCCAACCCCTCTGGAAGGAGAGGAGGATCAGTGTGGGTCACAGGCCACACATGAGGGATACTAGGAGGTAATACAACAGCTGTGCAGAGATGTGTGAGTGACAACAGCAGCCCCTGCACTGTGCCTGTAGTAGAGAAAAGGGTGCCATTTGTAAGACTGCGATCCTCACACATGACCATTTCTTCTCTCTAGTGCTTCCTTTCTCTTTGCACCTTTGGCCAACTCTTCTCCTCTCCCTTTTCCCACAGCCAGGCACGTCTCATACCACGCCACGTTATCCAGGATCCCACACAACAGCAGCCTCTTCCCTGACAGCTGCAGTCACAGACAAAGCAAGATGCAGAGCTCTCAAGGTTATTGCTCAATGTTGCATTAGAAGAGAGAAGAAAATGAGTCTTATATTTGATTCCCCTTTGGAAAGCGGGAACAGATCTGCTGATGTCTGACCAGGCAGCCCAGATGTGAGGCCTAGATGGAAGCCTACCTTGCAGGAGGCAGGTGGAACACCTGCCCCGAGTGACTGCCATAGATCAGAACAGGACTAGCAAAGATGAATCAAGTGGGAGCAGGGTGAAGAAAGACATCATCCAACTCCTTTGGTGTGTCAGTGGAGGTGGTCTCAGCTTCACTCCCTGCCCTTCCTCCTTACCCCCAGGATACCTTGTGGTTATCCTACCATGAAATTCACTTCTGAGTATACTGAAACTGGAAAAAATATGGATTTTTACAAACAGGGTGTGGAGGTACGCATTTGTCCTGCCTCTTACGAGATATTCATAACCTAATGATTCCTCTCAAGTGAATTGGAGGACTCAAGCTAGCTCTCTTGCATCAGCTGACCCCACCCATTTTATGTGGGGCATATTTTTCCAGTTACCTGAGAAAGCCTTACTTTCAATGCATCATATATATTATAATCAAGCTTTGTTGTTGGTTTACATTGAACCAACTGTTAAAATTCACACATGACAGGAACAGACAATATATTCTCCAGTCAGCTCATCTCATACATCACTTCTACTCGAGTCAAATTCTTCTGAGTTTTTCCTCTTCCTGTTCCACTTCTTTCTTTCACACTAGAAAGAAATCCTCAGGTAACATCCATCAGAGATGTCAAGGTGAGCGACTTTTCTAGCTCTTCAGCACTGGTAGGCTCCCAAGGATAAAACACAACCACTTTCTTTTTTTCGATCATGAGGAAACCATTGTCACTAAATCTGCCTTTTATACTCCCTACATCCAGAGTCACAAAAGGAGCAATTGCAGTGGTCTGGAGATCAAATACATAAATGTCATCTTGTTGGGATACAGCAGCCTGGAAGAAAGAAAAAATGAAATAATAAATAAAGTTTATCAAAATTATTTTTCTCTTCTAATTCTCTTATTAAAATATATACCGGAAAAACAGGTTAAGCCAACAGGTTTAATATATAGGAATCATGCAAAAACTGCAAACACTGGTTATAGCCTTCCTACAGAATACTACAGATTGTGAAAAAATGCCATGGACTGTTATAACTTCGCTATTTTCTGTTGAAAATAACCTAATAAATGGTAATCTGATTTGTACCTAGTACTATCCTATACTTAACTGCAGTGATAGAGGTTTGCCCTTTTACCAACATACTTCACCCATAACCTATAAATTCACACTCTAAAGTAGTTGGTTGCACATAGATGCAAAAGATGATAGAAGTCACAGTAACAGGCAGTCACCTCATCTTAATGGAACAGGGCTGCGAAAGCTTTACGCTGCGTTTAGAAGGCAGCTATGTTGTAAAATACCAGGACGAGGTTTAATGCTTTGTATTAAGTTCTATGAGTAGTTAATCTCTCTGAGGTTTTAAAGCACAACCAGGATGCATTTTCAAGGAGCAGTCTCTATTCCCCATCATAAAACATTATGCCACATCATTTTCAAATACTCAGTGGCTACATGTAGAAAGCAAACAAGTGCAGAAAACACACAAAACACAAAGAAAAACAATACTATTAGCTTTTAAGAAAAAAACACACGTGCTTTGCATTTTGTGCTTTCTGAAGAAACACTAAAGCAATGCTGTGAAAAGTAGCACTTGGATGAGTAATATATTTGAAAGTTTAGTTAGATTGTTAGTAACTATATACAGAAGTGCCAGCTTCTCATGAAACAGAATTATTTTTTAAATCACAGCTGCATATGTTCTTAAAATAACTACTCTGCCTTTATCCTTGTTAGCTGTCCTCATTAGTTACTACTGCAGAGACAATACAGCCATGGGAAAAAGGAGAGAAATCTCCCAACGGCGCTCCAGTTGCAGAGCTTTTATTATTGGTGATGTCATCCACAAAAAACCCCACATGACTCAGACTCCAGATTGTGCCACCCGCTAAAAAAAAAAATATAAAAAACAGGCTGATTTCTTTCCTTTGTATACTGAGGAGGCAGGCCACGCTGCCATTAAAGAGATAAGAGGGGAAAATCTAGCCCATTTTCTTTTTGTAAAGCAATTATGCTGGTCCAGATTTAAAGAGATTAAAGACCTCTATTCCCCCCTTGTTTAGTTTAGCTCTAAAAAGCAAAGCTGCAGTTTGGAAACCTTATGTGAGAACGCGCAGGTCGCCATCCGGCCCCTCTGCTGATTAAGAATTTTGCAGTAAGAATTATAAACAAAAGGTGAAGCTTAACCGAATTTGTGTGTTTGTAGACATACACGGAACATGCTTGCACATATGTATATAAAGCATGCTTGCTCAAAATGGAAGAAATCTAGGGAAAAGGGGCAAATGGAGTAAGTGAACGTTACACAACACTTCGATGCTTTTTGTGCCTGTTCAGAAGACTGCCACACTTCACAGATATTATGAAATAATCACTATTATGCAAATCAGAACCCCCTCGCTGGAGGGCAGGGATTTGCAGAAGAAGGAAATGAGCATGCAATATTGCATGTTAGCAATGGTACACTGATCTCAGAGTCTGAGCACTTCAAGAAGAAATACTGTTGACAATAATGTACTCCACATCACCTAGTACTGACCTACACTACTGTTTGTAAACCAAAAGCACTTGATACAATGCTATTTGCTACCTAGAGACAAAAAGAATGAAGGGAGCAATGCAGCAGCAGTAAGGTGAAAGAGTGAAAACAAGTGAAAGGGAGACTTCGTTATTTAAAAAAGAAACAAAAACAAAAAATACGACAAGCTTCATACATTAAAAAAGTGTTATTCAGATATACATATAATAGCACAGAGAAAAAAAGAACACGATTTAGAACTCCTCCACATGGAATCTAAACTTGCCACAGCTAAAGAGACAGAACATTGAGTAGAAGCAGGCACTGAACACACAGCAGGCAAAAAACTCAAAATACTGAGATTAGCAGAACCAAATGCTGTAATTTAGCATGACTGATGCTTACACTGAGTCGCGCCTTTTCCAACCCAACAGCATCCTTCAGGGATGAAAGGAAGTGATGATTTGTGGGACTCCAGAGCCCACCTTCTCCCACAAGATGAAAAGTAACAACACAGCTTTTCCTCGTGCAATTTCTGCATCTTTCCAGCAAGTCGTTTATGGGCTCCTTGTGGATGGGGACAGCACTTTGTGCTTTAACAGTCACACCGTCCTTGGCAAGGGTGCATACCGGCTCCTGAGAACTCCATGAGTGCACGGTGACCTATCAGGCATGTTGAGAGAGCACAAAGCTTAGCAGAAGAGAAATTACATCTGTGAAAACAACCCAGCACCCTAGGTTTCCCATCGCTCATAGGAAGAGATGCTCTCCTGACAGTACCAGCCAATTTTCAACTCTAATAGAAAGAAACTTTACAAAGGTTTAAACAATCAATACTGAATAATAAATAGATCATTATATAAACCTAACCGCAAGTCTGTTTCAAACAACCTGAATCGGCTGCTCTTTCTGATCTGCAAGGCTTTTTGTTTTCTCCAGGCTCCTTGAGAGGAGGGCATTGACAATTCCTCTCAAGGGCGTGCTGGGAAATGGAATTACTTGGCTCTTTTTCCTCCTCTGCCTGATTAAAAAAGTGAAACAAAGGATTTTCTTGAAATTGCTCAGTGTTATTTGATGTAACCCAACTGGGTAATCTAGGGCTTCTACACAATCACTGTTAAACAGAAGCATGCTGCATCATCTTGAAAGGGACTTTAGAAGTTATATTAAGACAGTAAAATATACATTCCCAGAGATCAAGCATGCATTACGAATACACTCTTACATTTCAAAATGCATAATTTGGAAGACAGGCACTTATGAGAATGACAGAATTCTCTCTTTATACATTTTAGATTGGTTTTGGACCTTAACGGGGTTCTGCAGTCAGAAACATATCTTAACTCCAAAGTGCGACTCAAAAGTTTGAAGTTCCAAATTTTCTTGAAGTGCTAAATACAATATTCTCTGGAACTAACCTACTGCCAATGCTTCTCTGATTTTATCAGAAAATTTTAACTAAAGTCTGTGACAATAACTCAGACCAGAAAGAAACAATTACATTAATTGCAATCCTAATCTAAGAACTGACGATCCAGAAATGGCAACAATTTTCCATACTGGAGGCTGTCAGTTGCCAAAAACCTCTCCAGAACAGAAACATGAGCTGATTTTTTAAAATTTTTATTGAAAACAAACAAAACCTACTAAACTTATAAATCTGAAAATTCATCAGAACCTACCAGACAGAGCAATGAAATAGGAATAGACATACTCAGAATATTAGTTCTGAACTGACTAGTGAGTCACTCCTTATCTCTAGGGCTCTTTTTCTATCCTTCTCAGCTTTTTCACATGGGAATCTCTTTATGTCAGGAACTGTATCTTGGAATGCATAATGGCGACTAAATTCACTTGGAGTCTATGGTTTTCATATAATTAACAGCAATAAAACTTAGGAAACTGAAAAGAAAGACTGTGTTCTACAAGACAACTCATCAGCGCAAATACTACCTAAGAAAACCAGAAAACCTACCACTTTCTATAGTGTTGGAAAACACAGTAAAGACATCAACTGTAAAATGGTGACATTGCATAGGTGACGTTGCAGTTAAAGTATACCTAGATGTTTTCTTGGTATTTCAGACATACAAAAAAAAAAAGTTATTTTCCCAAAGCAGTGTAGTTTAAATGCTGTCAAGTGAAGGTGTGATTCTTTTTCCCCCCACTTTAGCTCAATCTAGTTCTAACACCCAAGGAACAGATTAAATAATGAGGTACCATTTTACAGACTTTGTTTATTTAACCATAAATCCCTACAGGATTGCAACAGAATAGTTAGCTTCAGGCCTACGCCTACAGGCACTTAGATCCTTGTTCTGTGAAACAGTGCACAGGACTGTAACAACAAAGGGCAGTATTGCCCCTAAGAATATTACAGACATGAATTGCATCCCATTATGTTTGGGAATGGATTTAGTGAAGATGTGCTCATTTAAGTTTTGTTCATTCAGTAGCTGACGCTCTACAGGGAGGGACACAAGGGCAGTTGGAGGGGTGTCCCTTACCTTCAAAGTCAGCTTGTGGTCCATGTGAAGATCTGAGACACCATAGATGTACAACACACCTTTGTCTTCATAGGCCACAGGCAGCAGTGGGGCAAAGAAGTGCTGGGCAAAATAATGGAGCAGTTTCCACTTACCACCATACTCTGGAAAGGGACAAAAAACAGAAAGGCTCAGATGAATCCAACATTGTCCTGGCACAGGATCCCTTCCTGTGCTCTCAAGTTCTGCTATAGCAATACCATGTCATCACCACCCTTTTTCACCTCTACCAGGTGCAGAGAATGACTGAAGTAAATCTTGTTTCCTTCCAGACAAGGCTCTCCTCTGGAAGGAATTTGATACTCTTCCAAGCTTTTTTTGATCTTCACCAAAAAGTCACATTTCTTAAGTTTCAGCCCTATCATTGATACTCTGTCATCCAATTAAAGGAAGCCTTCAACACAAGTGACATCAACAGAACTGACGCAGCGTACTACATGGCAAACAACCAGGTAAAGCATCTGGACAAACACAAAGGCATTGGTGGCACTGCCACCAACTCCCACCACTGTAAAGAAACGGGCAATAGTCTGACTAATCTCTCTTCACCTTTAATCAGTTCTCTTCTTTCAGTTCTTCCTTAGAACATCAGGAACAATGAAGCCCAAGTTCTCACAACAAGGGCAGCTCTAAGCAAGGCAAAATTAATTTACTGAAGTCTAGAGACAATGCTTACTGTATGGGATTTAGTTAAACACATGTTGCAGACATGCCAAACAGTTTGCTCTGCTTATTTAATGGGAAACTGTACCTCATCGCTTTTAATACTTTGATAGTCTGTCATTAACAAGCTGGAAAAGCAGCAAACCTTGTCTCTCCTCCTAAAAAAATAAAATAAAATAAAATTGCCAGATGCAATACTGCCATATAGACATTTTGAAAGAGGAACCATTTCCATTCCTTTCTCTTTTCATTTTGCACCTAGCACCCACTGTCAGCATTTTCACTCTCTTTGCTTGGCCATTATCTCGTCACTGGAACAGCAATAAAAAAACAGCCAGTCAGCTGCATAACCTCACAAGGAAAGAAAACTTAGATACCAGCTTCAGTTTTGTTTCTGGCTCTTTGTTTTACACAACAGGTTCAGAGTTCAGGGATGCTGGAAAAAGATTTCCAGTAACATGCTTTTGTTGGAACCAATTACCTTGCTGTTTTGGTGCTTGTACAGCGCTCTCTGCACTTTCAAACACCTCATAATTAAGGACTTCATATCCAGAGTGATGTAGGTCTTTAAAGGGTGTGTTTGTGGCTTTCAACAGGCAGGCCTGGACATGCTCAGCCTGCACTCCAGACATGAATGAACTTTATGGAGAACAAAGTGTGCTAGCTCCAGCTCAGCACCCTGCACATCACCTTGTTTTAAGCAAGCTCACTAACAAACAGCTAGACGGGTGAACAGACAAGAAAAGCTAGTGTCTGCCTGGACAACCCATACAAAATCAAACTGTGCTACAAGATCAGACTGTTGCCAACAGAACAACACTGGCATTCAAGCTAATTGAACTGAAGCAAACAGAAGAGATGAAGCCTGAAAGAATACTTCAGGAGAGGCTGCAGAGTTTCTTCAAAACAGTTTGCTAAACTGATGAACATCGCATGTTGGTGCTGGTCAGCACATGAACAAAACTATCCTGTTGCATTCCAAGGACAACTCCTGGTACAAAGCATTGGTGGTCTAAAGGACAACTCCTCCAAAAACCAGGGAGTGCTAACCAGTTATTTTTCAGGGCCACAAAACTTGAGAAGATGAAAAATTCAGACTAGTTTTGGCTTACCTGAAACACACCGAACTGTGGCGCTGTATCTGATCTAAAAACTGTAAGCAACAGTCCTTGTCTGAGAAACGAGCACTGTACCCAAGCCCAGGCTTTGGAGAGGCTGAACTTTCTGAAGCCCTCAGGACTGCCACAAGACTGTCAGGAATTTGAGCTGTCAGTGCAATAGATGCTGCTCGCTGCAGGCCTCAGACAGAGCCCACCATGACTGCAGACAGGACACCCAATATGGGCTGAGGTTTCAGTGCCTGCTGACTTGAATTTTTTTCTCAGCTTTATTTGCACGATGAAAATCTAGGCTTCTACTGTCTTAAATACAAGAATGAACAATGCAATTAAAGTAGAGCAGCTTCTGTTTGTAGAGTGAAGTCCCACTTTTCTTCTAATAGGTCCTCCCCTCAGTTTTCCCTGTGCCTTCATTTCTGACTGGTTTCCATAATCACACTACAACAGCTGCCGGAAGGAAAGACAGCTTTTCTACCTACACAGCAAGTACAGAGATCCTCAAGTAACTGGAGAAAACCATTCAGAGTAAACTTGGCAGAATACTTTCACAGGGAAAAAACAAACAAAAAACTCAGTAAACAACGAAGAGCAAACAAACCGCACACTTTAAAGTTTTTACCATTTCAAAACTCATTCTAGGGTTCGGTTATGACAGCTATTGTTCCGGGATGTTTACAACATCACCAGTCTGTTTACCTGAAATCAGCTTTCTAAGGTTGGCATTTCCCTTCCCAAAAAGCCTACAGCACCTTTGAAAAACAAAGCTCCGCTGCTGGAGCAGTTTCACGCAGGCAGGGACTTCCAAAGATAACTTTTCCAGCAACAGGATCTTGGTAACATAATTGTCAAAGTAATTTCAGTCAGCACGGAGGACTGAAGTTCACTTGTTACAAAAGTCACATCTTTTAGCTCATCTATTTGCCTTCATTTCCTTAAGATCAGTCATATTTCTTGATTTAAAAATTAGGCAATTTGCATATAAAATACTCTCCCCACCCCTAAAATGGATGCAAGAAATGTGGAGATCAAGTAGTTATCATGAGATATTTCTGGGTTCAAACTTTCCTGTAACAGGCCAGCATACCCAAAAGCAACAGTCCAAAGTTATTTGAAACAGACCTGAGGTGGTTTCCTCCTCCTCCTCCCCTCACATTTAATCAAATTATTGAAGAAATCAAAGTTCCCCATTTTTTTCCTGATAGTAACATGGGGTCTGTATTCTTTCTAATAACAAACTTCAGAACAGGAAACTAAAATTAGGTTTGAAAAGAGACCCTGGTACGCTCTTTTCTGGCTGTTCCCTGAAGCCTTTTACACTGATAGCAGGAGTGAGAACAAACTGTTCCTCTCTCTGGTATGGGTTTTAAATTAATCACTTGAAATCATTACATGCAACCTGAGAAACATGCTGCTAGCTCTTTCCTCACATCAGCCTCATGAATTCAAATCTATTACTCTCCGTAATAGCCTGTGGTTTCAGCTCACCAGGGGTTTGAATATTGAACCTGCAATAAAAGCCAGTTATCTCTTTGAGGGAATCTCATGACAACCAGTTGGGCACCTCAAGGGGACGTTGTGTGGAAGGATGATAAATTGCCACGTGCATCACAGCACTTCACCAAAACACACTACACAAATGCTAAAACACAACTGGCTTCACAACCAGCTGCTAACAATCAAAATCCAGTTGTGGCAAAGCATGTTTTGTTCTGAACCGAAGGAAGAAAGTACTGTGCTGTCTTTTCATTCAATTCCAAGCAAACATTTTAAAGATAAGTTAGTGAGATGTATTTGCTATCATTTTCCCTCCCCATTTCATGAGGAAACACTTCCGCTTGGTACAGGAAATTATGCAAGCCCCTCCATGTGTCCCTGTGAAGTAACAGATTTAAATAAGAAGCGCTTTGGTGATACTACTGTGCCATCTAACAAGATGCAGAACCATGTTTTTGAAGTGCAAATAAAACTAATTTCTCTGAAGTTTTGCATAATTTCATCCATTAGCATTTCAAAAATCCCTCTACCGCAGTGCCTAATTAAATGAATATTAAACCTTTCCTCATTCCACTGAGGGAACAGAACCAAACAAAGGGACAGCTGCATCTCTGCTCCGCTTTTCTGCAAACTAACTTCAACAATATATGAATAATTCAAGTATTTGATGTATTTTCTACAATGACATCAGTGCTGTACTTAAAAAGGCATTATTTATGGTCTTCACAATCACTTAATCTATCGATACACCTGTCTTTACAAAGAGGCATTTTTCCAAGTATCTTTTTCTTGTGAGGCACTGAAAGCCCAAGATTGTCGGCAACTGCTAGAACCATAAACACTGAGATACTTGGACTACAAGTACAAGAACAGAAAGTTCAGGAACATGACCATTATAGCTGGACCACCGTCTTCATGTTCAAATGAAATAGCCTGTTACTTCTACTGCTTTGTTTTCCTTTGTTGGTGCCCGCTGTTTTGCTTGGATGAATAAAGAAAACATGGGAGAAGGACAAATGACTCTCAGAGAACTAAGGAGGAGGACAGGTAGGGTGGGGCGAGCTAAGTTTCTAAAACAAGACCAAATGGCATTTTCTAATAAGGAAAGATCCAGAACTTAACACTAACTCTTAGTGACTTCCAGATAAGGTGTACAAAACATGAAACACAACCACTTCCTTCATACCACACATTCTTCTCCTATTTCTTATTGCCTAAGCAAGTTCTCTCTTCATGTGTCTGCTTCCTCCATTTTGGTGCTCTGAAAATAATAATAAAAGGAGATACCACGTACAGTTTAGCTAAATAGCATATTAGCAAAATAATTTAGCCACAAAGAGTGATTCACCTCACCTGACACTGAGTTAGACATCAAATCTCAACTAGTCACCTTGCCTATAAAGAGTTTCTCAGAAGCTATGCTGGGTGAGAGGTATCATACAAAGTTCTGGTGAAAATCAAATTACGCATGGAGAAGATAATTTCATCCCATTTATTAGACAGCTAAGGACACCATCAGATCATAAATCCCATCCTGCTTCAAACACGATCACAGTTCCATAGGTTTTGGACAATGCACTACAGCCTACTGAAGGGAGTTGTTTTGATCGTTTTACCTCAGGGGACACAGTATCACCAAATTTGTTGGGATTATTATGGAAATCATAATTTTTATGCATAGGTGCTCCTTCTTATCTCACTAGCTGTCTTTCTGTCCATTCTCATTCAGGGTGGCTAGGTGCTCACGTGCACCAGTATAGCTGAGCCAACTACTATAACCAGGGATTTCTAGGCCCTTCTGGAAATAAAATTTCTTAGAAATTTCCAATTTTAAAATAATTTTTGCAAAAAAATAAATAAAAAATTTCTCTGGAAAATGGGGTTGTGTTCTCATTCTTAACCATTGCTGCTTCCTAGTAGGCAGCTTTATCCTTCTTCAATCATCTCCTGATTTTCTTTGGAGAAATCAGAATACCACTTAAACGACAAACACATTTTCAGGAATTAAGAATTAAAGATTATTTTAACTTCTCTACACCAAACCTTTCTAAAACATTGTTATGAGTTGCTGGCTGCAAAATATGAACTTAAAGAGCAAAACTTCCGTAGGAAAATAATTGCTTTTTTTATTACCCTCTTCCACAGACTATTAGGATGATTCTGTGTAAAACACTTTTCAGGAAAGCATTTCTCAACGATGGACAGACACACGTTTAAGTTGTGCCAAGTCACCCGAGAGAGAGTGCAGAGCCTTGCTTCTTATTCTGACATTTCCAGTTGAGCAAAACAGAGACTGACGGTGCGTTTTATCAGACTGTTGCAAAACTTACCCAAGGAAGCCCATGAAGGTGCTTGCCAGATGTCATTGAGTTGCCAATACAAAGCACCCATTGTGTGACCTTCTCCGTTGATTATTTCACTTTGACTAAAACGATAGAATTCAGTTTCTGTCTTTATACACTGAGCCTGCATCACCTTGGTCAAGAAATACATTTAAAAAACAGTTAGTGTGCTTTACTTTCAAAGCATGTGTGTATATATTGACTTATAAAACAGGCATCACAGCAACAGCACATAACTTCAAACACATGCAATACACAGTTCCAGTATACAGTCAAAATTCTGCACCCAAAAAAGCAACCTCTTTTCACTTGCACTCCCACTTCTGTCCTCCCTCCCCACTTCATCTTTAATAAAACATTTTCTGTAATTTTGCATTGGTGAGGTTCTCAACAGAAGCTAAATAACCAGTTATTTTCTTCACAAAGAACGTTACTGGGCCGAGGAGGTATTAAAGGAAGTCTCAAAATGAAGAGAAAAAGTTATTCTTTAGGAAAGCTCAAAGGTAAAGAACACTTCTAAGTTAACTATTAGAGCCAAGTTTACTCTCCTTATCTGTTTTGCTATCATCATTCTGGTATTCTTAAATTGTTTAGCCTGTTAATGAGGCCTCAGACTTAACCCTGCAGAAACTCTCATAGCTTTCTGAGTCAAGGCCTCACTGTGCAAGTTTACCCCTGCTTTCAATTTCACAGCATCATCTATCCTTGTTCTCCTGTCATCAGTGCTTAAAGTTCCCCAGCTGTTTTGTTTTTATATAAAACTTGCTGACAGCAGCTCTCAAACATCAAAAACAGTGAATGTGCAGTTATTCCCAGAAAGAGTGTTTCTGAAATTCTTGGAACACAACAAAAAAACTAATAGCACTTTAATCTTGCTTAGCAACATTGAAAAGTTACTTAACATTATTTGTCACATCAAAATCACAAAGAAAGAAGCACGAGGCAAACTTAATTCAGATGAAGAGCAACGTATAACTGACTTATTTGGAAAAAAAAAAAAAAAAAAGATTCTCTAAAACATAAATATTAGAGTTCATAACAAAACAAAAGCTACCAATGATTGCATTCACAGACAAGTGCATTCTCTACAAATAATTTTGTTTCAAAAGCTAATGTATTTCTTCTGGTAAAATTGGAAACAATAAGCCTACTGGGGACACATGAAAAGCAAAACATTCCCTGTCTACAACCAGGAATAAAACAGAGTAGCCCCAGGAAGAACTGGAAGAAAAGTCTAACACATCCCTGCATGTGCCCTCCTGAGGACAGGGAACAAAGTAGCACATGCAGCCAGGCTTTTTCCTGACTGAGCTAGTTTCTGGGAAATTCCCCATGAAGTATTCCAGCCCTTCTCTCTCATTAAGGGTGCAGTCTCTCCAACAGATGAGAGACAAGCTAGTTCCAAATTAAACTGGACTCTCCAATGCTTCAATGTTTCTGTGTGACTGAATGTTGTGTAACAGCACAAAATCAAAGAATCACAAAATGGCTCAGGTTGGAAGGCACCTTAAAGATCACCTAGGTCCAACCCCCCTGCCATGGTCCAGTTTGAGACGCTGATAGCATCTATTGGAACAAGTATGAACAGCTCCTTATATTGAAGGTATCGCTGTTACCTGAGTGAGGTAGATCGTATCTTTGAACTTTTTTATGGGATCCGTCGTCTGGGGAAGCTTGAAATGATACTCAATCTGTTGAAGCATCTGGTCATTGCCATTTTCATGGTGCTGTCGATGGAGAGAAAAATTGCTTGTGTAGGACCAGTCCTCAGTGGAGGAAACCTTTTAAAAAACACAAAAGTAAAATATCTGAACGAAAACATGCATTGAATTCACATTTTGCATTTAATGACTGACAGGATATTCAGGAAGGGTTTTCTATTACATTCACCTGGCGTCATCCAACCCCTTTAACATTGGTAATACATTTCTACATTGCAGCCATGCAGAAACTTTGAGTAACACTTTTGGCTAACACTCTTTGTACAAACACATGAGAACAGACACTGCTGTTGAACCTGCAAGAGTAATGTGTAGCTCACTGGCATGAAGCTTATTTGTTCTTTGGTTGAGTTCGACAAAGGGACTTCAAAGATTTCCTTGGGTTTGTATCAAGTCAGAAACACCCTAGATTAAGATGAAAGCATGTACTCTAGTCAAATATATCTAGGCACGTTTAGTGTCTTAGAAGGAAAGAACCTGCATTCTTTCCAGGGTTAATAAATATCAGAAGCTAGAAGGACTATAAATTCTAATAAATACATTCAAATCCTGCTACAATAATCTGCTTCTGGAAACAAATGATCGTGAATGTTTGTTTTTTTTTCAGCTAAGGACAACAACAATGCAGTATAGGTCATACAGTTATAACTGTTAAGCTTTCATTGTAATTACCATCTCAATAAAATCTTTTATTTAAATTTGTTCATTTAAGGCTGGATAGATTGAAAGATTTTCATTGTCATTAATTTGGATGATCGTACTGATTATGTCCCAGATAATAATTTTTGTCCAGCAAACTGAAAGGAATGTTCTGAACTTTTAGACACATGCACAGGTATCAACATTATATATATCTCTCCTTGAATAAATGGGCAAACAGCAGGATATATCTCTGCTCGAACTACAAAAATAAGATAGAATATACAGTATCTTGATTTAATAGGAGACAAAAACAAATCCTCTTAATTTTATCTTTATATATTGCATATAAGCAAATAACTTGAAAAAAATAATAAAAAAGGTAAATAAAAATAGAAGGTAAATAAAAAGGTAAAAAAGAACAAAATTCAATAGTTTTTAGAGTTCAGCACAATTCAGCATTGGTTGTGTTTCTTCTGTGTTTAATTGACACATACCCTTCAACACAGCCACTGAAAACAGATGCCAGGCAATCATGACTATATATTAAATAGAATTGATATTAATAGTCTTGTTACATTCTCTCATCTACCATGCTCAGCCACCTGACTTTTTATTACTAAGTCACAATATTGCTTATCTTTTATAGTTTACATCCAATGGAAGAAGAGCCACAAGACAAGTAAATCTGGAATTAAGCTAGTAGCCAG
Organism: Oxyura jamaicensis; assembly: GCF_011077185.1. Lineage (NCBI taxonomy): Eukaryota > Metazoa > Chordata > Aves > Anseriformes > Anatidae > Oxyura > Oxyura jamaicensis. Next base: position 46,666,681 of record NC_048896.1, on the reverse strand, counting down.
GGTCGAGCAGTGAGTGCCTTCACATTTCAATCAATACAAGCTTCTCCATTTGAAGAGCTCATAAAAAAGCGTCACTGACTGGTTAAGAAAGGAAAAGTTATTTTTAAAACCCAGATAATTAGAAAAAAAAAAAAGACTATTCTTTGGTGTTCCTATAATGGCAACCCTAATAAAACAACTGATTGTATTAAAGTTGGTTCCTCTTGCAACATCAAGGCAAATATATTAACCACTGAGGAGGGATCCAGTCCAGTTTCATCCCCTTCCTCCTCACCACTACACACTTTTATCCCACCTGCCACTTACCAGACCTAGTACTGTATCAACCCAGCAGCAGTTGTGATGCTCTAGTTTGTTAGGAAGAGACCCACTGCCCTCACTAAATGAGAGCAGAGGGAACAATAAATTTTGGAAGCCCAGCCTTACCTTTTCCAGTGTACTGAAGGATGGCCAGGACTGAAATCCATATTCTGAAGCAAAACGAGTTTTAGGATACACTGTCCAGTTCCAGCAGTCACTGCTGTAGTTGTAAAAGTGAGTGTCACCATAATGGGTATCATAAGGGTTCTGGGAGAGCCAGCCTTCTTTAACAGACTCCACGCCATTGGTGGGACTGGATGCAACAAAGGGACGACTCTTATCTTCCTGGGATTAGAGAAAAAAACAACAACCCACAACCCCTCATAAAGTGATTGGCTTTTATCATCTAAATATCTAGAATACATTTTGAAAAGGGAGGGGGATGCAGAGGAAGAACATGCCTTTTCCAAAATTCTGAGTCACCACCTAGGAAACATTCTTTCTTGTGTCCTGACATTCACCATTTTACTAGCTTAATTAGCTTTTTATTCCTGTTCCTGGAATACAGTTAGGCGTGATATTGCTTGCTCTGCTGTTCTAAAGAATTTTCTCCTCACATCAAGAGATTTTCTATCTTTATATGCTTCTAAATTCTTAATGAAACCTATTTAAAGTGCATCTCATGAAAAATAAACTCAAGGAACATTAATATTTAAGTACTGTGACTTCTTTATGTAAAATCATTACTTTTGTAGTGTTTTTGCAGCAGCCATGCCATGATTTTTCCCCTTTGTTATTAAGTAATCACCTAAATTTAATCTCAACAAACCCAAGGTATTCTGCTACTAATGCCTGCATAGTAGCATTGCAGGTTATTGTCATTTTGGCTGGCTCTGCATGTCAAGGTAGATGAGACTATATGAGGGGTTACATTTCAAACTAGTGGCCTTTATTTATAGCCTCAGCAGATTTGGTATAATAAATCTTCTATCTACAAAGTAGTGAAGGAATCCTTCTGCGGGTATAATTCATTTATCCCTCTACTGGTAAGACAGAGGTCTGAATTACCAGTCACGAGCTACAGCAATTGGCTTGAACACAGCAGAACACTTAGACATGCAATTCATTTCAAGAAAGAGCAGGCCTGCTCCTCACCCCCCTGGTGCTTTTTTTTTTTTTTTTTTTTTTTTTTGGAATATGAGTAATTGACAATTACTGAAACAATTGATTACAGAATATCCTAGGTTCCCCGAAGTCTTTAAGTGACACAGTTCAGTTCTGCTAGCAGTTTAGGGTTTCCTCAGCTAGTTTGTATTATACAGGACCTGAAATTACATCGCTGTTTGGTTCTTTCTGGTACTCAAAAAGTTAATCTATGTGTTTAAAATAGAAGAGGCTCCCTGCTGGACAGCGACAATGCACAAGTGGACTATAACTGAAAAATTGTATCAAGCCAGAACACCTCACTTTGTGAAACATACACTGGCCATCCAAACTGTTCAGCCAGCCACTGAAACACCACAGCATACCTGTACAGGCCACTCTGTGCAAAGAAACCACCTGAAATACAGGCATCTACATTCTTGATTAACACCTTGACTCTAAGAAGCCACTAACACTTAGAACACAGAACTTCTCAGAGCAGGATCCTTTTCAGCAGGTTCTTTCAAACCCATCTCTTGTTTTTATTATTTCCCTGTATCTCCATCTTTCCAGTAGAAAGGTACTATGAATTCTCAGAGTACAGCAACTCTGACAATGCCAGTAGCCTCTAACAACAAGCAGTAACATTGCTGTCACCTACATACAGTTTGCCTGCCTTAGTGCAAAGGAAGCATCAGGTCATGAGCCCCACAACATACAATGCATCTCATTATCAAAATGACAGAGGTTACCATCAACCTGGAGCATTATCATACCCTGAAGTCAGTAACATCAAGCTGTACAAGGGATAACTGGATTAAGAAAAGGCCACTAACATTTTCAGGTTAACAAAACCTCATGCTCTCTTACTGAAAAGGGAATTTCTAACTACACAAAATACTTGCAGTATTTTGTCATTCTACACATCTCTTAGGCAAAAGGAGAGCTAAGAATATCACCTGGGTTCAAGCATTGTTTATAAATCCCTACATATGCAACACCAATTTGGGACTTTCAAATCAATTTCACTCTACATATGAAAAAAAAAAAAATATATATATATATATAGTTAAAAGTAGATTCTACAATGTAATGAAGAACTGCAATACTTCCAAGGAAGAAGAAATAAAGCTACAAAAACTGTGCTGAGTAGTGCCAAATCACAATAGGCATCACCACAGATTTCAGGTGCTTCTAGTTTGCATGCTCACAGTTTAAGTCTTATCTCAAATATTTTATTTTGCTGTCATATAGTATAAAACATCACTAGTCTGTTTAAAAACAAAACAAAACCACACATCACAAAAAACAGTATAATGACCAAATAGCATGAAAAGGACAACGTTTGGTGTAGCTTTTTTGTTTAACATACTTAAGCCAAACACTTCAGTCAAGTACTAGAAGTGCACACTGGACAAATAGTATTTTCATGAATTTTTTCAACTACAGTTGAAAAGCTTAGGGTTGTTAAAACCATCATACAGTATGCTTCAATAAAATCAGGGTAACGGAAATTGATCATCTAGATCAATTAATGGGCAAGCTGATTTTTGTCTATTGCAAGTGAAGGCATTTTGTGGAGCAAATAAAATTGGAAAGAAAAAAGAGTCAAGACTGTCTACATCTTCAGGTCTTCTTTAACATATCAGAGTCATTTTTTTTGTTTTGTAGATGACCATTGAGTTTAGAGTTTTCTCAAGCTTAGAAAGTACAATCCCTCAATAACGTGCTGTTTTTCATTTCCAAAGAGGGTTAAAAAAATTGCTTAAATTGCAAACATTAAAATCTTTTGCCAAGCCACATTCCCCCCAGTTTCTTGAGATTACTTACAGCAAGAACTGTTTCTCGGATCTGCTTCACATACAGCAGCACATAATCTTTGATATAGACTCCTCTGTCAGCACGTGGTATGGAGAACCAGTCACCTGCAATTGCTGCTTCATTTTCATTGTTACCACTCCACAGAATAATTGACGGATGGGATTTTAACCGCCTTACCTGAAATACAATTCATTTTAAGAGGTTAAGCAAAATACAACTCTTAGAAGTAATTAAAAAAATCACTTTGTTATTACTTGAATTACAAGTCCACATGCATATTTTACATATTCTGAGTCTACACTCAAATGTTTTTATCCACACTGTTCACTATTCCCCCAGCTCCAGATCAGGCTTAAACTTTTGTATGCTTGCATACACTTTTAGTATGCCAATACACATCCATTATACACACACGTGTAGCTCCAACCACTTCTACTCAGCCACATGGGAATGGTAAATTCTGTGCTAAGGCACGTTGCTACTGTGAGAGCTCACTCTCTCAGTGGATGCTCTTTAATGTCCTTGAGAAGAGAGCAGTTTGCACGTGAGGAAGGCCTGGACCTCTGCTTCACCTACTACTCCTGCAACTACATTTAAGAGGATTTACCAAGATTACCTTTTGTGTCAGCTACCTAAATATACATTAACAAATATTTTAAAGTAAACATTTCTGGGAAACTCAATCAAAGCCAAGTTATGTGAAATAAATCACATGGACAAAATACCTGATGAGAAACTTCTGCTCTTACTGATTCCAAGTAATTCTGGTCAGTTGGATACAGTGCACATGCAAACATAAAATCCTGCCAAATCTATGAGAAATAGAAAATAAAAAAATCTGTTAGCAAATAATTTTCCATACTTAAAAAAATAAATGTTTATTTGGATACACAGTACTTTGTTTAAACAGAAGTTATTTATATCAAAGAGAATTAAACTGAAATGCTGTATTCGTTAGTTTTGGGAAGCATCAACAAAACAATCGCATTCCCTATGGCGTTCAGCATGTGCATACTGCACTGTATTTTTCCTCAATATAAAGAGTTATAAAACATTTACCTCTAGGAACTAGAGCCTGACAGCCTTCACTGATCAGTAGAATATTTCTCAATAAGATGTACTTCAATAGGTTTCTGTGGAATAATTAGAACCCATGCATTGCTCAAACATTAATATAGGACAGTCTCCAGCTGAACAGAGCAATTTTGTATTTAATGCTTTGCATATGTAACATTAAATCCCCATTACTTGTTAAAAGAAGAGAGTAATTCTTCTGATGAGGTATCATGCATGCTTCAAGCGTACTCCTGAACAAAACACTTCCACACCAAATGCACAACCTGATCTTAAAAAAGAGCAAATCTTACTCAGTAAGAGGGGCAGAAATAAACTTTAACAGCATGCTTCTCCTTCTCTTCAAAGAAAGATCAAGTAGCTCCTGCTAGAAAACAGCAAGCCTTTCAGTTCAACAATGAACTCCGTCATTTGTACCTTGAAGGATAACTACAAAAAAGTGGAAAGGAAGAAGCCCAATGGGATGGGTAGGATTTCTTGTTTTACCTCTTTTTTTAAAAAAAAAAATAAAAAATAAAAATAAAAATGCCCTAACTCTGGACTGTCTATCTCAAATGTTACTGGAAAAATCTCTTGAAGGAGTGCATTAACCTAAAGGAGGGAGTCCTTCCCAATGGACTACGCTTTTCTGAACACCACACTACATATATAATGAAGAGATCCAGCTCAATTCCTCATACAGACGTGTTTTCCTTGCAGTGACAACATGCTTTTCCATGACTTTTTCAGTGTACCATACCCCAAAAAAACTGGAGATATGGAAGAAGACAGGGTGTGTGTATGTAATGCATCCATAACTGTTACAGTCCCACACTCTAAGAAAAAACAAAGCTACTGATGAAAAACTACTCAGAATCCTTCAGCGACTGCGTGGAGTCAAAGCTCTCTGTACCAAATTAAACTCTTTCACTACTTCCCTCGGTGAGCTATTACTGTTTTTCCTTAAGCACAGCTTGACTCCAATGCTCTTTTAAGCCTTCGCAAGACCATCAGTAGGAATAAAACCAAAAGCTGCCAGCAGTGCTTCGCTCCAGAATAAGGGTCTGATTTTCCACATCTACTTGCTATTTTGGCTGCTAAATAAGATCTAAATCTTGCATTGAGCAATGCCCAGGCACAGATCTACGTGGCCTACTTAGATGCACAGTGTCAAAAATGAAAGAACTACAAGTGCTCAGAAGCCCTGAAAATCAGGGCATTCATTCAGATGACTAAAATAGATGTAACTACTATTTTTATTTTTTGCCAAGCAAACCCAGCAGAAGGCAGCATGGTGTCAGTTCTGTTTTCCCGATTTTTATATGCTGTAGATAAAGACCATAAACATTTCTTGGGATTTTAATACCGGATGCATCTCAGCCTTCATTCATCCAGTCCCTATTTCATCAAAGCTTATAAACATGTGCCTCCAAGCTCATATAATAAAAGGTACTCATCTAGGATTACATAAGTTTGCCATAGGTGTTCCCCTTACAGCTGCATTTATACTCAATTACAGCTTGTTCAGAAACGCTCCTTTGGATAAGGCCTTCCATGCTCGGTGTACAGGCAAAGGAAACTTTTTTTTTTTCTTAAAACGTTTTGAGTAAAATATATATATGTATCTTGACTACCTTTGTAAAAGATAAAATACTTTTTAAAGAAATAAAATTCATTTCCCCAGCAGGGAAAAACTTGAGTACCTTCCATGTTGTTTTGATCACTAAGAGGTGCTTCAAGCACCGAAGTCAAATTGAGCAAACCTTAAATCCTCACTGAGGTCAGAGTCCAAGGCCTTTGTTCTCAATCTGGGGCATATACTCAAGTGCTCAGATTTTTCAGCAGGGCTTTTCTCACACAAGTAAGCACTAAACACAGCCAAAAGGCCCCACAGTCTGGCTGCAGTGCAAAAAATATTAGTTGAGCTTGTCAATAACCCGCTCCAAGGCGCTACCTGTTTCACAACTATTTCAAGTCCCTGTTGCTAATTACTCCAGGCCTATAATCCACAGAAGTTCTTTCATGCTCATCAACACAGTGCAAACATCGACATCCTGCATTAAGTGACATCACTTGTACCAGTCCCTCAGATATTCATTACTTCCTCTCAGTCTTTCCCAAGAGAGTAGGAAATGTACAACTGTGGAGAGGTACAATATAGGCAGATGACAGTTTTGGTCTGAAAAGAGATTGAAGACAAAGAGCTAAAGGCACAAGCCTCTAGCTCTGATTTTGGGAAGTGTAAGAGAGCAGGAAAAACAGAGAGAGTAGAGAGAAAAGGAAAGGGAAAGAGAAAGTAAGATTCTGGTCTGGGAAGGGTGGTGAGGAAAGATGAGGACCATAGAGTCGTAGCCTTAATTATAAGGGAAAATACAACTGGGGTTCTAATATAGACTCCAATATATCACTGTATCACTTCCAGTTTCAACAGACAGCCTCTCTAATGAGCAACAATTAAAAAGAATTTATATATACATATAGTATATATGTAGGTAAGTATGTATCAGGCTGGTAATCCAGTATGCATCCTTTGGAAAGATGGCTAGAACTTAAGCATTAATTCTCTTATTTTGTTAATTTAGAGTAGACTAATTTGCAAGTTCTTATCCATTTTCAAATATGTGGTCTGTATTTTTGTTTTACCATTATTCCTAGTTCATCACAAATATCGTAAAAATCATCTTGCTCGTATACTCCTCCTCCCCAAACCCGAAGTGCATTCATGTTAGCATCTGCTGCAGACTTCAAGAGTAGCCATAATCTGTCAAATACAAAAAGAAGATTTAAACAAGTTTTGTGAAAGTGTATCATTTAGGAGTTTCTAAAAAAAAAAAAAAAGTTAATCATTAGCAGGCAATCTAAGATTTGTAACTCTGGTAGAAACCAGATTGTTCTGATATCTTCAAATCCCGTATATCTGGATCTCAAAAAGCAGTTTTTTTTTGTAGAAAAAGTTATTTGGTCCTGTTAACTCTGCCAAAATAGATGGAGTGGTACATATAAGAAAGTGCTTTCACAAAAGCAGTGGCAGGACCAGATTTGGAAATGTACATTATTGATCAGGCTGCTCTTTTCTCCTTAGATACTACTCGCTTTAAATATCTATCATTTGAATTGAAATCCTCTTTTAAACATGTTTGGAAATCTTCTCTTGAGTTCCACAATGCATTATGAGAAGGGGGAGAGCAGAAAGACTGAGGCTTTCAATCTCATTATAAGGGATTCAGGGCCTGTGATTTTTCCTTATTCATGCGGGCAGCCTCTAAATTGCACGTGGATACACAATGTGCTGAGGCATGCCCTGTCATCCAGGTGCTCCAACTACCCAGAACAAAGCTAGTCAAAAGTACATTGTGGCCTCCATCCTACGTCTGGCGTGCCACGTCTGTGATATCCAAGAAGCCTCGACCAGATATGGGAAGAGTGAGAGGCTGTTTATGCATTTCTCTCTCCCTGCACTAGAAGAGGTGGGACATGGCCGAAATGCACCTCCTCTGAGTGCCAATGAAAATGTCCCAGGCAACAGGGCCAGAGAGCCTAAGAATTATCCCTAAAAATAACAGAAAGGCCAGTATCCTGTGGACAGTAAAAAACAACCTTCCCAAGAGCTGTTGCACCTCCATGCCTTGAACATCATTCCAATCCTTCAGTGTTAATTAACCTTTAATTTGAGTTCCCTGACCTGCAGCAATTTGTCCTACCAAAGGAGTTCCAGCCCTCAACGCCACCCTTTGACAGAGAATCAGAAGGACGAAAAGATGACCCTTTATCCTAAGAAAACATCAAACGTGGCTTACTTGTCATAGGTCACTCTGTCCTGGAAAGAATCTGCTGGAATCCAATTTGAGCCCTTGATGAAAATGGGTCGGCCATTGATTCTGAAGTAGAAACTCAGACCTGGTGACCCAGGAATAGGCTCCTGAACAAGTTCTACTGTCCGAAAATATGCCTGTAAAGACATGAAATTTAGGTTTAAAGCAGACAAAGATAAAATAAATTGAGAAAACTAGGAAAAAAATATTTAGCTGAATAATAACAACTAAGAATTTGTCAAGAAGTCAAAAGACATGGTCCTGTCTCTAACTTCTTGCTTGCTATGCACTGTGGCATGGCTAGAAAGAATTATTCTGATAAACCTCTTCACTTCAGAAAGCTACTATCACATTAAGAGAAGAAGGGGGCTGGAGACAGAAAGAGGGTATACAAATGCACACAAGCGTGTGTGCATACATTTGTGTGCATGTGTGAGAGAGATGCATGTTTGCTTCCTGCAAAATTTGGTCAAAATTCCAGCTGGGGACCACTGAGAGGAATACAGCGGTTGCATTAGAACAGACACACCATTTAATCTGCAATTTTCTCTTTACAGAAGAAAACTGCAGGAGATCAGCTGTAGGTCTTGTCCCTGAACAGCATAATTCAGGTTCATGCAATAAAAGCAAAATCATCTTCTAAAAGTTCTCATTTCAGAGCAACAAAAGAAGGTATGGCAGTTACACAGAAAAAAGACATGCAAATACAAATGCTAGTTTGGAAGTGAAGGCCTCTCTGGCCATCACAGCTGTATATTTGAACAGCATGCTCAGCTCCAAGGTTTCAGAGAGACCAGTTCAGCTAAACCACCACTAGCTCCGTGTAAGGTGTTAAAGGTCATTCCAGATAAAAGCACATCCTTTACAGCTGCCCTTTCGGCCTAATATCTGGGACTGCGCACTGCAGACAATTAAAAAATAAAAACCATTCCTTCTTCCTGCAGGTGGAAGAAAAGTTCTCAAGAAGTCATTCTGGGCATTTTAGGGGACTTTACTTCAGCCAAAGCGGTGGTGCTGCTCCATTGGGTATGCCTATTGCCCTGACGTATAGATAATGCTGCAGTCATGACACAACATTTACTGGACTGCATTAATTCCTTGTGCTGAGCCCTTACTTGCAGAGGTGTCTTCCCTACCTGCCATGGGGCAGGTGCAGAGCACCTGCCGTGCCAGGGTCCCAAGCAGTTGCAAAGTTTCACAGAATACCTCTCTTTCAGGAAGACTTTAAAAGTTCTTCTCCCACATCCTTCTTCCACTTCAACTTATCTAGACCAGAAAGAAAACTCTCTTCCCTTCTGGTACCCGTTGCTCATTGCCACAGGGAAAGAGCTGGGAAATTAAATGAAGCGAAGGAAAGCAAATAACAAATTTCAGCCAGCACACACTAAGCAACAAGCCTGGGTCATCAGGGCAGGAACCCAAGTGTTTCTTTTCCTAGGCTACCCCTGAGCTAGCAACCACTTCTTCCTCAAATGACTATTTGCTATACCTTTTCAAAAGGTCAACTCGCAGAGCACAGGCTGTTCTGTCTCTGCCATAAGCTACAGTTGAGACAAGTATCTGTCAGTACACTGGGCTAAAATTAACCTAGTTAAGTGCAACTGATATACCTATCTTTAAGACAAAATGTAATTATTTGTTTCACACACCAAACGGCTCTGCAATTCAACAAGGGAGTGACTAATCCCACCGTGCGACTATTAAGTTTGCAGCTTACCAAAAATCATGCAGATAGCCAGAAAATTATTTCCAGTGGCAGGAAAGAAACACACACAAAAACACACTTTTTTTTTTTTTCCCCCTTCCTTTTTGGTGCTTCTTAGTCAACTGAAAAATAATTAATTAATCCCCTGGACAGATGCAATGCAAAACTCCCTAAGCATGAGTGAAAACCACAGATCTCTTACCTCAAACTGAATACCTCCGCATCATGGCAGTGACCAAAACCCAGAAACTTAAAATGAAGAAAAAAAAAAAAAAAAAAAAAAAAAAGA
>NC_048896.1:46629271-46656458 GCF_011077185.1 Oxyura jamaicensis | reverse complement strand
AAAAAAAAAAAAAAAAAAAAAAAAAAAGAAGGGGGGTAGGGTACTTGCCCAAGTCCTGCAGTGTTCTTCAGCACTGCCCTACAGAAAAGCTACAAAATCAGACCACTGAGAGGACACTTCTGACTACCTGACCAGTATTTCTGTGCACGTAGAAAAAGCACAGAGTGTGTCCTGCCTTATTTTTACCGTGTTCCTGTTGCATACCGGGTCAGCTGAATACAGACCAGCTCGCTGAACTGAGCTCTGGGACAGGAATCTTGCACCTATTCATAGAATTTCACGTATTTATTTTAACATGAGAAGTTGAAGTAAAAAAAATAATAATCATGCAACTTTCACATTTCCCCTAACTACTAAACACTACAAAAGAAAAACTACATTATGAGTACTGCATTAGCTAAAAATCTCTGACCTTCTTCTAGCAAATTAAATTACTTGTAAAAAAACTCCTTAGTCTCCAGTGCATTTTTTTTTGTGGCACAAAATGGAATGGGATTTATAGCTGGGGCTCCCAACATATTTGGGATGTCCTGTTAATGGATGTCATCAAACAGGCTGGGATTGCCTCAGAGTACATTTGTAATGGAGCATTTATGTAACTACCAGAAATAACATGATACTGTTTTACTCATGCTCAAGTGGAACTCAAGCAACTGGCCAAACCAGAGGCAATTTGAGAGGCTCAAAGACTCAGCCAGGACCACCCAGACAGAACGAGCACAGGGAAAAGCTCCTCAACCCATCTCACATGGCCAGAACTCTAGGGTTTTCTGCCTTCGTGCTCCCACTCCATTGCTCCCCAGGGACCCACCTGGTAACACAGCACCTCTTCCTGCTGCAGCCTCCTTCTGCCAGGTGGAGTAAAAGAAGGGCAGAGAGAGATGAGTAGGATCTGGCACGCTTGAGTACGCGCCTTTCTGGCTGGCTACCGAGACCACAGCAACTTTGCAATCTGGGTGACATATTTTGATCCCCAAGGACTGAATGTTTCTTCTAGTCTTGGAGCATGCAAGAGAGGCTTTCTAGCCAAAGACCATGCAATCAGCTGGTTCTCTGCACTATTAAGAGACGAATACCCATCTTTTTAAGTCACATACGAAAGCTTTGTACCCGAATAACGGGCCTGTAGATCACATTTGGCACTCTCAGATTTAGCAACAGGAAAAGTAACAGGGATGAAGATGCCCAGAGCTGTAATAAGATCATAGAATGCCTCAGTGATCTAATAAATTAGCAAGCAGCATGAAAGCAGTAGGAAAACTAGCAAGTCAAATTAAAAGACTTCTGGAAGTCATGTTAAAAGGCCTGAGGGGAGATAAGGGCGTAAAGGGAAGGAAGGAATGGTGGCTGAAGGTTAAGATCCAAGTTCTGAAATAGAATCATGAAATAAAAAACTCTGATCATAGTGTTGTAGAAATAAGCATACAGAAAGATGGAGAAACTGAATCCAAAAGCAAATAAATGCCTCAAGAAGCAACAGAAGAAGTATTAAGTTGCTTTTCTTCTTGCTGTGCCTACATCAAGGAACTTACCAACAGCAAACAGAACTGGAACTCTCTCAAGAAAACCCATTTCACGTTAAGGTAATTTCTGGCTGTGACTTTGTCTCACATTATTCTGAGAAACAAACTCCAAACCAAAGTATTCTAATGGAAAACCAAAACAAAAACCAACCTTGTCCTGAGTGTTGGCTGTATTCTATTTTGGTTTTCTGCTACTCTCAATGGCAGGTACTTCCTCAGTCAAATTCCTGGCAGAGCTGGCTAAAGCCTTAGAGATCTCCACGAGTACAAACTGGGAGGCTTCCCAGAAGTTTTCCCAAAGGATTTGTTAATGTTTAGAGGTAACTCCAACATCAAAAACCAGACAGCAGTTCCTGCTAAGGATAGCTGAATCTGATGTAAGAATTCACACTGCATGTTCTTGAACATACAGCTCTTGCCCTTTAGCGTTTGCCTGTCTGTATGCAGATACTCAGAACTTATCCAGAGACATCCCCCTTGAGAAACATTGCACCCCTATGATTTGCCTTTTTAAACAGAGAGGGGAAAAAACATATCTCACTAGAACACAGCACTAGGTCACCAACAGCAATCTCACAAGAACTTTAAGGAATCTCTATCCCTGCTTATTATCTCCTAAACTAGTACAAGTTCTTATTAAGCTATATAAGCATTGCTAGTCCTGCTGACATGAGAGCAAACTGAGCTAGAAAATGAAAAAAAATGCTTAGGGAGTCATTTTCCACTCATATAGCTTGCATCAGGGGAGTGTCAGAATCCAAGACAGAGCTTCACAGAACACACAAAGGATGACCAGACTTTGCAGTAGGAACCTATAAACACTTCATAGGCTTCTTAATTTATAATGCACGCTGTGTGGTGCATTTGCCTTTTTTTTCCCTCTTTCCCTTTAAGGAGAAAAAAAGAAGAGGTTTTTGAGTATCTTTAGCAGACCATGAAGTCCTTGTGGTCATATGCCACAGGGCTCTATGAAATACCCTGATGCAATTACCCCAGTAGAATCAATTCATTTCCCTATCACTGTACAGGTTTCACAAAGTAACAATGTCATTTTCCTTTCTATGGGCTTTATAGCTATATTTCCTACAACTTCTTTTCCTAAGCAGAACGCACTGTGTTAATTTTGAAATAATTGAAAAAACACACTAAATAATCTCACCAATAATAGCAAAGAACTACTATTAGGACTTCACAATCAAAGTAGCCCTATAAAGACTATGACTCCAGAAGCTGCTGCGTTTTGTAAGATTTTTCACATGAACAAATGTTACAGTGAATAGAAGCTTTAGGTGCCTGGCGACCAGACTAGCTTTTAGTGAAACAATGCACATCAGAACCACGTAATAAATGCATACATTTATTTCATTGTTTCCACATGTTGATGGCATAAGGGACCCAGTTTAATATATGTGATTTTTTTTTTCCTCAATAGATGGCTGAAAAATACTTCTTCTAGGCTTCTTAGTAACAACAATCAAATAATTATGCAGCCAGCGCATTCCAGGAACCTTTATGCAAATATCCCTGAATATTACTTTTGTGGTCATATTTAAAACATTGTTTCTTCTACAACCTGAAGCACATCTATCACATTCTAGTAAGTGAACGTACGTTAGCTTTTTAAGAATATACCTATTCTGCAAATTAAAAAAAAAAAAAATGACAAGAAAAATCTTGGTAACAAACCTTCCTCTTCACATCATCTATAGAAATCTAAAAGGGCTTTCCTATGTACAACACAACAATATCACGGTGATATATCACGTTTAAAAGAGCCTTCTTCAGAGGCAGAGAACATAAGTAAACATCTTTTGTTTTCTGAGGTCTCCAACTAACTGTGAGGCATTTTCCAGTTCGAATGCAAGCGAAGGCAAGTATGGGCTAATGCTACCAGAAAAGAGGTAAACATATACTGTGACATTAAAAAGCTCTTGTTTCTCATTACTGCTTCCATAGGTATACTAAAATCCAGTAAAATAATTTAAAGCTCTAGATACATGATATGCAGAGCAGATGTTCTAACCGTGCAATGCCGGCTAGAACCAAGCTGAAGGGCTCACCTTTGAAAATTTCTCAATCTGGTATCCTGCCTCCATGACGAAAGTTGTTGTCACGTTATATCCAGTTTGTTTTCCATGTCCTCTCGGCCACCAAGCTTCCACCGTAGAACTCTTGAATATAGAAGAAGAAAAATCAAAAAGTTGCGTATGAGTTGGAGGCATAACATGCACCTGGGGGCACAGCTGCCTTTGAGTGAATTACTACAAGCCTAATGAGTTTATGTGCCTCAGCTGAGCCATGGTAACTGGGATCCCTCCAGCTGCAGCACTCAGGTGAAAAGAATTCAACCTGTGATCTCTACCACTGAAATCCAGGCTACCACTTCACCTTGAGTCCACAACGGGCCATGAGAACAAACACGGACGCACACGCATCTAGCCACTACCCTTCAGCGGAGATACACTGACAGAATGTTCCTCCAAAACTCAAACATCTAAGTCTCAGGAATAGACACTGCTCACTAGCCTCTGTATTTTACCTATCCTCTAACTGGCCCTTTTACCTATTGTACGTAACATCTGATACACAGAAGTGACACCTTTCAGTTGTGACCATGGTAATATGTGACCAGGCTGTTTTATTTATGTCAAGCTTTTAAGTTAAATTAGAAGTTTCGTTCCCTTTTCAGTGCTTTCTGATTTTTCTCTGTGCTTCCTGGTCACTTCAATGGTACTCCATGATTTTCACAAACATAAAAAACTATTTCTAAGATGACAGAACGATTTAATTTTCTCATTTTTCTAGCCACTGAGGGTAATATTTATGTAAAGAATTTCCTACACTTCTTTCTATTTTCATTCCAGTAGCCTACTTCTGCTGCTCAGTCCTACTGCCAACATTTCCCAGTTGAATGCACAACACAAAAATAGCGGAAAGAAAGCAATAATGCATGCAACCAAACAATGGAGGGATCAGCACTGAACAGAGTTATGAAAGGAGTGCCTCAATCTTTACAAATAAAATGAGGCCAGAGAGCAGCCCAACAATACAACAATATTTTGCTGTAGCCACACTCGGACCTAATCATTAACGTATCTCCTAACATTTCAGCTTCCTTGATCTGGAGTTATCATAACTGCGTGTGCTGAAGTACCGATCTCTGTGTGGCAGGGAGGCAGAAGGAAGCACAAAATCAGCGTGTGCCCCAGCAGCGAGGGCACGTTTGCAGCTGCTGAGCATTGGCCACGAGTGATGTCAGCCCCATGCTCACCATTAGCTGATAAGCAAAACGCTGGCACATCAGCAGCACGGCACTCTGCGAGGCAGCTGCAGGAAGACCCGCTATGCCTCTCAGCTGACAGGCACCGCTCGAGCATCTGCTGGCTTTGCAACACAATCTGCAATGAACTCTCAGCACATTTCTGGTGAGGTCTCGCTATTTAACATGCACCACACGGGGCTGCTGCACAGAGCAAGGGCTCCGTTAGGTGCACCAATACGTAGGAACACATGGCAGGGCTTCTTGTAAAATCAGCTGCTGTGAATTCACGCAGCAAATCCCTTTGTGTACAAAGAATAATAAAACGCTGTTGCCTCCGCTCTGAAGGATATGCTTCCTCACAGACTTGCACTTGTACCCCACTTACAGATTTCTTCTGAAGTTGGGGACAGGGTGGTTAAATAAACCAAAATCACTTTTACAGTTTCATATTGTAGTGCCTGCTTAACGTAATCCCTGGAAAGGCTAATGATCGTTTAAAATAAAATTGGGTATTTGTAATTACTCATGTAACTTGCACATCTGATAACAACTGTAACAAAAATCATGTTTGCATGTCTTTATGATTTCATGTCAAAATAAAACAAAGTCATCAGTATGCAAGTCACTGAACATGCATTCTAAGACAGAAATATCCTGCTCATCTTTAACACACTCTTTCTCCACTCAAACAACTGACAAGAGAACTTGAGAATACACACATAACACGTTCAAACTAGGGAAACAAATGCAGAGTCACACAGCAAAAGAGAAAATTACTAAAGGCCAGCATAACATACAGAGGTCACCGGAAAGCCTCAGATGTTATTACCTGCCAGGACAGCCCCAGACTCACAACACAGCCCTCACCCATAAACCTAACTGTGTCCTGGGGCAGTGAAGCTGACCACATTTCCCTTACGCTGCTTGGCTCCAATGGAGCAGGCTCAGCTGCTCTCAGGCTCAGCTCTGCACTGTCAGCTCCACCAGGGCCTCACTTTCTGAGCAGGAAGGTGAAGTTCATGCTTCTTATCACTGCACTGGGCTCACTGGCTAATTCAAGGCACCCACGTATTTGTTAGCACGAACAGGTAACTGTTTTTCTTCACCATCTCTCAAGCCTAGGCATCTTTTCTTAATTATACCTATAAAACTCAGCACAGTTTCTAAGAAAGCACAAACAAAAACTCTAGAAGCGATATAAGTGTTGGTAAATTAAGCCTGCCACCAAATAATTTCCCAGCACTCTCTGAAGGTGAACAGACTAATTCTTCCCTTTTCCATCACTGGGGAAGTATACTAAATTCATTGTTTTTCAGTTGAATTATTTCCTCATTAGAGCATCTTTTACCTCTGAAATTCCTTCTGGGCTTTGTCTACCTAACAGACTAAATGCCGATATAAGAAGTACTACACAACAAAATTTCCAGCAAAATTTACTGCCAGTCAAGTTCTTTGCATGGTTCTTTTGTGTTTATTTACCTGAAAGGGCATCTACTGAGAAGTTCAAGGAAGATTTCTTCTCTTTCCTGTGAGAGCCATGAACACTGCATTATATTCTAGTCCCAATCAACCTGGGAAACAACAGCATGGCAGATAGGATACCTACTCTCAGAAAAGTGAAGTGACACATGGTATCCAAAAGTTATCTGCCTTAGCAGCCTTTGTTACAGTGGCCAGTGATGATGTGATCATAAGGGAAAGGCTTCATCATCTTTTAACACTGAACTATGTAGCTCCAGAAATCATTTTTTATAGAGGAAAAATCCTCTCCTATCCTCTAAGGGGTACAGAACTGTTGTTAAAGTCAGGAACAAAGAAAGGAAGGGGAGGTGGGCCTGAAGCTGATATGGAGGCAGAAGGACCCATTGGAAACCAGGCAAAACAGTTTGCATTTGGTTAGTGCTCCACGCGAACCTCCTTACCTTGTTGATGTTTACAAGCAGCACAATGCTGCCTTCTCCAGGTTGAAGCTTCACATTGTATGTTTGCTGTGTTTGCAGTTTGGGAATGTTCACAGTCACAAGACCTGCAATTGGCTTGGAGCTGACTACATCAAAGATGGACTCGATTTCAAGATTCCACTGCTGAGTGCTCTTTACTAAGTGAAACGGGAGAAGAAATGGGAATACAGCAATTGTGTTTATATACCTATTAGTAGACATGATCGTCCATCAAAGAAACAATTTAAATACCTCAGATTGAATTTAACAGGTTTTGGGCTGTGTTTGAGCCAGACCTGTAGGGTTAATCTTGCTTAATGCATTAGATATCTGTGTTTACATTTGCTGACTTGAGAGGAACTATGCAATGTGAATTTTCTTTTATACCACACTTTTATTTTTATTCCAAAGCCATCCAGGCCTTTTTCAGAGTCCTGTACAAAAGTCAGAACATGGCGCTAGTCACTCTTTATTATTCAAAAGGGTGTTTTTCCCACCAACTCCCACAGACATTATATTCGCCTTTCGTCAGCACTCATATGAACATGGTACTCTTTGGGAAAGATCGTAATCACAGGGCAGTACAATCACTTTTGTCTATGAAACAAAAACAGTATTAACAGAAAACGAGCCCAATTCATCCCAGAGTCACTACACAATATGAGTAGAGTTATGCTGGGGATGAATTGGGCCCATTGTGTCTAGACTTTATGGGTTGTACCGTTATGCCCCTTTTGCCACCAAAATGCAATGGAGGAAACAAGTTAATGACTTGCCTGAGACATCCCCACAGCTACCTGCGAGTCCTCTCCTTTACAGTACAACTTACTGAATAAGGCAAGACAGGGTCAAGGGTACTCAAGACTGATGTCTGAATTTCCCACTAACTTCAGCAATTAAGTTATCTATCTAGAAGCACAGCCTGGGTAATCCTGTAATTCACATGTTGCAGATGAACATCTATCCAAGCAAAAGCAATTTAAACAGAAAACAAGGAAAACTAGAACTAAGACACATTTTGTATACATAAGCTGCTCACCACTCACTTTCTCTTTTCACGTGTATATCCTAGCTCTCCTTCCAAGACAAAAAGAGAGCTCCCTCCAAAACCAAGAATTACATTCCATCCTGGCCTGATGTCACTCCTCTTATAGAATTAAGAGCACCAAAGGGGTTTGCAAGTTTATATTACTCACAGCATTATCCAGGTAAGACCAATTCTCAGAAATGTTAATGGGGTTGAAAAAAACAACCTACATGAAGGGTCAGTCATTACTGAGCATTTTCCCTGCCCTCTACGGGAATAAATTTCAGCCCACTCCTTAACCGCATGACCTGTGGGCCTAGGCACAGAAATCAAGAACAGTTCATCTTTCAGACTCAGTGGTCAAAAAGCTATGACACCAAATCTGATGAGCAATGTAAGTGCATATGTAGTTTAAATTCAAGTTGTTCATTTACTTTTTATTTTTCAAATGTTACTATGTTTGAATACTAAAAAGCTCTGGCTCTGGTTCCAAAGCACAAGCACTCTCTGCTGAATGGAAGAGGTTTGCTCTCTCTGCTTATCCAGAGACTAAGACTTTACCTACCAGAAGGTGGAGTTGTGGGAATGTGGGAGGGACCAGAAAAGATTTTTACTGTAACTAAATTTTAGAGAGCAGAGTCTGTGCTGGGGCTTTCCATGGAAATTCCAGTCACGTTAATTCTAGCTAAGACCTGCAGCTATTTCAGGAAGCTTTAAAAGCATCCAGGGAGTGACGTCTTCCTATTTTATTCATACACAGCAACTCTATTCCCAAGGGCTGAAATTCAACCCAGTGCAGAGGACTCACGTGCTAGCCTTTACTCCACTGAAGACTGGGCTCCACAGGCAGAGAGAAAGAAAGCATGCGGGTGGTCTACAAAGGCACATATTACCTTTTACAGAAAGTTTCAACAGGAAAATTAACTACTTTTGCTCAGCTGCAATGATCTTCTAGACAAAGGAGAGGAAAATCAAAGACCATGTCAAGGGAAGAAACCGGTTAGGTAAGCTAGGTAGCAGGAATGCAGAAGGCTGTCCTCTCAAATTGCAGCCTTAACAAATTATCCTTGCATAGCATAGCTGCTCTTCTGTCTCACATTTCGTGCTGTGTCCCAAAAATTTGGTGCTCTTGAAGCTCTGCTCACTCTGCAGCTGCATTCACAACACAGAACTAAATTCCCAGAGCAGCTTTACCTTTGTTTTAAATGGAGGTGAGATAAAACTGAGAATTATTTACTGGTAGTCTAGGTAAAAACATGTGCCAACAAAAAAAACTTTTTGTGAAACGAGAGAACAGGAGCTAGCCTCAGTTGTATTTCACATTTTCATATATATACTATATGTATTTCATATTTTCATTCTGGGATCTTCAAGCAAAAAAAGATTCTGAGTTCTGACATTTAAATCGCTATTGTTTGTACTGAAGTACTGTTTCAAGACCAAAACCGGTGTGCTGTGGTAAGCAGTACACACAAAGCCACCATAAAACAACAGGACCTTTCCTAAATGGACAGTTAATTTAGCTTAACAATAAAATGGTTTGTATTCCAAAGGTAAAACAACAATAAAAGATAGTAACGTGACTTACCAAAGAAAGGAGTTAAAGAAAAGTAAATCAGGTGATAATAGTTATAGGCCTCAATCCTAACATCTTTCCAGATTCCTTGAGTGGGAAAAGAAGGGCCCCAGTCCCAACCAAATGAACGCTGCTCCTGGAATACAAAGCGATTATGTTACAATTGCCTACTTTTCACACAGAAATTGATGCTGTGCCAGAAATAAAAATGATTTGCTATCTAGACATGAAATACTGCCATGCACTGGAAGAATATTTCCAATTTCCATCAACCCAGAATAGCCTACGATATCTTTTCTCTTGAACAGAACTCTGCTGCCACTACTTTATATAATGATACAAATTTGTATTAAATATCCAAGTATATTAAAATTTTATATTAGTGAGAGCAAAACAGCACCTGCTCCAACATTAAAAAAAGATTTAAAAAAAAAGCCAGAAGGTTACTTTCAATTCAGCTCTGAATTATCCTAGTTTGTAAGGCCAGTATTTAATTTTATACCTAAAAGACAAAGTAAGCAGAAAGCTGATAGTTACAAATGTTAAAGAGAAGTACTGTAAAAGAATGACATCAAATTAAATGTCGTGAGCATATCTAAAATATTATACCCTGTTTTTTTGTTGTTTTAACACCATAGATTAGAACAAGGAAAGAGATGCACATGTCTGGTGCAATTGTGTAGTTCAGTCTTGTTCGCTGTTTCTCCCTTTTTATGACTCTCTCATACAAAAACAAAGGGAACAAAAATACAGTCGAGGAATATCTTTGTTCTGGTTCTAACATCACAAAAGCTGTCAGAATTATAAAATGCTGCTCAGGCAGAGAAGTACTGCTTTCCATTTAGCTGTTTTCAAACCTGGACAGACCTCTAGTTAACAAATCCCTTGAAGACATCTATTCAGCTGCCCTCCAAGCTTCACACACAGCCCCAGCCCCCAAAGCAAATACAATAGATCTCCTTAAAGTCTTGTACAGTGACCTACAGTTCTAAATTTAGAGACTAATAACTTACAGCCGAGGCATACTAATTTTGGCAAACCACATTGCACAAGTCTGGCCTATCCCTTGCATTGCTGGAGTCAGCCAGCCTGCCTATCAAGTTGCAAAAGAGCCTTCCAGGAAGCAAGCACTGCACCTATTTCAAGTGCAAAAACAGGGACAATACATTCTTAGAAAACAGATCAGATAGAAAGTCATTTTCCCTTTATAAAAGATAAACAAATGAATCACTGACAGATTGTCAGATTTCACTAATAATATTGCAGAGACTATCAGAAGCAATATCATAAGAACAATACACTCATATCACTCACTGATGTGCATTACCAGTGCAAGGTTTGTGTTTTGCCACAAATTCCTATTAAGATTTAGATACATTTACTGCACGTAACACTGAGCCTCAAACGTGTGTACAGCTCTCCATTATTGTATGATGATAAGCAGCCAGCTTACTTTAGCAATGTTCTAGTGTGTTTGTTTACTTTTAAATGTGACATTGCTGCTGTTTTTGCCACGTACTTGGACCTAAAAATTTTTCTGGTAAAGTCTGAAGCAAGTTTCCAAGCACAGTCAAGCAACTCCTTTGAGAAAATGAACTAAGGTTCTTACAAATTTAAAGGTATAGTTCAGTAAAGCCTAAAATCATTCCTGGCCATTTTTGCTCTATAAATAAAACTACAGCTGTTCAAGTGCCTTCTCTTTAAGTTTCTCCCTGCTCTGATTTCTAAGAAACACAATGGAGACAGCACATGGACTCAGAAGAATTAATTAACTTTCTACAATGTAATAAAAATGAAAGCAGCATCAAGTAGTGATAAAGGCAACATCTTATACTGATGGATGCTCCCAGGGCAACATGAAATCTACCTTCCTTTCCATTAATGTGTGTTAGAGCAAATTGCACCCAGGTATAGATGAACAAGATTCACTTTGTTTTTTTGAGAAGCCTCTAAAGGACTTTCTTAAAAAGATCCAAATTCATTAACAAGAAAGGCAGTTAAGTGGAGACAAACATGAAAAATTAAAAAACAAAAATAGCAATTCCTAAGAAGTTCACCTAGCCACTTTCTAGCTGCTGCAAAGGTGTCAGAAATACATGAGATGCTACACAAATGACAGTTTACACAGAGGAAGTTATAGCAGCAACGATGCTCTTAAATCTGAGTTTAATTCTTTGTGTATTACATTGTTGGCTTCACTGAATACGTACATTCTGAAGTCACACTTCCCAACACCATAATAAGATGAGAACAGGTCCTCTGTTAGGTAACACTTTGCAGGACCTGCCAGAGCTTCCCAGTATAAATAGCACAGTACACGAGCAACAGCAAACACTAACAAAGCTGCCTGGCTGAGATTTTTACAGCTCTGGCAATATAAACTGGCATTTGTAATAGTGAACTCCATTGTCAGTACACATTGCTAAACCCACCCAGTGGATCAAAATGTAATGATCACACATTTCCCAATGCTAGCCTGTTCTCTTAGCAGCCCATCTCCTTGCACTCCCTGAAATAGCCAGCCTTTCAAACGTTCTTATCAGCTAAATATGCTCAGCCTGGCCTTCACATCTCTTGTATTATCAACATGCTGGACTACAGGTTTCTTGAGGATACAGGAGAAGGGAAACACAATGAAAAATATGCCCTGCTAATAAAATGACATTGCAGGTTTCAGAGTACATCTGTAACGACAGTCCGTGGTGCATTCCTATTTTTGAGCCTGAAGCCGGAGTCAGACAATTCTGCCCCTACCTTTCTGATGAAATTGGCATGGCACTCTCCTTTCTGCACAGGTGGAGGGCACGCCGGGGGGATGCTGTATGCTGTGTGATATCTGCTCTGCTCTGCAGCGTATGAAATGGCTGATAAGAAACGGACTTCAACAAAATTGACCTCCTTGATCACGCCGGTAATATCAAAGCTCTAGGTCAAGAAAACAAAACAAAATCATTACAGCACTGACATTTATTTATGAGACTTATAATCACTGTCACATTGGGGCTTTAATACCATACATATATTATTCAAAGGCATTTGAACTGAAGCCTCAACGGGGTCTGGTTTTGAAGGAAAAGAAAATTAAGGTTATTTCTTAAGCTGGAAAACAAAATACCCAGTAAGATTCTAGATAGAAGGAGATCTTTCTAGGCAAACCACTTTGCCCATAGTGAGTCCCCACTGCCGGCTGCAGCGATATGCCTGCACACAGAACTGCTTGAAGGAGGAGGATGGCAAGGGAAATCTTTACCTTCCTTCCTCGCTCAGAGCTCATCTACATGTTTAGAAAGGCACTTTGTTCCAACTCAGAAAGCTGGTCTATACAGGAGTCCTTCCAACTCATGCTGTGCTGCCAGCTTCTCTACCACAAAGCACTGAGCTGCCTTCTGCATGAATGCAGCAAGGCTGTATTTCATGCTACTTCCACTCCCATGCCTAAAATGTACAGATACACATTCATGTCTGCACCATACAAAGCATTTGGGGGCTTCCTCATTGGCTCACAAAACCCCCAGTGTGGCTGGACAGAAGGATAAACTTCTAAGTTTCAAAATTGTCCTGTTCTATCAAGACAACAGGGTCCCAACACCTAAAAACTGTTTCTTCTTCAGAGCATTTATTTGTGACAAGCCAAATCTTGGCAACTTTCTCCAACTTGTGAGCAGCCCAGCTAGCATCACTCACTTCGACTCTATAGCATTCAGCAGAAAATTGCAAAGGAAAAGGCATCCCCTTACAGAGCCTTCATAGAGACTTTCCTGCAGACATAGTTATTGTGGAACATTGTGAACAAAGCAGAAGTCTGGGTCACAGCAATTCTCGACTCAATCTAATACAGTTCACTCTGGTTTTACCCTGAAGGCCATTTCATGAACTGTTATAATCTGAGACAGAATGAAGTTGCAGAAATAAGAGCAAACTAATAGCACTTCCCAATTCTACAGAGCCTGCTACCAGTAATCCTTTAAATACTCTCCAAATATTAAATAATTACAATTTCATAAGAGCCCTATGAAGTTTCTTATTTCACAGATGGCAAAACTAAGTCACAGAGAAACTGAGTGATTTGTCCCAGATCACACAGACCCAGGAGGCAGAATCTAGTTCTCAAGTCTCAGTCCAGTACCTCTGCAATAAAACCTGCCAGAATGGTAAACGCTGAGATACGAAGACACAGGATTTACTTTTTAACTCAATGACTCCACTGATATTCTTCTTTTAACTTTTCCTGTTTTGGATTCCTTTAAGAAAAAGGCAAGTACCCAGAATAATTTGACACTTTAAAACTACAGAATTCGTTTTAATGTTTTTGCCACTCTCCAGGTCATTCTATGATGAGTACTCTCATCCTGACATAGTCTTTGGACTCAGCCTATGTTATCAAAAGCTCAATATCAAAAATCAAAAACAATATAACAAAAGGTATGGAAACACTTGTAAGGGCTTTGCACCATGTGCATTTTAATTTCAGTATTCAAATGTAAACCTTTCTAATACTAATTAGTAAGCAGATTTACAGCTAATATAATTTATTTAAGCTTACATTTTCTTGGAGCTGTGACAGGTCCCAAGAAGCAAGGCTTAAATTATTAGCTGACCTGATCCTCTTCCATGGGTTCATTGTTCAGAACAAGACACACTTACTTCTAGTTCTGACCCTGTTGCTACTGAAAAGGGAAGTATGACTTCTCTTTCCAACACTTAGCCGATTCCCTGTGCAGCCCTCAGGTCAACACTTTCTGGGTCCAAGCACCTCGTTTCATGCGTACTTGAAAAATTGAAGTGTTCGGCACAAAAGGGCTTTGAATGAAAAGCAGAAGCACTTTCAGAACTGAACACATTACTTACGTATCTGTTGAACATGTTCTGTGTTGTTCCGAGAGTGACATTGTTGATCAAGATGTGTGCTACTGTATCTACTCCTTCAAAAACCAAATTAATTTTCTGCCACTTTCTACGAAAGACAACATACATATACAAAACTGTTAGAATACCTACAGTTAACAGCAGACAGAAAACACAGAATTTAAAAATGTACATTCCCGCTACTGTTAGCGGCAGTTGTCTCAACTATATCCAAAAATGTCTGGCTCAGTGTGGCTACTTTATATCTTTAAATAGTCAAATTAAGATGACAGCTGAATTGTCTCAAGTCTGCAACACAGCATGTTCGCACAGCCACAAAGTATCAGATGGGCTAGCTTCCAATTAGCCTAAGTATTTTTCTTCCTCGGTCAGCAATTCGTAAGTAATTTTTAACAATGGAGAAAAAAATGTGAAAAAGCAACTCCTGCAGCATCCTTTAGCAGCAGCTTTGCAGCTGTACGTTATTGCATAATTTATTAGATACAACAGTAGCAGGTAGATTTTGAGCTGATGGATTAACCAGCAACTCTGCATGAAAGATACTGTAAAACTATTTTAGACATATCCTTATTGCATACCTGATGTCAAAAGGAGTTTTGAACGTCCTGCTGTAAGTCCAGTTATCCAGAGAGATCCACCTGTACATCACATCATTAAATCTATAATATGGATCCTAATAACAGACCAAAAAATAAAATGGCATGACTTATTCAGTAATCGTCTTAGTACATGAATATTCATTAGAAGAGCTCTTCTTAATTCGGACAGCCTGCAAACTCAAAACCCACCTAGTTCTGATATTCCTTTTTACCTTTGAAACATGTGAAAGCAAAGCTTTGGCAATATTTGGCTTTAACTATATAGGTCATATCCTGTTTGCTATAATCATTCATATTGAAAATAGAAGGTGCAGGATTTGTCTTTATATAAGAAATAACTGGGCTGGAAATCAAAAAAAAAAAATCAAGACAGCTTGTGACTTAATGAGAGGAACAGAAACGTGATGACCGTTATAACGATGGAGAAAGTAAGATTAAAAGGATTTTAAAGAGGCAAAGAACCAGCATTTTAGGCCTCTGGGGACAGCTGTGAACAAATCTTACAGTTTAAAATAATAGCAAATACTCCAGTTGTTTCGTGTCAACCTGTGTTGATGTGGTAAGACTAAGTGAAATTGGTTTGTTTGGAAGGAGGGAGAGAGCAAAAAGAGAAACATTGCAGTTTGGTTTGTTGCATAAAATCAAGTGACTACCTTTTGAGAATAATGCTGCATTTATACCGAGTGGGTTCTTTCCCCTTTAGTCACACTACTCAGGAAGATAAAGGCACAGCTGGTACGAGCTACGTGCTCGGCCTCCCTTGCTTCATGCTGTGTTATTATTACTTTGTGGTGGGTCACAGCGCTCCTCACCTCGGCTGAAGGTATCGGCTGCCGCCCCGCACCTCACACCAGGGCGAGGAGAGGTGATGTGCTACGTGTGTGGGGATCTGGGTCAGCCACCGACAGCTCGGTCCCATCCTTGGCAGCAGCTGCACGGCCGAACCGCCTTCCCCAAACAAAGACCAACCTCCTCTGGACTACAGGACTCAAACCCAGCTACGAAGAGAGAGCAGGGCTGCATTAAGGGTCACTTTGGGAAGGGTCCTCTGCAGCACCAGCACACCTCACCATCGGCTCCAAACGTCCACATCCGTGCTGAAGAAAATCTGTCCACTTCTTTCTTTTTTTTGCTGGAACTCAATTTTTCTTCCCATTTCAGGAGTCAGTATAAATACTGACAACACTTCTGGATTTGAATTCTTCTGAAAAACATTGCTTTGTATCTCACACTTGTTTTACAAGTGAGAGGGGCAGGCTCTGCAATATAGCCACAAGCCTATTCATACAGCAGAGCAGAATTACAAAAAATATATATTAAATATGGAATTACAGCATTTAAGTGTCTTTTCTCAGCCGTATAATCTCTTCTGAGTCCTGCAGCAATATAAATGCCAGTCCTTGAGCCCATGGCGAGGGCAAGCTGTAGCCTTGCCTCATGTTGAGTTCTATCAATCAAACCTCTTGCCACAATCTCTTACCAGTGTCAAGAAGCCTGGATGTTAAAGATGTCAAAGGAGAAAGACCTGACATCTGGAGAACACAAAACTGTTCATCTAGCAGCAGACAGACACGTAGGAGAGTTTCATCAGAGGCAGAAATTACATCATCAGATGGGCTCTTACAGAAATGTACAAATCCTCTCAATGTTCGGGGAAATTGGACCACAACAAAGGAAAATGACTTCTCCAATAAACTCATGAGATTATCGGCATCTTCATTAGTAAAAGAAACTAGTTTTGAGTGCTGGCAGATGTATCTATACAAGTCAAACTGGCTGGATTTATTTGAGATAGAATTTCCTCCCGCATTACATCAGCTCCTATTAAAATTCAAGGTTCATTTCAGAAAACCGGATGAAGAAAAAGACAAATTTAAGACTCCTGTAAGGCACTGGCAGAACTGGAAAGATGGTAAGCAATAGACTGCACATGTATTAAACACACTTCACATTCATTAGCTCAACATGTTCCTGGAAGCAAGCCGTGACGGGGTGGAGCCAGCTACAGCTATTTTTAGAGCCCACCAAACGTGACAGCCTTGCGTTTTCCTGCTCCTTGCAAATTTGGGAAAAATGCTCATCTGCTCAAGCTCCCTGCTTGATTGTTTTCTACTCCCATCCTCAGCGCTGTAAGCAAGCAGCAAATAGCCCACCGAGATGAAGCCCTGCTGAAGAGCAGTGAAAGGAAGCAATTTCCCCTTCAGGGAGCAGGACATTAAAAGCGCGGCAGTATGAAACAGCCCAGGGTTTTGATGTAAGCTCCTCCTTGCAATGACCTTATGGGGATATGGAAAAGCCGCGGTCATACGAGCCACGAACCTCTGCCTTTGGCAGGAAATGGAGGAGACACAGACACACCTCAAGGGAGGCGCAAAGCCTGTGTGCGTGGTGCCAGGCACGCACCGGCCCCACGCAGGACCGGCTTCAGGGGGCATGGCACAAAGACCTGAAGGACACACCAGGCAGATCAGCTTGTCATAATATGAAATGAAAGAACAGGAATAAAAATCAGATTCTTCTGCATTATCCTACCGTTATTATGATCCAGATTGAAACTGCCTTGCAAGCTCCTCTCATAAATCACTTCTGCTGACAGCTTATAATGTACACCATTAAGAGAATCCTGCTGAAGTCACAGAATAGCAAAATACAACTTTCAGAAGATATTTAATATTTTTGCCGTTGCCAACTTCAGACTGGAAGCAGAACAGTTAGGATGCTTACCTATACCCCCCAACGCCTTAGTACCTCAAGCTACAGTACCCGTTCTTCATCGAGCCCAGCTTGAAGCGAAGCTGAGCCTAGCGGCAGCAAGGGATAAACCACACTCATGGACCATGCGTTTTGGAAGTTTGTCCCAAGGCCATTTGTTTTCAATACTTACTCTGCCAAAGCGGTTACTGAATGTCACCTTATGGTCAAGATGTGATCCAGCTGAACACAGCCAAATATTATGGCACAGTCAAGCTATAAGACCAGTATGAGGATAATTGATAAGATGCTGATAGCCATTTCTTAATATTCTTTGAACACTTTGTTGTACTTAAAAGGCTGCTACAACTTTTACCTACTGTAACTTCACAGGCATTTGAAAGAACTCCTGCTCATCCTGAGTTTCACCAAGGTTTTTGGATGTTTCCACATATGCTCACACTGCTCATCAGAGAATGAACACTTTGACAAAAAAATGTATTTATATTATTTCATTAATGACTGCCACTTAAACTGTTAGAACCTGTTAGAACAATGTGATTAGAAACCCAATCTGAAAAATGTGGGCCATGAAAAAGTGCTAGAAAACACACAACATAATATTTCACATAAATGCAGAAGAAGCTTCAGAAAATATGCACTGCTTTACCGAACTGCAGAAACATCACTTGAGATATGTAAGCTTCTGTCTCTTCTAGTATCTTTTAATACACAAGCACGACCGAGACCACTGTAACCTTCTGGGTCAAGTGCACGCCCTCGTTGTATAATGGGGCACAAGCTGCAGTTATCCAGCCCCTGTATTAGCATCACAGTTGCACACCCCCTATAATAGTCCTTTACAAATCAAAGTGACAGCTAATAAGACAAAACACCCTTTCTGTATGAATGCAAATGGCTGGCAGATGAGAAAATCCAGCGACAATAGCCATATTCATCAGGAGTGAAACTTTATAGGAGTCACCTGCCAGCTGTAACGGCATCAAGCAGCACTTGGACAGTACACGCAGGAGGACTATTATTTCTGGTACAAAGATTTAATGCACAAGTTACCTGCTGATACATCTCGCCTATCAGAACTGTGCCTGAAAGAAAATACTAGGCTGGCAGCACAGTTAAAAACTAAATCTTCAAATCTTTTATTTTTTTTTCTGTGATCTGGGGATAGCAATAGATTTGCTGCAGATTGGCGAAATGTCTGCACTTATGTTGAGAAGCTTTGCACTGGCTTCACTCACGTGACTACTACCCTTGTTTAAGTGCATTTCTCCTTTTTTAATTTTACATGTAAACAGTAATAAGAGCTACTGATTCTTAATGAAATCTTATTAAAACAACACAGCTGAACAAACGCTCTGAAGCTATCTCCTACTCTTAGAGCTTTTATCAGTTAGTCTAGCATTTGAAATACGTTGTTTGAATGCAGAAAGAAAATAGTACTTCAGCAGGAAACTTGGAAGCATCTTCTCCAAGAGCGTTTTTGACGACATGTACATTTGGTGCTTTCAAAAAGATGGGTTCATCCAATGCAAATTTTATGAGCCAAAGAGTACCGACATCTCTAGAAGGAATCCTAAGAGGATCTGGAGAGATGAGTAACAAATTCTCAGTGCCAGAGCTTTCTTTCAATTCATATGTATAGCTGCACAGCCAATCCACATGAAGCTACAGACATGCAACCAGCTACAGCATCCCTGGGCAGAAACACTTCGCGCCTCAACCTAAATTTGAAACAAACCCCCTATTGGCAAGTAAGCTGCTTGCAGCCTACTCTTGCAATCTAAACCACGTTTCGCAGGCTTAGAAACCAGCAGCTTCTTTTTGATGCCTTCCTCCCCCTCAGCTGTGGGGCACCCCCCAGGCTCTTCTGCTGGGTGTAGGCCTTCCCAAGACTCATTTATTTTACCCTTGTGTTTTGGGTGCTCACCCATTAAGAAATCCCAAGGCTAAGGAAGCAAAGGATGTAGTGCTATTTGCCATGTGCAAACCACACAGGAGAACAGCAAATAGACTTCACTGCCCCCCTGAACATACAGGTCTTGCTATGCAGAAGAATTTAATTCCCACCAGTTTTGTTCTCCTGTTTTCTGGTACAGCTTTTGAGACCAATCTTCACTTTGATTACAAACAGAAAGATTTTGGATTGCTGTCCTAGTAACGTTTTCAGTGGGATTAAAAAAAGCTCTATACTGCATAGCAGGGAGCAAAAGGAGCAAATGGAAAAAAAATAGGACCAAAACTTTTGTACTTGGACAACTGCAATAAAACTCCTAACTCTACACTTGACACAACCCTAGCACGGTCTGATTTTTAGAAGTAACAAGCACTGATGAAATGGGGCAACCTGTCTCTAAAATTCAGGCTGTGTTCACGCTTTTGTATAACTACAAAAATATGATTTTAGGCAGCTGCATTCAAAATGTTTGGCCATAAGCATTTTCACCACAATGAAAACAACTTGGGACGAACAACTGAGCTGTACTTTTTTGCAGCAGGAAGGCAACAAAGAATTGTGTCACCAGCTCCCTCCGAACAACCCAGGTTTGCTGCTGACAAGGCACGTCAGTCCCCTTGGCTCCCAGGCAGAGCACGCTAATCCTAATGCCACCAACTGAGCGCCAGCTTCCACATCACTGTGGTTTCCCAGCTGGTGCTACCAGCACGTGCCCGGAGCAAGCCCATACTTGCACGCACGTAAACATGTTGTAATCGCCCACAAATAACCATCGTCTATTTAATTAGCCTCGTGCCCATCTTCCTATTCGCAAGAGGTGTGCTGCAGGCTGACTAAGCTCTCCTACCTGTGTGCAGACTCGGGATCCTGCCCAGGCACACCAGAGTTCATGATCACAGCCTCATTTCCAAATACCACACTGCTGCTTGAAATGGCTGAAATTACGAGTCGGTTTACAGCAGCGCAGCTAAATTAGCAATCACATTTTCTCACTTCATAAGAGCACTTAATGTGCGAGTAGTTAAATGTGAGTCTTTCGTAACGTCATTAACTTGTGTGCATGAGTCAGTGCATTGGTCACAGTTTCTCCCGGATGATTATTCACACTTATTAGAGCAATGCCTCAAAGCACAGCCAAACATCTGAGACATTCAGCTTATCTTAAGCACTTTGCATGGCACGAAGGGGCACAGCCCTCGTTGCTGATCCTCCACATATTCTCTACCTGTCCGCCGCATTTTTTTAAAACTTGCTTTGAAAAGCCATGTTAACACCTTTCTCTTTACACCTAACTTTAGTCTGAGCAGAGCAGGATGGTAATCTGAAGGATCACAATTCCAGAATAGAAAACATAAAATTCACGCATCCATGAAGTATTGATTAAATAAATACTGTGCAGGAAATGCAACACGGGGCCCTTAATAAATATGTTGTATAGCTATGTCTGATACACTTGGACAACAGGATGCTATTTTGGATTTTTTAGTATGGCAGCTTATTTATCAGTTTTATAAATGATCCTGTTAAATTCACCACGTTCTATGCCTTTTGTTTCACTTACAGTCTACATAAATCCTCATCTCAGTGACGACCCAGACTCAGTGCCAGGCTCCTTGCTGAGTCACGGTATCAGGATGCTGGTATCTGAAGAAACTCTGCCACCAACCTACAACTGCCGTTTTGATCGCTTGCCAGGGAAAGCGGTCACTTCGTTTTCATAAAGCGAAAGACTGAAATAGGCAGTGGTAAGCAGAAAAGGCAAAGCTTCTGAAACGTGTTATTTACGTCGGGAACAAGTCTATTCACCGTAACTTTCTCGTGGTTCGGAATATAATTCCCGGAAGCAGCATGGGAATGTGCGATCTCAATCCTTCTGATGTGCGCTGCAAGTACGGAAAGCGATTTGTAATGGACTGCAATGCCTGAAATCCCTGGACTTCTTGCATCAACAAGTCCAACTGCAACAGGGGAGCCTCAGGAACTCATCCTTTTGAGGCCACGCTGCAGGTGAACACGACTCGTGCCCTGCGATGTCTACCAGGTGTCAAGACCAGGGGATCTCGGGCACGTAAGGCTTGCCACCTGGGCACCCCGGCCCGATTCCGGACCTTTCCCCACCGCTGCGGGCACGGAGCCCCTGGCGGCTGCCCACCGTACCTGGATGAGGCCCCGGCGGTGCAGGGCGGTGTGCACGCAGCCCGGCACCTCCGCCGGGAGCCGCACCGAGCCGTTGCCGTTGCCCAGCCGCCAGCTGCCCCGCAGGCTGCGCACCTCGGGGCCGCCCCACGCCGCCGCCAGCAGCACCGGCACCGGCAGCAAGAAGATGGCGGCGCGGCCCATAGCCGGCGGGCGGGCGGACGGAGCGGGGCCGCCCGGCCACGTCGGCGCCAGGCCCGGGGCGGCGCCTCGGGCTCCTCCCGCCGGCCGTTAACGGGGCCGAGGGGGGAAGATGGCGCTGAGGAGGAGGAGGCAGCGCTAAGGGCTTTTCCGCTACGCCCTGACAGCGAGAGACGGGGCACGCGGTTTTACGCGGCCCCCAGCTGCCGCCTCTTTTAACTGTGAAATGGCAGGGGAGAAGAAAAGCCGAAGGCTCGTGGAAGAGCGCTCTGGTGTCTCACAGAGAAGCGCTAGGGCGGTTGCTGTGGGTTTTGTTTATAAAAGCCGAGCACAGTCATCCACAAAGGAGCAAAAGGGCAAGCTCCACGGAAACAACGCGGACACCCTCCCCAAACCACACTGCAGGCTTCCTTCGGCCCCTCGCTACCTCAGGCCCTTCAGTCACAGCTCAAAAACACAAAGCGTGAGCGGAGGGACCAAAAAGCACACAGTGCCACCGCTTCTCAGGCTGGCCTGCCCCACACTGCGATTCGCCTCCATGACTTGGAGATGCATCGCACCATCAAAAATTTGCACCTGGTCGAGCTGTACTGCAAGCGGAGGGCAGCTCTGCAGTTCCCTGCATCTGGTGTCTACGGATGTAGAAAAGTGAGCCCCTGCAATCGCAAGAATCGCCAACCCCAGTACTATCTGCTAGAAATAGCGTTGTGACACCACAAAACAGTATCTGTGAACCTTCATTATTGATTTCCCCCTAGGCCTGTTTAGCTGTGAGCAGGCTAGAAAGCAGTTTTGCTTTTCTTTGGATGCAAATGATTTTATTCCCCTCAGGCAGCTCAACATGAAATTTAAAATGCTTCTTTTCAGCCACCACTCCATGCCCTTAGATTACTACTTGTGGCATTCGGGGTGTTTGTTGTTATTGTTGTTTCTTAAAGCACAGCTGATTAAATGAAACTTCCAGAAATCGACTGATGTGAATAAGCCCAACATAGCCCATGCATTTTCATTTATACAGTTTTTACTCTGTTTATGAGCAATGTTAGAATCTCAGGCAGGTAGGTTACTTGCTGTTTCACAATACACTCAAGTGAGAAGGTGATATGTGTTTAAAAACGGAAAACTATGCAAAATGCTCTCAAGTCGTAACATTACCATTAGCATCACAACTTCCTTTTAATGTATGATTTTTTCCCCTCTTTAAAACAGAATAGTCAGGTCACTGTGCATCCAAAGCAAGCAAAACTACTAAATGCACGTAGGTTCATACGTGTGATTCTGCACAGAAATGCAACCAACAGCTATCATTCAAAGGAACCTCAACTAACTGGGGTTTTATCTCTATACTGCTATTCCATTTCCAGCCTTATGTTTCCTTATTGTCTGTAATTATGGACTGTAAAATTAGAGGAAGGGATATGTAAAGCACCTTGTGATGCTTAAGTTAATTACCTCAACAACATATATACACTTCATATTCCTTCCAAGTCACCTAAGACTGAATAATGAGTGACACATGAAAACATGCTGCTGCTCATGGTACACAACACGGAGCGTAAGAGCAAACTACAGACGAGAATAGGAATAACCAGGGTTTTGTTGGTTTGTTCATTTGTTTTAGCTGCTGGCTTTCACACAACTGATTTAGCACACCTTAAGAATCCACCCTAGATATGTCCTTAGAAGATTTAGAACATCCTCTTGGGCTGACAACCCTTCATTTCAAGATAAAAATGCCAGCCCTTCCTTACATCTCCTGTATAAAATATACAAGATAACCATGGGTGATTTTTTTTTTTTTTTCAGAGCACAGTTCTAATAAATACTGATCCAAGAAACAGCAGCTGACTCTCATTTTGTCACTCTGAAAACCCTCTTCGAGAAGGAATGGCTAGAACCCATACTGACAACAGAGTCTGTGCAGAAATCTAACTATGAGAACAGTTACTCTGTGTGCATTTTTAAGACCATCCACGTTCAATGTATCGGCTAATTGAAATCCAGGTCCCATTTGAGCTGAACTCCCAGCCATCTTTTAGTAAGACAGGCAAAAAAGACTACTGTCGTAGAAGATTGAATTACCTTAGCTGGCTTCACACGTTGTAGAATTCAGTCAAAATAAATAACCGTCTTCTCACCTTTAAAAGTTCAGACTATACATCCATTATACATTAACAGTACAAAGTCCTGTTCTGTTTCTGCCCTCATCTGTCAATGAGTAATGCAAATCAGCTTTTGGGACTGTCAGAAAATTCAGTGTATTTTCTTTAAACTCACTCATACAACACTAAAAGCATTTAAAGACTGTGGTGCTGCCTGAGAGATCTTCTGGGATGTTATTTCTCAAGAAGCAGATTTATAGAGGATTAAGTTTTAATGCTACTGAAGAACAACTGCAAGTTGGTCCCCCCCCCCCCTTTTTTTTAAAGCTTTTTCAGCAAGTCATGTGATAGCTTCCCAGTAAGAAGGAAACTGCATTTCAAGATGTTTACTGTACTTCCGTGTTTTCTTTGCCTTTTATTTTTCTGCTGAAGACTGACTGAGGCAACACACACACGCACACAAAAAAAAAAAAAAAAAAAAAAAACACTAAAAACAATGCCATAATTAAGTATTCTGAGAACATGCTGTTTCCTTGTTCAAGGCTTATAATTAAGTTAAATCATGTCTCATTTTCATGTCTCAGTTATAGGGTTTGGTTTTTTTTTTTGTTTATTTGTTTGAGGGTATTTTTAAACAAATGCCATTTTTACTGTTTAAAGATAATACAGTCTGAAAGGCTGTGTTAAACTTCTAAGACACACAGCAAGATCTTTTGTGCAGCTTTCTTTTATTGTGTACCATATTCCATCTTTCTGAAATGCCACAAATTTATTAGGTTACTATGATTCTTACTTTACTAGACTGCAAGCAGATATTCTTTATCAACTGAGACAAAAAGCTGAGTGTAAAACCATGCCTTTGGCTATATTAGAATAAATTCAGAGTAGTTCCATTGAAGCTGCTCAAATTCTGCCGTGTTAATCCAAAAGTCTTTTGTTTCCAATTGCTATGCAATCTCTATCATCATGACAGGCTGTAGATGCTTTCTCTTTCAAATTCAAGTTCAGTGAGTTCATACAAAGGTTTTAAATAAACAGGTTCTCACAGATTTGGCTGCGGTACTTTAAGATCTTACTGCCCCCACCTGTCCACCCTGTATCATTCTTCTGCTAAAGGTTGCCACCTGTGAAGTAAAATAGGACTTGTGTTCACACCAGCCCATGCTGGAGCTTGCGGTCTTTTGTACGCCACTGCAGATACCACCACCACCAGCAGTTTGTCAAAGCAGCAGAACAACTGAAGGGTCACCTACTCTGGGGAGCTCTGCATTGATGAAGCAACACTCATGCAGACATGTTGAATAAATAATGGTGTAAAACAGGACTGGTGTTTGGATCATCGTATATCCCTTCTGACAGTACAGCACATCTGCTTGACAGCTTACATACAGCTCAACATGAAGCACCTCCTCTGCTTCATCACTGCCTCTACAAAATGGAGAACTGCTACGCAAAATAGTTACTTTCTCAGCAGGTGTAAAGGAATTATGGTGCAGGGAGCCTTACGGCTATGGATTTGTAAAGGATGGACAGAAAGAACGAGATTTCAAGCATTATTTTATGTTTATCTTGAATTCCATCCCAAAAGGATGCTAAAAATAAAATGAGGAAATAAATTAACATTGCTTTTAGATGAGGACACTGTTAATACATCACTAGAAGAGAATGTTGTACTGGGTTATCATGAGCAAAATACAAAATGCCAACTTAAGCAGCAGGCCTTAAGTTTCTTTTACAATTATTTTAAAATCTGTAAGTCACTGCAAGGCTATTTCCTCAGCAAACAAAATTACCCAGCCCTAATAATCATGTGCAATTCAAGGTAACTATGTGGAAGCGAAGCTACTGCTTTAGGCAACTTCTATGTGGAGAGGAAACAGAAAAGAAAATAGGTAATAGAATTTTAAAATTGCATATGCAGAAAGGCAGCCAATACCTTGACTATCCCCTTAAATTTGATCAGGTATGCCAGGGAAAAAGCTGTATTTCTACCTCTACATAGCATCTTGCTTTGAGATGGGATCAAACCAAAGGACTCAGATTTCAGAGTACCACCTTCCAGGGCACGGACACAAAAGGCGTAAGGATCTTAAAAGCCAGCACGGTCAGGTTGCTAACGACAGCCTCCTTAGAAGATGGAAATCTCCCAGCTTTTATTCTCTTTGGTTTATGAATAATTTTGAGACAATCTTAATCTATTTATAAGATTATGTAACACTGACCATTGTCATTCACCCCGTCTCATGAGCAGGAAGTTACCATCTGAAGACTAGGCGTGGTGCTGTCCAAGCTACCTGTGAACTCTCATTACAACTTACTCAAAAGTTATCTGGAAACAAAACTCATTCTCTGGCATTTAGAGGAAAACAGTAGTACACATGGGGACAACAGTACAAAACAGCTTGCTTCGCCTTTCTCAGAGGTCTGAAACTAGTCACCTGTAACCACACTACAACATATGACTCGTCCCTAAACATCTGCAATTAAATCCCTCAAAATGTTGGTGTCAGAGGTAACAAACTGTTTCTCCCATGACGCAAGTTTGAGAGGCTTCAGAGTTTTACTGATGTGGTGTGCTTCGCCTGGCATCTTGCCAGCTGAGCGCAGGACATACCAAGCAGATTACACTAAAATAGGAAAGGCACATCCATCCTGCTGTTCTAATGAATGTTTTCCTTGCAGGTGAGTATTATGAGGATGTCAACAAAAAACTTATAGCCGATAAACTGGATGAGTAAACTTAAATGGATTTAAAGGCGGACCAGGTCAGGATCTCTGTTTCTCAAACTCAAGTGGGGGTAACACACCTGCTTCAGCAGCACCACAGAACTCATTCGGACCCGCTCCTCCCATTCATTTCCACAAGCCCCTGGGAACATGCAAAATACTGAGAACTGCTGGTGCTCCAGAGTCACTTCTTCCACCTCCTGAAACAACGATTTAGCATCTAGGAGACTTACTAGACTTCTTCACCAAGGAAGCCCCTGCTGAATGAACTCACGTCCCACTTGGACAACAGCAAAATTCTAAGAACCTGCTGCCTACCTATGAAAAATCTTCACTCATCTAAGCAATTCCAGTACAAACCCCTTTATGTGAAGGAACTACATTCCTGTGCAGTTCGATGCTACATACCACATCACTCACTGCACTGGCACAAACATTTGAGGCATAAGAATTACAGAAATTGACTCATGCATATTAATCAAGCAGACATACTTTACTAAGGGCTCTATTTTTTAAAAAAAAAGTCTCAATACATAAAAAAACTACTTTATATGCCCACCCA
>NC_048896.1:46626919-46629171 GCF_011077185.1 Oxyura jamaicensis | reverse complement strand
AGAGAATAAGTACTGTCTTTGACTACAAAGTTAAAGCACAGTAAAGAGGAATTTGTAAAGAACCTTGTCTGTTCAGCTCAGTCCTGGGTGAAAGAAGGGCCCTCTCTTCTCTTCTGGTAGCGGAGCTGTTAAGATACAGCTCATGCTCATTTTGTTCACAGGGAAATTCTCAGCCCAGTGGATCCAAATAATCCACTGTCTTTCATAGTTGCCACAAGAGTTGCACCTGCATAAAAGAGCTGTCTGTTCTCACCCCTAGGACTATAGATAGGTGCAAAGGCAACTGCAACCTGTGATGATCTGAAAAACATGAGATCACTGCCTGTACTCCTCTGAGACTGCTTCCACAAGCGCAAAGATTTTCAGCCAATGTAAACTGGTATAGCCCTACTGAAGTGAGGAACGCCACACTGTAACTTCAATATCACCCCTGTAAATAAATATTCAGCATGCATTTTGATGTCTCGCTTCACAAAAGTTCCACTATATTCTGAAGGTAATTCAAATTTAAAATTGTAATGAGTTAAAGAGTGACCAGACACTTTATGGCACTTTTTACATGCTAGCAAAATAAAGAGCATTCAGCGAACAGTAATTTCCAAAGGTAAGCTTAAAACGCTTCTTCATCACAGAAAACTGTCATGATTCCAAAAGGTTATTAAGCACTGAAAACATTTCTTCATCTTTAAAGGTTTAAGATGCAAAATCATCTTGAAAATTTATCTGTCAATAAAAGTGAAGCAGACCCACTGTTCTATTATGCTGATTCTCTCTGCATTTTTTTAATATGGTCAGCAGTGGTCATATTGACAAATGCAGTTTTCAAGGCCTGGAACTATGCCCTGAGGAACTTCATTCGCACCAGAGATACTTTAAGTGTTAAAAGCAAACAAACTAAAAAACAAAACAAACCCCCAGCCACGATAAAAAACTCAAAAGTTATTTAGGCAATTTAGTCTAATAAGTAGTTCAGTATGCTTAGCAAGTTGAAAAATAACTACAATTTTTCTCATCACTCCCTTCTGAGGCCTCCCTACTTGCTCACAGCCCTGGAGGTGTAACTTGGAGGACAGAAGGGTGCAGCCAAGCTTCTCCCTGCTGTTGTCCACTTTGACAGTTAACAATGGACAGCTTAACACAGACATGAAAAACCCACTGTATTGCTGAGAAGTCACTGATTGTTTAGGAAATATCCTGGGGGCAATCTGAACTTGTGGATTTTTAAGACCTCTTCTGTTTTGTTGTGTTTTCTTAATACCAAGGATGCTGATCCACTGTTTATCCTTCCAGCTTCCCGGCAATGATCCATGATCTTGTAACCACAAACTGTGATTACTGCTATTTCCTCCTAGCAGAACTCTTCTGGAAGGGCTTATCAGCTAGCTACAGCTGGCTCAGAAGGTACATCTGGCTGCTCTCTCCACTGCCCACACCCTAAAGTATTCAAGATACACATATCAGTCTATGCTACGTAACTTTTCTTTACAAATTCAGTGAGACTGACAACATTGAGATCTTCCCCTTCGCTTTGTCCCAGCATATCTGCACTTTGGATTCCTAATCTTAAGACACAGCTGTTCTTTCACATTTACTTAGAGCTTCAGAAAGCTTAACCTGCTTATTATTTCTGAAAGCTTTCCTCCTAACTAGAGCCACTGCAGCACACTTAAGAGATTCTAAAGTTTGCTAGAAATATTCTTTACTAACAGTTACCCTTTCCCACTTTCTTCATGTCTTTGCACCTCACAAAGCACAGCATGCTCTAGCAATTGCCTGAAATCCTGGTTCTGAATTTAGAAGTGCCCAGAGCCCACAGATACTGCCAAGCTAAGTTATAGGGAAGAGATTCCCCTTCGGACCAGGGAAAGCAGCAGAAAGAAGCCCTAACAGCATGGCTGCACTATGCAAAAAAAAAGGGGTGCAAAGAAGTTCAGGTTTCTAAACGGTGGAGACAAACGCTGCAGGGTGGCTGTGAGAGGGAAAACAAGGCTGGGTGGATGGGTCAGCTCCAACCCATTTCTGTATCAGGTCTCCTGCTCTGGCAACTTAGAGATGTTTCTATCTCAAGCTAATGGCAACTTCTCTTTTCATCTTCCTTTTTTTGTTTGTTTGTGGTGGTGGTTTTTATATTTTTTGTTTTGTTTTAGTTTGTTTTAGTTAAGAATAGCATGATATGTATCTATGACCAGAAAGATGACACAGCAGCTAAGCTTAAAAAAAAAAAAAAAAAAAAAAAAAAAAAAAAAAAAAAA
>NC_048896.1:46623800-46626819 GCF_011077185.1 Oxyura jamaicensis | reverse complement strand
CTTAAAAAAAAAAAAAAAAAAAAAAAAAAAAAAAAAAAAAAACTGTTTCAAGGAAATTATCTCAAGGAAACTGAACTTCCTTGATTTAATTTCCTTGGAACACCTTAACATCCCAAAGTTTGATGGTACCTGGT
The DNA here is from genome assembly GCF_011077185.1 of Oxyura jamaicensis. Taxonomy (NCBI): domain Eukaryota; kingdom Metazoa; phylum Chordata; class Aves; order Anseriformes; family Anatidae; genus Oxyura; species Oxyura jamaicensis. Next base: position 46,626,685 of record NC_048896.1, on the reverse strand, counting down.
TAATGGTTTTCCAGAAGGCTGTTTTTTCATCAGTTTTTATTCTGAAAACCTGGAATATTTTTCTACACTATGTATCAAAGAACATTACATGTACAAATACATTTCAGGGTTACCTGCATTTTGTTAAAGCTCAAGTTTTCTCACATCATCTATAGTTAAATCCAAAAGAATGCACATTGACCTCTTCCCCAGTTTATAAGCACAAAGTTAAGACAATGAAAAATTCACATCCTTAGCACTAAAACACTAATTCTGAGTTTAAGAGGCAGCACATAAAGTAGGGATGGAGAAAGAAAGAAATAAAAAAAGAAAAAAAGAAAAAAAAAAAAAAAACAACTAAGTAATAGTCAGCTACCTACCTCCCATCTAATTCAACTGCTTGTGATTGTGTAACCCTACCTTGAAGTGTAGCTTTCAATGAATTTGGAATGGATTCTCAGGAAACATAAATCACTGTAAACAAGACTTAGGGATATCCTCATGAAATACAACTCAAACTGTAAAAAACATTAATAAAATTAGTTAATAGAGCTGACAATAGAAAAAGGTCACACTTAATACACCCAAGTTCTACCTCTTAAATTTGTTAAGTTCTTTATCAGCATTTGTCCCATAGCATCTCACTACCCAGCTTAGAGCTCATTCCCAATCAAACCATGAGCCCAAAAATGAAAATATTTTCATACAAAAACAGGGTGAAAGGAGGCTTGTACTAGTATAAATTGTATGTACTTAAGCGCACACGTTGGCTTACACGTTGCAATTAAAGTCTTTAAAAAGTAGTGTTTTTTTTATAGCACTACTGTGTATCAATGTGCAAAACTGCCACCTTCTGAGTGTATGGAAATGCCTTATTTATGCAAAGCTAAGAAACCCAACTATATAGAAATAATTGTATCCTAGGGATTTTATAACCCTTATAACAAATACGATGGCTACTACCACATTAAAAAAAAAAAAAAAAAAAAAAAAAAAAACATAACTGTGCAAAATAATCATCTGGAAAGCCAGTCATTCTGTCTTTTGGGGGCCTTATGTTTATACCCACTACATACAATGGGTTCTGGACTTGCAGAATCACACAAAGGCTTAAAATACAATAATGGCAGGCTGCTTTTATAAGCTTACATGGTAGGATTTTCTACTCAGATCATAGCATCATTGAAGCAAGATGGCCTCTAAACATCATGGATCTCACTCACATCTTGTTTAATTTAAATGCATTCATATATGGTTTGTCCACTGGCCTTTCAAAAACAAAACAATAAAAATGTCAATTAGACAAGACAGATACTTAAGAGGAGCAACATCTTAAGGGGCTTCTCTCACTGATACAAAGATTTGAACAGCGTTCAGTCCCACATACCTAATTTAATTCTTCAGCCAGAACTCATCCATTCTATAACAGGATGTATTGGTACCATGTTCTGGAAGCTGTCTTGCTCTCCACTAAGGTTGTCAACTGAACTCCTACAGTAGCTAACAGTGATACTTTCCTCAAGATTCTTTTGAGTACAAAGTCTAGTATTTTATGAAGACATCTGGACCTCTAACTTCAATAAAAGAATTCCAAACCTTGCAATAGGAAAAAAGATAAAAATGGTTATACTTAGAATAATTTTCTAATTCTAAGGTACCTGTGAATTAGTTACTTAGCTTTTCTGTATTTGTTATCAGAGGAGGATTAGCAGCTTTGTGGAGCCTCTGTAGACCTCATTTTAGCAAGAGCAGCCTTCCCCAAAGAATTAACAGCTTCCTACTAAACTAAATGCCAAAGCTATGACGCATCTTTGCTATTCACCTTCACAAGTTTGTCAGGAGGAAAGGGTTATAGACTCACGCTAAGCTCTGTACAGAAGATTGCACCTTGCAGTTCCTGACTTAGATGGCAATAGGGCCTGGGCTGTGCAATAAAAAAGTAAAGTCGCATTCCAGAAAGTTGCCTTAAAACTCAAGACAGGACTCATGACTACACAAGCATGGTTTTCTTTCAGACTTGAATCAAATGCTGTGAGGTAAGAAACACTGAGTCTTACTCTGGTCAGAAAGAAAAAATAAAAAAAAAAAAGCTTGATTTAGAAACAAGCATCAGCTTCTCTTTTCCTCAGCACAGATTAAAGTATCCCACTCAGTGCCTCCCCATCAATCAGGTACAACCACAGATCAAGGATCAGTCAAAAGCAACCTTGCAGAAACTGTTGTCGAAAAACACATTCTGATCAATGTTACGGGTCTCCTGGTGAAGCTTCCTTGCCTCATATACGCTTCCCTTCTTGCATACAAAATTGAATTCTCCCAGTTAAGTTTTCCCAATGGACAGGAGAGAGGGAGGAATAACAAAAAAGACAGCAGCTTATGAACTATTGTATACACACCTGCAACAGCTCATCTGTCTACACCCTGAGTTATTCTTACTAAGACAGGTCTGCACTGGCATTCTTCAGCAGGCTAACTTGGACACTTAAAATTACAACTTACCAGCTATCTTATTGCAGGTTATTTTGAAGCCAATGGATTTTGCCCTACATTGCGCTGAGTTCTGACAGCAACGCATTTTCACCTCACAGTAATACGGGCAGCACATCTTTTCCTCATGTATCTTCTCGTTATATTTCTGCACTTTTGCTTCCTGCTTTCTCTGCATTGCCCCTGCGCTGTTCCCAGTGTATAACCCCGCAGCCTTATGCTCTAAATACTTTAGCCATAATTTCAACTACCATTTAAACAATTGCCTATTGAGGTCAGAATCCAACACTTCTCCAACTTATGTCTATTCTAGGTTTCTGTTAAAGGCACTGGGGTAAAATACCATCCTTTCAATTACACCAAGAACTGCAGAGCACAAAACAAGCAGGTTATTCCTACCAGCAGCGGGGGGGGAGCTG
>NC_048896.1:46587617-46623700 GCF_011077185.1 Oxyura jamaicensis | reverse complement strand
TCTCATTTCATTGTTCTTGTGCCAATTTGCTTCACTTAACTCACTAAAGGATACAGTTCCCTTTGCTTTCCTAGTCTTAATAGACAAAAATTAAATGCTTTTCTATCTTTGTTGTTCTAACGCCTGTAAACACAGCAAGAAATCTTCAGCTGCATTCCAGCTTTTACCATGTGTTAAGCGTTATTAAGGACTTGCAGTCTGGAGATTTATTTTGAATCACTAGCCACACATCTGATGTACCTATTGAATCTGCTTCAGATTACGATGCTTTTAAGACTCTTTTGAACAATGAAAAAATTGAAGTAAAATTACTACAGAACAACAAATGGAGGTTATAGAAAATAATACAATAAGAAGTTATTTAGACTGCTTCTGCCTGTGACTGCTTAAGCCATTAAATTCTTTTTGTTAATGCTATTTCTTTTTTACATAAGCAGTTATCAAATCTAACAGTATGCCTGCACACTTATATATTAACCTGCTGTCTTTTATTAATCATTTGCCAGGCTGCAGTTCCATCCCTCCACTGAAATCACACCTCACTGTTGTGGTCTGCTTAAAACCAGACTTTTGTTTCAGAGCTAAAATCTACAATCTTTGAATAATACAAACATGTAAAAATGTACTTACACTCATTTTCAACCAAGACAAAGATGCTGTATGCAACAATAGGGAAAGAAAACGAACCTCTCTAATCAATTCTACAGATCAAATTTTTCTGCAACTCTGAGAAGACTCAGGAATATGCCTGAAATCACTAAAAGTTTTTCAAGTAAAACTTGAGTAACTGAAAGGAACCATGCTGTCAAACTCAAACTCCATTTAAACATAGCAAGAACTCTCAAACCAAAACATGGGGAAAAAAAAAGTACAACTTTCTTTCCTTGTTACATGCTTTTAAATTTAAATACCTTGGCTTAATTAGTTTTCTATGAATACCCTCAAACAAAAGGCATTTAAAAGTTTAGATTTCCAAGACTTTAGGGTGAACCTGGCTCCTGCGTTCTGAAGCTATTATCGTATTTATCATCCTAAAATAAGTCTTTTAATTAAGAGCTGGACAGGGCAACTCACTTCAGTGCTTTCCACAACCTTCAGTTTTCACAAGTTCAAATTGTTTGTTCCTCTGTATGTTTCACTAAAATCAAGACCTACTATGTACTTCAGTAGGTAGTTTACTCATTGAGGTAATTACTAATTAACCTTTCTGTTTCAGTAGAAGCTCTTAACTTCTTTCATCTCCCCCCAAGCCTAACCAGCTTCTCCCCCCAAGCCTAACCAGCTCCTTCAAGAGTGAGGCCCAAATGTAATTTCCACAGCGAGCCTGCGTGTGACACTACCCAGGACCACTTCAAGGACAAAACACTTGCTATATCACCTCACAAACATAAGAGGTAAGTCTCTGCATGACCTCCAGCACGGATTTATAACATCTACAATTCACCCATCATTCTTTCATCAAAAAACATGCTTTCCAGTTACAGAAGATTACCACAGAAGTAGCATCACAGATGTACAAGAGAAATACATAGTGGTCCAAAGAACACTTCCATATAATATTTTACCATCTTCTCCTTCCTTCACCCTCCCTCATCCACACCCCTTTGAGTTTTACAAAGTCTGGTGCCTTACATCTCACAGGACACCTTCCTCATTGACCACGATTTCAGTGGCTATGGCTCCAAGACAAAGCAATAAGCATTAGATTAAAACAATTCCCCAATTCCAGCAAAACGGTGCAAGTAAAAGCCTTTGGTTAGCAAGGCAGAAACACTTGCACAAACTGCAGCTTCATCAACAAATCTATGAACACATCATTTCAGTGAGGCATGCACTGTTAAAGACTGTGGGCTGTTAAAAACAGTGGGCTGTTAAAGACAGCCCAAGTTTCTTAATTTCAAGCCAACTAGACTTTAAAAAGTTCACTTTCATATTTTAAAACCAGAACAAACCATGTCCAAACTACATGTGCAAATTTTTATCAAAATTAAGGTTTAACATTTATTTTACATCTAGCTTTCCACATCCATGTGGGGACAAGGAATCAGAATGTACATAACTATAAGCAGTGCAAAAGTGGTGCCAGTGCGAAGTCACAGATGCACAATAAACTGATAGTACAGGACTAGAGAAAATGAAGCTATGGATTTTAAGAATGGAGACCAAAAAAATTAAACAAGGAAAAATATGAAGAGGGCAGGAAAGAGGAGAGCCGGATGTTTAATAATGCCCTTGTTGCTGCAAAGATAAACTAATGGCACAAGACAATGTTTCTTGTAGAACAAAAATCCAATAGCAATGAGTCTTTATTCACGTTTAGTCACCTGACATGAGGAAAGTGTCTGTTGCATTAAAATAGTCATTAATGTAAATGGCAGCATGGCTGAACAAGTCCTTTTCAACGGTAACGAACATCCCACATAGTAAAGTCACTTCAACACAGCCTCATGACAATTCCCACATCAAAACAGTACTTTATTTTATAATTTTTTTTTGCCTCATCATTACTCCCACATTAAGATCTTTCAGCTGTCAAGTGTACAAGGTGAAGAAAAAGGTTCTCAGTCAGCAAACACAGGTGCATCAGGAAGCGTCTCCACAATACACCACTTCAGATCTGCTGGGTCCCCAGTCCATCCTTGAACGCTGGGCTCCCAGCACCACGTGTAGCACACTACTAAGGCTACACTACTAGGTTAGCTTATTAATTCTGCATACATCAGGCCGAACAATGTGTCAACCTGCAACAGACTGAGCATTATAACTGAAAATGGCAAAAGATTCACTCTATTGAACTTCACATCATTATTTGATGTTAAACAATGAGGCAAATCCCAACAGTATATACAAAAACCAGCTTTGCTTTTACAAAAGATTTTGTTTCCCATATTGATTAATCCAGGCAGCTAGCTCATTGGTTTATGCAACTTTATTGAAGAAAATAAATCAATTACTAGTAGAGCTATTAGTTGATCACTCATCCATTGACAACTTGCATCATTTATTCAGTGCTATATTAAACAGTGTTTTGGAAGACAGATTAACTAATAGCTCCAAGCCTCCTAACAAAATTTAAATGAATTACAAAAATGTTCTTAGACCCTATTTTGGAATACAAGGGATGTTTGACTTCCAATTTCCATTCTCTGTAAAACAAGAACTGGTCATTCCTTTATTGACATGCATAAGATACATCACATTTTCTGTTCTGCTGATGCTATAGATTCAGTACCAATTCTCCAGACACATCAGTTATGAGCAAAAATATATAATAAAACCTCAGTTCTCTAACACTGGAAGGTTTGGAACAAGATGGATGTTGCTACAGCAAAGTTACTTCTTTGATGGGAGAAAACTGAACATCCATCTCCCCTCCCCCCTTTCAGGTGGTATCTTCAGTATCTGTTAGAGCAGTGAGGAATGTTTGTTTTTTAATCTCATAACCAAGTTAGAATGAAGACATTGGCCACATAATACACATGCTCCATTAAAAAAAAAATATTCAGAATCTTGGGCAATTGTTCTTGTGTAACTACTTTACAGATTCTAAAAGCAGTTATTGTCCAAAGCTGGAAGAACTAAAGTCTTCTCAGATGAGCATGTGCATGAATGGAAGGAGGTAAACAAAAAAATAAAAAAGATGAGGTCTGATAGGGGAGCAGCCGGATAAGAAAATCAAAAAAGGAACAGTAATTTAAAGTTTATTCCAGCTATAATGCAGGTTATTCTGACTTTAAGGTAGCATCACATGGCATACTTCTGAGTCCATTCCCGAGATATTCTGTTGTACCTGCAAAGAACAACAGGAACTGAGTTAGTGCCATCATGAAAATAACAATTTCCTAAAAGGTTAATGATCAGGTATTAAGTTATCCCCATCTCCCTAATCTCTTCACACTAAGAAGTCTTTCTGTAATAACATATAGTTAAACTAAAAAAAAAAAAAAAACTTGAAAAAATCCCTCCCTAGACTAACCAGGGTGTTCTTAAATTTATTTGAAACAGTTCAGCTTCAAGGCAAGCAGATTTGCTAGAAATCTCCTGTGAAAAACTACTCAAGGGGAAGGAACAGAGACCACTTGGAGTAGGAGGGGCAAGGGGAGTGTTTTGTTTAAATATTGTTCTTAGATAAAGATTACAGGGGATCACATGCCATAAGTAAAGATTACTGGGTTAATAATATCATTGGATACAGAATTTATGTCAAAATTCTCATTTTAGAGTAAAATAACAGTTAACTTTCTTCCTACTTAACATTCTCTTTCCACATGAACACATCACTGAAACATTTTTTTTTTAAAAAAAGATCATCATATATTTATGTACAATACTTCCATAAGAATTGAGCTGAATTAGTTTATACTCCATGCTTGTCAGTAAGAAGTTAATTTTCAACTATACAAGCAGAACATAATCCCCATACATTTTCCTAGCTTAGAAGTTGTAGAAGATGGACACTACTGAATAATGAACAGTTGAAATTTGGATTGTCCAAATTCATGCATGTGGTCTGATTACAAACTATTTCTTCCAGGGCATCACTTTTAATGAAATTCTGGCAAAACTTGTGTAAATACTTACCAGAACAGGATGACAAACTGGCTCAAACTTGATAATTATTTTATACTATCTTTTTTTTCCTCCCACCATGCAAGAGCGGTATCTGTGAGAAAGTAACTAGCCAATACATTTCACACTAACCACAGATCAAGCTGTTAAATATTCAGGTTCAGTAACTGGTACATCCATTATCTGTTAGTTAATCCAGTGCTTTAAAGCATGCAGCACTCAAGTGCTGACAAGCCTCCATTTTGTTAAATGCACCATAATGTGCAGATATTCTTACCCTACAGCATAGCGTATTTCTCTGTCCACTCTCTTGCTAACCTATTGTACCTAATTGGACAAGTATATTTAACATTAATATATATATATATATATATATAAAAAAACAAAGGCTACTTCATATAACTATCTGTGCAAAACGTTAAAAACACATAAGGAACAAAAACAGTTGTTTCAACACAGATAGGAAAAAGTTACAAAGCCTTTTTCAAGGGGAGCTCCAAAATTAAAGTCCAGGCTGCTTCTAAAAAGAAAAAAGCACCAGAATAACAAAGCTGTCTTTTCCTCAATCTATATATATCCTATTTACGCATAGTAAGCCAATAAATGGGCAACACATACTTTCACACTTGTGGGAAAAAGATGAAGTTTCCTTCCCCCTGAACTTCAAAGATACTAAGCCCCGTTGTTTAAGTTATGCACTACCAAGAATAGGTACTTTGACACACAAGTTCTCTCCATCCCAGATTTTCACAAAAGGCTCACTCAATACAATTGCAGTCTGACAAAGCACTCTTCATGAAGTTTGTTAAAATATTGGTCTTACGCAACTCCGTACTTACTTGTCTCTGTCTGTTTTATAGATACGTGCAATCTCTGGCACTAGAGGGTCATCTGGATTTGGATCACATAACAGTGAACAAATGGATAAGAGAACTGTAAAAAGAAAATTCTCAATAGCAAAACAGGAGCAATGATCTTGGAAACAATGGAGCACAGTTCTCTGCATTAACACAATGTCAGCACACTAGTGAGTCCAAATAACCTTTTCCTGACACATGGCCAAAATATTTTTGTAGCCCGCTTGAAATTAAAAAACAAGAACAACAAGAAAAACCCAACAGAATAAGTTAAAAGTTCCTAGGAACTATTTCCCAATACTCAAAATGTTCAGTAAGCATACGTGAGAACAGCACTGTTGTTTGTCCCCTGAACTATAATGCAGGGTAGCAGGCAACTAAAGCATGCTGGTCATTAGAATGCATAATAATATATTCCATATTTTTAATTATTAAAATCAGCTTTTATTTATTTATTTTTGATCAGGCTGAATTTTTTCTCTGTAGCATGTAAGATGGTATACCCTGATCTGCATTGATTAAACTACATGTGTGTTGCAAGTAAAGGAGTAACGCTCCTGCAGGCAGCTGTAAAATCTGCATCCTCTACTCTCACAGCAGCTTTGAAAGAAAAACATCGTAACAACATTAAAATGTAGAGGATCCACATTCAGATCACAAACCTACTCCTCACACAGACAGGAATTACAAGTTCTATAGACAAAGCAGCATTTTGATGGATCATTTTGAAACCACAGTGACCAGCAGCTTCAAGGAAAAACAAAATTTGATCATCATGAAAACATTTGAGAATTAAATGTTATTTACTATACTAAAATGAGGAAAGCAACAAAGCTTGTGTTGCAGGACAACGTCAACTTATCTTGAAGTATATAATCAGTAAGCTGAGTTCAGGAAGTTAACGTAATACAATGCCAGCGCAGGGCACCAGAAAGCAACATGTTATCAACAACCATTTTCTTTTGTTTACCACAGCCATGTGCCAGTATAATTTTGCATGGAATTCTGGACAGACTCGGTCAAAAAAAAAAAACAAACAAAGAAAAAAACATGAAGACTTCACTACTAAAAACAGAAGTCATCTTTAAATTGATATACAAGAGTATTTTTACACTGAGAACAGCAAACAATTCCTCGGCCTTAGGTAGTTTGACAGGCCTGCTTCAGTCCAAATACTGGCAGTTTGCTCTGGGACCAACCTAGCAAGCTCTCCCATGAATACTGGAGGAAATAAGCAGCCAGATGAGGTTGGCTGCTACAGCCATGTAGCAGAAGGTATTTGAAAAAACAAACCTCCATTTAAAAATGCCGTAAGATATTATTATCAAATTGGCAAAAACACAGGCTAGATTGAGTAAGGGAAAAAGTTAAGAGATGGGCAGAAGCTCAAGACAATCAAAGCTAAAAGCACAGTATTCAACACCAGATGGAAACATTTCTCCTTTGCAAAAGTTACCTTTAGAAATAGTTAAAGCAGGAGACCACTGTGATCTTAGAATATCGAGACAAATGCTGCCATTACTGTTAATATTTGGATGATAGATTCTTGTTGTAAATGCAACCTGCAAGAAAAAAAAAAAAATACTAAGAACTTGTTACTAACGTCTTTATAGTAGCCACAATGAACGTGTTTATAGCCACAATGATGTCACCCTCCCTTTTCAGTCAAGCTATTAGTCAACTCCTTTTGCTCTAAAAGAGAAGAATTAAGCAGTTCTACTCCATCGCGGATTCATGGAAAAGCAGCCAAGCCACAACCTCTCCATTTCCAACAACCAGGCATTCTGCTTCAATTCAAACAGAGAGAGGGCAAGTAGGAAGCTGCAGTTTAATCACAGGTGTCTGCACCATGATGAAGACACTTCACACAAGTGTTTGAACCATGGCAACACAGCCATCACAGGGCTAAAGAATCTCAAAGATTGTAGTTACTGCCAGTGTGCACCTTCACACTGCCTGGAATTTGGAAGACGGGCTTTTGTTGTAGTTTTACTAGCTGCTTGTCTTATTTTGTAACTACTGCCAAATTCTAACAGGTACCATCACCTCTGATTTCAGGCACTCAGTAAATTAATCTCTGTCCATGGGGTCACATTTTTACAGAACCCAAACAGCTGTACTATGAGACCTGACAGCACCCTTAGCAAGAATTCTGTTACAATAACACAAATCTATTGAGTTTTCCTAACAATCAAGAAAAACAGAAATTAAAATGAACATAATTCCAAGACAATCAGAATTCACATATATGAATTTGTTCCTAAGAATATATGCCAACACACATTTTGGTCATAGGAAGGCATATAAGATATTTTAAGCACATGAAAGAAGCGAGACCTTGACAATATTTGAACACAGATGTTGGTATTTTCTATCCTATACTTAGTTCCTTAAAGAGTGTTAATATCACAAATGAGAAATCAATACTTACCTTAGGTGGTTTGAAAGGGTAGTCTGTAGGAAAGTGAATTGTCAAGAAGAATACACCACCCTGATATGGACTGTCATTCTGCCAAAGTAAACAAATAATTATCCTATTACCATCTTTAGGACAAATTTCACTGAAAATACTGCTTGTAAATAATAAAACTTATTTAAATTACCAAACTGTTTATTCCACTAATGTAATGGACACAGTAAAAACTCAATTACTACTTCCTCAGGTGAGTGATACTGAACAGACACAGGTCACTTTCTGGATGGACATTTGAGTTGATGCTTCAGAGAAAACTTCTCTACTAATCCAAACAGGGCAGTGTGACAAATGCATCCAAGCCTCTTTGAGGTGGCTCCAAGAAGTAACGGTAACACAGTCAAAGGCCTCTGTAACAGGTTCAAAAAGGTGAAGTTCTGCATTTGGAGCTTATTTGTTAAAATCACACAACTTGATAGTGGCCAAGGGCCTCCCTTTAAGTTCTATCCTTCGCCTAGGTGTTGCTTAGCCCTCCAAAAAACCTACCAATATATAGCTAGCTCCTTGGTCCTTGGGGCACAGACTAAGAAAACACATCAAGACTGAAATGAATCCTTTCTCCCTTTCTCTAATAAAAATTAACCATGATTGGGTATAGGGGGAATACCTTCTACGTAGGGGGGAATATTCTATGGAGCAGGCTCCATAGAAACAGTTAAAGGGATAATTCATTCAGGCTTTAACTATTAGTAGTAAAGTAACATTTGGATTTTTGGAAAAAGCTGATAGGAAGCATGGGATAAATGTGGTGACTAAATATGGACTGCCTAAGTTACTAATTACAAGAAGAAAGATGTAAGTTTTTACTTGAAACTACAACTAAATTTCCAAAATTAAGCAAATATTTTGTTTTTTAACCCGAAGACTACAACACTCTTAATTCCAGGCTCATGGCTATGAAAAATGTATCTGAGAGTACGCTTCTTAATTATTTTAAATTTAATCTTCATATTCCTTGTAAGAACATCTCACCAATGTAAGCGGAAAATACATCTTTCTTAGCTAAATAACAGCAAATTAAAATCTGCAACACAAGACAAGGGACTGAAACCTGGAAACACGTAGGGCATATCCTACGCAATCTCTACCTGAAACCTAGCAGAGAAGATGTAACTTCTTGCAGTTGGTTAAGGCATACCCCATGAGGATGCATTTTAGCAATTTCAGGAGGAAACTCCTCCCAGAATCTGTTAAAACTGAAGATAAACTAACACAAGCACCCTTACATCTTACAAAGAAAATCACAGCCTATATAATAATATATTGCAGAAGGGGAATGCTAAATGATTGGGTACTGCAACCCTTGTCTTTTATTAAAGGCACTAAGCAACACCACGGGAGCACTAGAGCTACTAACACCACACTGTCAGGATATTTCCAAGGCCCGGTTTTGAAACAGGAATGCAGGCCTTTTTGACTGACACCACAAAAACCACATGGGGAAAGAAAGGAGCTGTACATTGTTGAACCAGAAGGAGAAGCTAAAAATAATAATCCCTATTTAAAATTTGACTGATGTTTAATATCTTACCACCCCACAGACACATAAAATCAAACTCAGTACAGCACAGAAAATACCTTGTATTTCAAACATGAATACAGCTGTTAAACGATTTTATCTTTGAGGCACCTGGTTATAATCAATGAGGACCAGTGACTTGGGAACAGAAAGCCATTTTTCCAATCAGGTGAACCTCTAATACACAAACATTCAGTGATCTGCTTAAACCACACTTGCAGATATACAGAGAGAGGGTCTGGGCGATGCCGCATCGCTGATATTTAATTCCTGCTCTGTAGCCTCACCAGAAGCATCACTTAGGGGCTCCAGACCTACTGGCATCTCGTATTGGACTCCTCAAGTTACAAAACGTTTTGTTTCCTGAATATAAATAATCAGCCCTGAGAACTCCAGATGTCAAGTGTTTGTCTTCACTAAAAGCATAAATGGAAACATTTGCCTTCTTTAACAAGGAAATGGCCTTGTTCAGGTTTCAGCTATATACCATACATTTAACACACACTCTTCTCCTCAGTCATAACCGGAACCTCACATTTCAGTGACTTTTACCCTCTACTCCCAAAAGCACTCGAGATCTCAGTACATGACACTAGATCAAACAGATTCCCTCATCTGCTCCAAAATCTGCACAAAAGCATCTGAAGCAATTACTAAAACCAGGATGAGCTCTTACTACAAGCAAAATCCATGCTAGATTCAAATAGCAGAAACAGTTAAATGCAAAGTTTCTAAGTAAAGTGATAACAGCTTACATTGTTCTAGAGATTATTTCCGCTCAAATACGTGTCCTGGTAAAACGTCACAGCAATGCAACAATCAGACTCATTTTTTTTCCCTCCTTCATTCTGTGTTACCGTAAGGAGTATCTCTAGAGCTAAAGCCTGATAATGGGAGTTGAAAAAAAGCAAAGCAAAACAAAACAAAAAAAAAAACACACAAGTTCTTCCTGAATCAGAACTACTAGTTCAATATTACATCACAAGAATTAGAATACTTACAGGTCCCATAATTGTGGCTTGCCAATGAAACACTACAAAAGAAAAACTCCGCATTATTATCTAGGCATGGTATGCTTTGAGTTAGTAGAGCAGAACATAAAACTTAAGATTACTTACTGTCATCTCCAACGGGACCTGCTGAACACTGTGCTGGAGGATCACGGGCTAAGTCACTAAGTTCCTTTAAAAAAAAAAAAGGAATCTGTTCAGAGAGGGAACACTAATGAATTCAACAGCCATTTTCACTTGACATCCTACAAAAAACTTTTAACAGTTTTTCCATAAACAAACACAGAAGAACATACAGTAACAACTATTAGCGCCAACAGATCAGTATCAGAAACATCTTTGTAAAAGGTGACGACTCCCAAAACTGGCTATGAAGCTGAACAGTTACAAGGACTGCTTTTCCAAATAAATGTCATTACTTTTTGTTCCTGTCAAGACAACCCTGCTGGAGAAGGGACAGAGACGACAAGAGTACACAGCCTGAAGAGGGCTAAGTCTAACCAGTTTCTGATCAAGATTTTTAATGATCAAGTCTTTGCTAGAGAAGCCTTAAGCTGGAATTGAGAAAGCTACTGATTAGTCAGTCTTCATGGCATAAGAAGCACGAAGTGTATAACATCCAGTACTAAAATTCAAACTGATGACAACAAGAACAGAACAAAACTCGGTTTCTTTTTCTCCACTACCTCCAGCAGGGATAAATCTTGTGTATATTAAGGAAGACAAGAAAGCTGATAAGTATTGGAACCAGGCAGAATATCTGCATTTTTTACTTTAATCTTTATGATAATTATGCCTTTAAAATTCTGAATTAACTGAAATGCAGAAACCAGTCCCCTCCCTCCCTGTTACAGGGGGAATGAAAACAGAAACTTAGAATGGAGGATTCCTTGTCTAGGATCAAGACTGTGGTGATGAATCACTCAAACACATCATTAATTTGTTTAAACACTCCGCAGTTTACTTGATTGGATGGTGTCTTTTAAAATGAAATGTATGCTTTCAGTTGAAGAATGTAAGAGATACCTTCCTTCTTCCCTGCTCAGTTTTGAATCTAAAAATGGCTTCAGGAACTTCTATAAATCTGCACTTGTCAAGGCATCTAGAAGTCACAAGAAAGGGGAAAATCTTCAGTTCCTCTCCCATATATTAACAGTCGCACACAAGTTATTTTACTACAAGTCCACACAAGCCACTAAAACAAGAACTTTCCATTACATTCTCAGACGTTTAAGAAACCCAGGCATCCCTGTTATGTTGGAAATATGCACATTTGGACCAGACAGCTAACAACTCAACCTAGGAAGAGCCTGATGTATATCCTCTGCATTTGACAAATTCTGCACTTGATAAAAATGTAGTACATGTACGTCAACACAAAACGAGAAGAAAAACACTTTACTTGGAGCTTGAACATCTTTGTTCTTGCAGAGAAAGAGAAGAGAAGAGAACGCTATTTCAATGTGTAGAATTCCCTAGGTTATATATAAAAACTCTTAGTTTTTAGAAGTCCCTAAGTCCATACGTTCATAGACCCTCATTTCACCACCCTACACAGGCCAATTTTCATCACCTTCCCAGTTAACCAGATCTGACTTTTGCACTGGAATGAGACTATACTGCAAATTTGAATTGTACCAGTTTTCAAAAGCAATAGCACAGTGAAATTACTATTATGGTCCATTTCACTGCTGCTGTTACTTTCAAGGGTGGACAACAACTCTTTCCAGACCACAGTACATCCCTTTACAGGGCGTTCCACTACCATATAGCACTCCCCACCTATTACTGGTGTTCCCTGTGAAATCCTTATTTCTGCAAGGAAATATCACTTATTAGGTCCATATATTGTTCAGTAGACTTGCTAAGTTAGATTGGTATCACTCATGTAAAGGCAAAGAAGAAATATGAAAAAACCTCAGATTGAAAGTGTGGGGTTTTTTTTGTTTTGTTTGTTTTAATTTTCAGGGTCCCCAGCTCCTGCACTTGGCAAATCAAGAAGTCCTGTTAATCAGCTTACTTCTCATCTAAAAACCTTTCCATTACAAGAATGATCAGTCAATTATTTCCGATACCTGGAAGCAAAAAGTTTCACTGGATTTTTTTGTCCCTTAATGTAAGTTGTAGCAATAGAATGAGCAGAAAGACAAGCGTTTGTATTTTAATGTAGCTGTGTAGTTATTACTGGATTATTTGATTTTGATCAGGGAAGAAGATTGGATCCTATTTTTGGAAAATTGTCATGGGGACTAAGAAGTATGAAAAGGCTCTTCATGCAGTTTATCAAAATTATTAAAATGAGTAGTAAGAAGAAGGGCAAGAAAAGACCAGCATAAAAGTGTACTGTTGAAGATACGTGCAACAGCCTTGAGAGCTCCTCTAAAGGTACTACTATCTTCAGAGAAACAAGAAGTCAGTACTCAAGATAAAAAACAGTTGACAAGTAAGGTATTTTTATACATCAGGAAAAAAATTAATAAGAGTAGGTCAATAATCCAAGAAGGAAAGGCAAATAAGTAGAATTCCACGTGTAAGAGAAATATTTAAGTCCCAGTGAAAAAAAAATGTGGGAAAAAAAAAAAAAGAAAAAGGTGTCAGTAACATCAAGAATAGTGTACAAGCTGAAACGTAGGAGTTTTAATATTCTGGTCATCCAGACTCAAAATATATGTCCATAGAGAGTTACCTCTCTGAAATATTTAAACTAGCCTGGAGAACAAGCAAGCAGTGACTTCAATGAGCTAAAGGGCTGAAGTTTTGTCTGGCCCAAAACACGTAAGTATAAAATCCCGATGGTACTAAAAAGCAATTCCAACTATAGATAAGGCTAGGAGCACCCGATCCACCACTCAGCGCTTCAGGCACAGCACAAGTAATTCACCCACTACAGTCAAAAATGCAAGAGACGCAGCACCATTCTTCAATTCTCTTCTTGCACCCTTTGCTACAGCAGTCAGAGGAGTAAAATTTGTAGCAAAACTCTTTGTTTCAGCGGAGTTTAAAATGCTGGGGAAGAATGCAGGCAGCGGCCAAACAAACGCGGGCAGGTTCTTCCTGCTTACAGTAACACCGGGTCTATTTTTACCTCGCCGTTAAGCGTGTGACACTCGGCATCTACACCAAAGGAGGGAGGCTTTTCTTCGCAGATAGGGAGCAGAAAGTTCTCCCTGGGTGACTTCAAAATGCGCCTGCTGCTGAATCCAAGGGGCAAACTGGAATAACTGGAAACTCGGCAAGCAGACATACGGGCTGTGACATTCGGAGCGCAGCTGAAGCATTTCATGCAAGGAAAGGGAGGAGCCTCCCCAAGTCAGCGGTGGAAAAACAGACTAGCCTTCTTAGCTTGTAGAATAGCTGATCTTGATGGCTACCAGGCAAACGTTGCATCTGAAAGTATTTCTAGAAGCAGAACTAAGCTTGGTAAATGCCATGGGCTGATACAAGTCAGCTCAGAATTGTTCCCCTGCTTTCACCATTTCTTACCAAGGTAAGACCATATGAAGTTTAGTAGGATTTAAGTAAAATGGTAAAAAAACAAGTCCCCAGCACTGTTCTGTAAAATATCTAAGCATAAGGGCTTCATGCTGCTTGTGCTGCAGTCCCTCCAGCTTTGCTCCTTCTCGTTCCCATTCAGTCTCCACAGTGCTTTCCTCTGTCAAAGGATCCCAAGCTACATCCAAACTTCCATAAAAATGCCCAAAGTAGAGCCCATGCTTTCCTGGAGTCAGCTGCTGTAGTTTTTCATTTTACAGGCGGCTTAGGAAAAAGAAGCGTTCCCAAGAAGCAAATTCCCAGGACTTCGCACAGAACCAACCACACCAAGTCGTGTTCAGAGCGATGCGTTGCATGCCTACTGGGACAGATTAGTCTTGAATTACAACCGTGACTCCCAGGCTCCGGCTCTGCTGCAGGTTTCCGGTACAGCTCTGGCGTATCACCATTCCTGTGCCCCAGTTTCCAAATATAAAGTCGTGATAGTGCCTACCTCGCCACTGGGTGGATTAGTCACCCGGCATTTTACAGATTTAAGCACTATCTAAGGCCCGAGGACCAACACTGCCGTCAGAGGACAACGGCAATGAAGCATGCAGAGGAAGGCATGCAGGTCCATCTTTGCACCAGTTTTGGAAAACCGGTGGATAACTGGAAGTGCACCATACCTGCTCCTACAACACACCAACCTGCTTCAACACAAATTCAGCACCACGGTATGCCGCCAGGTTCACATCACGTATGCGGTAAATGTAGTTTTAGTGGAAAAACAGTTGTATTCTTGGCTCATTTGTCTCCTCTCTGAATTCAGCAAAACACTAGCCAAAAAATAAACCAGTAACTTCAATACAGATATAGTTTAAAAAGCTAACTGCTCGCTTGTTTTACACATACGTAATCATAACTAACAATATATAGTACATGCTTCAACTGATGAAGTGAAACCTTGGCAAGTGACTGCAGGACTCTGATCCTGGGCAGTATTAGAAACCAAGTGCCTTGTTTTTTTCCTGACAGAAAAGCTGCTAAAAGCCTTCAAACAATTCCTCTCTGCCAACTGTTTAGAAAGATTACAGCAGTCATCTGAAGGGTGAAGAACATTTAAAGACTGAGGAAGGTTGCCTCATCCAAATGCAAAGGACCACAAAGGGAAGTACTGAAGGCAACTAGTTGCTCTCCTCACAGTTCTTCACAGCACTTCTTCACGTTTCCACGCCTCAGCAAACGCAGTAGCGAACGGCAGCCTGCTGCCTAGGCAAGCTGCCTTCTTGCAAGGCACCAAGCAGAGCCGTCGGTGGCAGCAGCTCCTTTGCTTCCCATTTCTCAGAATTCACATTCCCTGCAGCTCCACTGCTACATTTTTCTAGTTTAAGCTGGAAATAGCCAGGGCTTATTTTTAATGATAGTAGCAGCTGACTGAAATACAGAGTGGCAGAACATCACTCATCTTCACAGGCATAAATGCATAGTTAGGTTTAATATTGGTTCGTAACATGATTACTTGTTAAAATCATAAATTGCAGCTTGCTGGTTTCTAGTCAAGAGAGCACAATGAGAAGAATGAAATTTATTTGCTTTAAGTTTCCAGACACTGACTTGTTCTACACTGGAGGGAGTCAAAGGTGATATGCAGTTAAATCAGAAGCCTACAGGAAAAGAAACACCACACATAACAAAACAAAATCACTAAGCCAAACAAAAACCAGCATTTGAGTGCCTGTCTAATATAGTCTGTCATAAACAGAACAGCTCAAATAACTAAGCATCCAAAAATTCACTCCATTAGTCTTTACTCATTAGCTCACAGCCGAAAACAGCTTTAAAAAAGAAAGGATTGGAAGCAGCTATAAAGGGAGGGGAAGAACATTTAAGCCTGTTTGAAGATTAAGAAGTGTCAGCCAGTAAAGAACTACTGCTCTATCCCACACACCTGCATTTGCAACATTCGTTTCAGCATGAAAATTAATTATCCCTGGAAGCAGAAAATAACTGTTTGAAAAGAAGAGTCTGAATGTGGATTTTTAAGCTGAGTAAGATGACACTGGCACAACCCACAAGTGTAACCACCAGAAAACTATCAATTTCAAACAAACTGACCTTCTGGCTAGCACTTAAAAATATGGATACAAACTACGTATCAATGACAGTGCATAATACAGAAGGATGTAGGCTGCTGTTTACAGAAAACTGAGGGCCAGAGAGCAGAGTGCTTCTTAACAAACCCAAGCCACTACGGCCAGGAATGTAAGATTTGGGATCATCTCCGTCTTGATTATTTCGCTTGTTCTAATTTTCAGGATGTCATCTCCGTAGTACAAAAGCTTTCAGGCTACCCACTGCATCTTGGTTGTATAACGTCTAGCAACAACATCACGATGACGTACTAAAAAACAGACATTGAAATATCCAGGTTTTAAACCTAGCAGTCGAAGGAAATGCCAAACTGCTGTGCAGCTGTAATTAAGTCACTTTGTGTGCCCAGACTGATGCAAACTACTCGGATGACTACATGCTATCTTGCCAGAGAACCTACCTTTCAGTACCGAGACCTTTGTGAAAGGGGCTATTGTCTACAGCTCTTCTCACCTGTTCTGAAATTTGGAAGGTGTACAATGTAGGTAATGGTTTCCAGCAAATTTCACTGTTACAACAGCTAAAGTATCACTCTATTCTACTCCAGCCTTTCCCAGAGCTCACCTCTGTGGCTGGACAGATCTGACTGGAAAAGGAGGTCACTCACCAAAAAGGCATTCAGAACAAACTCAAAAAAGGAGGCAGCAACTCCTACAGTTGTGCTTTGGACTCGGAAATATGGCTTGTTTCCCCACAAGTAACCAAAACCCACAGCAGCTGTCTTACTCAAGACAAATAAAATCTGACTGCTTTACACACACGGATTCTGGGCTATTACAACAACTACCATTCTCTGAAAACAACAGGGTTACTAAAACACAAATGCACATCAGCACAGGATGAAGACTGAACACTGCCTAAAATATTCTGAAGGGAAAAGTGTGGTGTGAAGCTCGGGTTAACTTCCTGTTCGTTCAGTGATAACTGGCGGTTTTAATTCTACCATTCCCAAGCTTCTGAGTTCTAGATCCTGACTCTTGACATACTTTCACTTACAAGCTTCCCTTGTGAGAACCACAGATCATCAGTTCTGCATCCAGAGCAGCACTCAGACACGTAGGTACGCAGTGGAAACCGGCCTCAAGAGAAGTGAGATGCACCCAGCTAACTGAAACAGAACAGCTGGGAAACGAAAGGGCAGATTAAATTCAACATAAACCCTAAATGATACAATTGGAAAAACAAAGAAATTTAAAAAACTATATTCAAAGTGAGGCACCCTAGCCCAGACCACTCTTTGCTTCGTATGAATCCCAAGACACACAAAAGCTGCTGATACATACCATAGGGGTATATTCCATGGTCGTGCCCATGCGGTCATAGCCACGACAGTGATTATACTACCTTATCTACAGCCGTACCATTTCACTGCCGTATTATGCTATTGTGCACAGCCACCCTTCACAATGGACCTGTGTTCAGAACAGCTAGTGGCAGGGATGCAGAACTGAGGGCTGTAGGATTAGGTACAGTTAGGCACAAAATCAGCTCACGCTGAGCCAACAACGTAAAAAAATTCCCAAGCTGTTCCTGAGGTGAACTGCAGATGCTCACAGATCAGTTCCACCTCAGCTACCTAGAGAATACTGGTGTCCAGAAGGGTCTTTAAGAGCAGGAAAAAAAAAAAAAGCGGTGTTTAAAAGAATATTTAAGTATTTATAAACAGACTGTGACTACCACATTGAACTGGGGGAACAGAAGGGGGGCATTGCTTATCCGGCAAATCATCATTCAGGAGATTCTCCTCTGCTACTCAGGGAAAGGGCAAATTAAAACCAAGTCCAAAAGGAAAAACAAAGTTTGCAGTCATCCAATTTACAGTACTGGCTGCCATAATTACTTGGATAGGCGAGGTAAGGTTGGGAAATACAGCCTTAGAGCAGGGCACTTGAGCTTACCAGGAACCTGAAGACGACAGAAGCACTGAGCACATGGCCAACCTAAGCCCAGGTTGGAGAGAAAACTCCCCATAAAATCAGCAGAGTGCTTAGCACAGTCCTCGTGCCCCCCTCCACCACCACGACCTGCACCACTCAAGCATCCGCCCTCAGTTCAGCCTCAAACTCTGGTGGCCAGATGCTTGGGGAAAGGATTAAACTTTCGTCTCCTTTTTTATTTTTTATTTTTTATTTTTTTAACTAGGCCCTAATATTTGCAAAACAGCCTGAAATGCTCCCTTCTCTCTTTCTTAAAACCAGAATAAAAATTATCACAATTATAGTGAGACCTAAAAGATGCCTAACCTGTCATGCATCTTACAGGAACAAGGTTCAGAACAAAGGCTTCCTATCATCAAAATTTTAATATTGAAGCTAACTATTGATACGTATGCACTGAACAATGTTTTTTAAAAAAAAAATTATTTCCATTTAGCTTTCAGTCCTGAATCCTGAAATGCCCATTTTTCAGTAAACCCTGTCTACACTGAAGTGTTTGACGAATAGCTGCCAAAGGCATAAACGCCAATTTAAACTTGTGAATGTAATTTTAACTAATTTTTTGCATGGCTTCCCTTGCACAACCTACCACATTTAACGTGACGGATCAGTGCCCCATAAAAAGTCCACTGAAGAGAAAGTTTTGTTTTAAAATATTAAAAAAAAAAAGAGCCTTCAGTAGTTCCTGTTTAGAATTTGAAGGATTAAATGTAGGTTCAAGAAGTTCCCAAAACTATCCAGCTTGTGCAACTCAACATTGTTTAAGGCTCTCTACCGTTAAAGCCAACTTGACAGAAACAATTTTGTTTAAGAACACACTACTGACTGCGCTCCTATATACGTTATCACAGCTGCTCTCGTTTCTTACCCTGGCTAGTTTATTTTTTCCTGCACATTGTAACTCAGCCGTTTCAATGCATAGTGTGTTAGCCTGAACTACCAACCAAAGTCAGCTTATATTGGGGTATCAGTCCTCACTTTGGAGCGCAAGGCACGTGTTCCCACCTGCCAGCTCTGATGCACAGGGAGGGAGCCACAGGAGAACGGAGGGCAGGCAGTTAAAGCAGCAAAACCATCCTATCTGCAGCAGAAAGACTTATCTGACATTGATGCCCTAATCCACATTAGACAGAGGCGCTACCCCTTCCACTGCTCCTTGCCAGCTGCCACCCCACATCTCAGACAAGGCCAAGGACCTCCATCCTCTCTCCCTCCTTACGCAGCTCGACCCAGGTCCACCAGGAAAACACCCGCCAGCAGGGGAGCATGCTAGGCTGGAGAGGTGGCCTCTGCAAGGCACAGAGATGCCTTTGGCAGGAGGCAGTTCACTGCTGCGCATTCAGCAGCTGCTGCTACAGCTGTTTGTATCCCCCCCGGCCACCCGCCCATGTAGCAGCGCGAAGGAAGGCATTAGCGCTTCGGAGCTGCTCGTGGAGCGGGGAGGCAGCTGAAGAGAGCTCATTTTGCAGAGCTGTGCATCGGCTCTCCTGCACAAGAAACTCGTGTAGGCAATAATACCAAAAGTGTTGGCTTACTTTCAAAAAACGGATCTTTAAAAGCTGGAATGATCGTAAAGAAAACGCTGGCTAGACAGCCTTTTACCCTGTGCATTATCCCACCCAAATCCTTCAACATACCAGAGAAGTCTGTTTTTAAGGTACGCAAGAAGTACACATCTAATGGACTATTGATCCCCCAAGTTCTGTAAATTACCTAAGCGAGATTACAACCCCGATTCCAGTGCACACACTTAAAGACCTATGCTGACTGGCAACTTGTTTCACAAGCGCAGAGCCCATTTAATGGGAGAAACCTCCAAGTTCCTGCAGCTCAAACTTCCTAGGTACAGGGGGGGGCAGGGAAAAAAAAAAACAACAACCTGTTCTTAGAGCAAATTCAGGGCCTTCAGGAAGCACTGTACTTGAATATGGGTGTCAAACCTACCCAATTAAGAAGTATTATTTCCATTTTAATCACATTCAGTTTGTAGGATAAATGTCACTTCTGACTATTCAGGTAAGCTAAATCCTAAACAGAATTTAAGCAATGACAGCTTCCAGGTGATGCTGAGTAATTTTGATCTGTTTCTCAAATAAAACACCGAAGGTGTTCAACTCTCGCTCCTCCCAAACGCTCCATCCTGAAATGTCAGGACTCAAAATCCCCCACTGCCCTCTGGCTACCTGTGACCCTTCTAACCACCAAGCGCCAAGGCCACGCGGCGTTACCTACTTGACACAAGACTCATCTATTTTGAGTACCCCTGGACAGGCTGAGGTGAATTAACAGAAGTATTAAAAAGGTAACGCAACACACAGAGTGCATTCACAAATGTTTAAAGCATTTAAACTAATCTTACATCAACTGCATTTCATCAGCTCAACCTCCTGAGCCCCTACACAAATTCAGACTTATTGCTAGACATTCACTCAAAGTGCAAGATCCATCACCTAACTTCAAGGTATTTCATGATTTTGAACGAGCCCAGCAAATTAAGATGGCCTGCAAAAATAAAATTAATGCAGGTTTCATCCAGCAAAGCTTAATTCCAAACAAATAGCTTTTCTAGTTAGGCTCACTTTTAATTTTTTGTCCTAAGTTGAAAACAAACTAGTGGTAATTTCAAATGAATGTAACGAGTAGGTTTTATAACATTTCAACTGTATCACCTCTACACAAGTTACACCTTTGGTCCAAGTGATGCAGATTTTCATGCTGCCTTCATCCCTGCACATTGCGTCCAATCTCCTAAAAATATTATGAATGCCTCCAGGGTTAGTAGCATTTCTTATTTTGAGCATTTAGAGGAGGGCAGTGGGGGAGTGCAGTTGCAATTAAATATACATCTAGGAATAGTGCTGGAGGCTATAACCTTGAGGAAAAGTGTTATTTAGTCTCCACTCTACCCCTGCCAACAGAAGCCTCCTATCCATATTTAGGTAGCAGTAAAAGGTTTTGCCACCTTCAGCTTCCAGGATGCCTGCTCCACTTACTTTTTCCTAATAACATCCCCTGACATCACGATGCTGGCTTGCACCGTGTTTAACCAAACAGACATGAAACACAGCAGGCTCCAGTTTTCCTAAGGATTTCACAGATGAGACATTTCGTACACACATCCCCACCTCCTGTATCGATTCTATTTTTAGGCCTTTCATACCACTTCACGCTAACGGATGTATACAGCAGTGACAGAACGGATGCCTGCCAATGACGTCATCTCCCCGAGTTTTACCCGTTTTATGCACTCCCGGCCCCATACTCCAATGTGAAAGTTTCTCCTCGACCGAGACGTGATGCCGTTCGAACCCAAGTGCCAGCGCTGCAGCGATTATGGGGTGCACGTTTAGCAGCTACCGCTCAACGCTTCAGATCAAGACAACACGCAACAAGCACGCATCGAGCATTTACATACAAGCTCATAAACAGATGCTCATTTGTTCCACTGCCCTTGTGCTTATTTGGGGAAAAAAATCATCATCCTCAGGAAAGGAACCTACGTCTTAATTTTAGCTGTTTCCCACTATTCCATGGCAAAAGCAGTTTATTGGTATAATAAAACAACTGCCACTCTTTTGCAAAGCAAGCCGTGTCAATAAAGCCGGGTTTTGCCAATTGAATGCAGGCCACCCTCGGGGCAGATGGCACAGATGTGAGGATGAGATCCAGCATAACGTCATCTTTCTGGGACTGGCTGTGTACCTGACGGCCCCTTCAGCTGGAAGAGATTAATACAGCATGTTCCAGAAGCAGGTAACCAAACGCACAACACACAAGCACTCATGTGCTTTCGTTTCCAAGTCAGAAAGCAGCCTTTGCTAGGTAGGCTTTACGTGGGGGGCGGCAGCACTCTGAAGGTGCTATATACTTCAGATTACGTTTACACACACTAACGCAATCGGAGTCTGATTTGCCGTGTATAATGAAGGATTTTATTTTACTCAGAACACGAGTCCATAAAGAAGAAGTGGATCAAAGACCCTGAAAACACCTTCCCAGTATGTTTGGGATGCCATCGGCTGCAGAACACAATGAGTCCCAGCCCTGACAGGTAATGCCACAAGTCAGACTAAACCAGCTACGTGTGATTACAATGTTGTGAGGTCCTGCTCTCTCTTTAGCCTGCTCTGATCTAGTGCCAACTACGTACTGCGAGGAAGCAGAGTTTCAAGGTCTGATCTGTGACCTTACTATTAGAAGACGGGGGATCCCAGATCACCATTGACAGAGTGCCATTCCCTGGCTTTACAGGTCGGTAAGATTGAAATCCAAATTCAAAACAGCCTCGTCATGAAATTGGTCCTCCTATTTTTGGATTTCAGCCTCAATCCGAGTGAACGCTTTTATCAGAAACCATGCTTCAGGAGAAAGCACCTTGCAAGCACTGGTTTCAGTCTGGCTGCACATCACCATTTTGACTTTCCAGGTCGGCAAAAACAAAATCGAAACCGTAAACCCCATGTGAATTTGGAAGCGTATCTTGTAGCAGGGTGATGAAATAGATTAAAAATAGCACCTTTAAAAAAAAAAAAGAGAGAACGACAACAACAACAACAAAAAAAAAACAACCACCAATCCTAAACTCCGGGTGAGGGAAGAAGCTCGCTGCTACACGCTGCCATAGAGCAGAAGGATTAATACAGGCCTGGAGACTGCACACAACAGGCCCAAACCGTGAAGTCAGGCGGATGACTTATCGATTCAAAAGTTATGATGAATCGTTTTAAGGCTTCAACCGTCAGCCCGATGGTTGGAGGGAGGCAAACCCTCCCTCTACATAATAACAATCCCCTGGTTTTAACAATAAATTCTTACCTGCAGCGCCCGGCTGCGTTTCATAAGCATGAGTTGATGACAAAGCATACCAGGGAGTATCCTAGCCGCGCTTCAACCCAAGTGATATCACCCACTCGCACAGGGGAGCAAGTCCTGATGGCGGATTCGAAAGGGATCGTTTTGGGATTCCTGCCTGAGCGCAGCTGCGACCTGAGGACGATCCACTTGGCCACACGACCCCACAACACGCTCTGTATTTTCCGAGCTAACAGGGAGCCATCCGACGACGCGCGCCCGACGAAGCGGCTCGCTCCGACCGAAATACCCCTGGAAGCACGGCCGGGGAGGGAGATGGAGCCCACGGCGGGGCTGTGGAAGGCAGCAGGCCCCCGGGGCGCCGGGACACGCCGACTTTCTGCCATCTTGCCGAGGGCACCGGGGGGGGCCGGGCTGCGGGGGCCGCGATCGCTCCCGGGAGGCAGCGCTGAAGCAGCCGGCGTGCCGAGGGGCCCTTCCCGTCAGCGGGCAGCGCTTTAAACTTCCCTCACCGCCACCTTTTTTTCTTCTTTTTTTTTTTTTTTTTTTCTCCTCCCCGGGCGCGCTGCGAAAGCCGCTCCGCCCGGCCGCGATTGTGCAACGGCGCAGAGCCGGGGCCCGGCGCTTCCGCGGGGAGCCGGGGCGAGGCCGGCGGGGAGGGGGGGGGGGTGTGGGGGGAGAAGAGGGACACGGAGGGAGCCGCAACGGAGCCTCCCCGGGCTCCGGGAGCCCGGCAAGGGCCCGGCCCGGCGGGGCCCAGCCGCCATCTTACGATGCGGGGAACAAGTTCCGCGCCGCTGGGGGGAGGGGGGGGGGGGGGAAGCCGGGCAGGGAGCGGGGCGCAGCTCCCCGTCCCCGGGGAGCCCCCGGCCGGGCTGACACCGGGGCGGCCCCGCCGCTCCTTCGCCTTAGAGCCTGCGGGGCCGGGCCGAGCCGGGCCGGGATCCCCACAGCTGCGGGCCGAACCGTGCTGGGTTCACACGCGCCCCCCCGCCCCCCCCCCCAGAACCCCGGTCCCAGCCCTGCTGGGTGCCCGCCCCCCCGGCCCAGGTCGCCTAGGGGAAGCCGGTGTGGCGCAGCCGCCCCCCCCACCCCAAAAAATGGATTAATAATAATAATTAATAATTAATTAAAAGGGGAGGGTGGGGAGGGGCCACAGCCCGGGGAACGGCCTGCTCACCTTGTTGATGCGTTTCAGCGCCATTGTGTGCGAGTGCCGCCGCCGCCGCCGCCGCCGCCGCCGCCGGGCCCGTCCGTGCGCCGCGGTGAGTCCGGAGCGAGGAGGAGGAGGAGAAGGAGGAGGAGGAAGGCGGAGAGGGGGAGGGGGCAGCCGCGCCGCTCCTTCCTCCGGAAGCGGCCGAGGGGGGCGCCCGAGATGGAGCGCCCGGAGCCGGGGCTGCCTGCGGGCAGCGGGGCTGCGCGCCGGGAGGAGGACGGGGACGAGGAGGACGGGGATGAGGAGGGAGCCGAGAGGCGCCGCCCGCCCGACACCGAGCGCAGAGCCCGGCCGCGCACCGCCACCGCTGAGCCAGGCCCGGCCGTCAGGAGGGGAGGGGCGGGGCGGGGAGGGGGCGGGGCCTGAGCCGGTGGCTCCGCCCCGCGGGCGGGGCGGCGCGCGGCGCACGGAGCGGGGCGGGGCCGCCGAGGCGCTCGCCCCCCGCCCCCGCCCGCGGGGGTGGTCTCGCGAGAGTTCACCCCGCACCCCGGCGCGGCTGATGACGGCGGGGCCCCTCCCGGCCGCCGCCCTGCCCCGGCGTGGCTGCGCGCACACAAAATGGCGGAGGCCGGGCCTACATGGCTGCCCTTCGAAGGCCGGGCGGTATCCCTCCGCAGGCCGGGCGGCCTCGCAGCGCCTCTCCGCGGGCTCCGTCTCCTTCCGCGGAGCGTGTCCGAGCGCTGCTCCTGCGGAGGGGGCGGCCGGGGGGAGCCGGGCCCCGAAATAAAGGGGGGCTGCAGGGGAAAGCGGCGGCGTCACACTCTGCTAATCAGTCTTCTTCCTACATTAGGAACTTTTGTAATTACTTCTTTTGTCATCTACATTTTCTGCTTATCACTTTAATTGTATTAAACACTCTAGTCATGAAATGTAGCCCTGCGTTAATGTTCTTACTGTCCTAATCGAGAGTATTGCTGAAAAACACCTCACTGTGCCTTGCCCCAGTTTGGATTAGGGATATTACTACACTGCTCCAAATCTTCAGTGTGTCTTCCTTTCTGTCACAGACATTTCCTCTCTCTTTTAAACTGCTTACAAACTTCCTGAACGTTACTGTCATCTCAGGAAACTGGGCTATCTAGTAATATTTCAGTTCTACGTTTTTTAATTGTTGTTGGAGATTCATGACCTCTGTATTAAGACTCCAGATCTACCTTATGATTATCATTTTGCAGTACAATAAAAAGAATAAAGAACTGCACAAACATGCTGTTGAGAGTGTGTAGTTTTCCCAGCTAATTTAAGACAATGCGTATGGTTAATTTGGTAAATCAGGTTTTGTTTACTGCATTTCAGCAGTTACATGTTAAAATCAGTATCTCTATTAGTATTTAGTATAGTTCTTGGTTATAGCTATTTCTCAGAAATACGTTTGCATAGATCACTTTAGTATACCTCTTCGGAGAAACACTTTGTGGTACTTAATGGTCATTTTTTCAAACAAATACATCAGTTTAAATACTTATCATTAAATACAATTGGGAAAATTAATTAAAAATAACAATTTGTCTAGGTATGCAAAACAAGTGTAGTTACAGTGCTGGGACAATTTCTGCAAGTCACAGCACACAGCCCGGCCTGGAGAATGTTACACTTTTCACCCTCATCTCCTCTTCCTCAAACTGCAGGGTGAAAACCATGTGTTTTCCCATCAGCTTTTGGATATTAATAAATTCAAATAAATATTTTACTTCAATAGGAATGCCCGTGCCAGAAAGGCCTTGCAACCTTAATACATTGATGTGCCAGGCACAGAGGTTTCTCACCTTTACCATAGGCGGTAGGTGTACCGCATGCTACTTGCACAGATACCTCATATTAGTAATGTAAAATGCAAGAGGCACAGCTGATGGTTGCTGAATATGGGCGTTGCAACTTACTGTGGAACTACCTGGTCTATTTGGGTTTGTTTCATTTTAATTTGATTGTTGAAGCTAATCCTCAGAAGTGGCTGAGTGGAGGTATTACCATGTCCAATCCTTATATGCCAGTGGAGCTGGGTTAGGTTTTCAGAGGTTTATTATGCAAAAGCTCAGTAGATGTGGCATGGTAATGAATGGTTTGCAAAAATACTGGCAATAGGCTACTTGGCTCGAATTTTCTTTCTGAATTGTATTTGTTTGTTTGTTAAGTACAGCATTACAGGGCCCTGTGCAGCCAAATGGTCAGTAACCTCTGGAGGCTGATTTTGCCTGTCTCTCTCAGCCGTTTCACGATGTTCGAGCACTGCAAGCACAAACGAAGATCGCCTTGATATATTGTTATAGCACTTCTCTCAGCATAGAGGGGACTCGAGGGAAAAGCAGCCCAACCTTAGTTAAGTGTAGCTGGCTTGCACGGCAGTGTTAAATTTTCACTTCGGCTTGCTTTAGACCAGCCATTTTTACACTTAGCCCATTCTACCTGTCTCCAAAACAGGTGGATCAACCGAGCACCCAAAGCTCCAAGCAGCATTCCATATGCAACACTTCATATATCTGAAAGAGGAAAATGTCTTCCTTTTCAGGAAAACAAAAAATTGCTTTGAAAAAAATAAAGACACCCTTCTCATTAGTGCATCCAGTAGATCATTATTAGTTTCTGTTTGGAAGAGACAAAACAGCTTCTGCTGCTGGAAAACAAAGCACTAAGAAGATGAAAAACAACAACAGCTTCTCCCTGTTTGCACGTACTACCAGGCCTCAATTTTCTCTTCAGCATCCTGTCCAACTTGTTTTTCCTTTAATTATCATAAATCGAGGTTGCAAGTCAAATCCCTCTTCAGTCTGAGCAAATCTCAGCTTATTGGGAACCCTTTTGATTCAGTGGGGACCATGAGGAATAAGATCACAGGGAAAGCTGATAAAATAAGATTGTTCAATCGCCTATTTTTAATACAAGAAGACCAAAAAAAAAAAAAAAAAAAAAAAAAAAAAGACTGAGCTTGCCAACCCGAGTGCCATTACATGACAGTGGAAGAAAAACAGGTTTGGGGATGTCACTGGGTTCCATCTGATCTGTGTTTTAAATACCAAAGGCCAGCAGCCCTTCCTGTATAGCTGGGGGCTTCTTCCCTTCAAGAAGGATGGCAAGGTCACAGCTCCAGCCTTCGTAGCACATGCTCAGCTCCCTGCTGCTACCTCCAGGGCCATTACTTCATTTTCTGTTGGGAAGACGTAGTAAAACCCTTTCGCATCTGGAGTCCAGCCCAAGGTCAATGTGTGAGGCAGCAGTTACCTTTCTAAGGAATATAAGATCAAAGATCCAGCTTGGCAACTCTTCATCTTCCATTGTTTCTTCAACAGCTTCTCTGACATCCTCACTGAAACAATTTCCAAGCTATCCCACATGTTCCCTTTGTATAGCAGTGCTTTCTGTCTCACTGCTAGGTCATGGGGCAAAGCACAATAATCTATTTTAAGGTTTTGCTGCTATATGCAGGGAGTTGTCAGATGTAACATTTAGGTCCACATACAAGTCTCGGTGAAAAGCTTGAGTGTTTTATTGAATAATAGCATGCTGAGGTTTCAGAGCTCACACAACACTGTGTGGGATTCACAAGAATTTAAAATACTTCAGTAACTTACACCAAGATCAATAGACCAACATTCTCCACAAAATCTTTTGGCCTTCAGGATTTTGCTTGGCACTTCATTGTTTAGTATTTTTTTAGTCTTGTAGTGACAACATATTTTTGTTTCAGATGAAGATTTTTCTCTTCTCCTGAAATCCTTAGGAAAAACAAGAGCTATTTTACAAGAAAAAAGTTTTGACAACATAAAGTTCATTATGTTATTTTAACAGACCTAAACAACTGAATGTCTGAAAACTGCTACAGGATATTTATTAGTATTCACAGAATTTTCTTCCCCCCCCCCCCCCTTTTTTTTTTTATTTTTTTCCAGAAAAGCTACCATTTGATCTAAATGAAAGAGATATTCCTTTCAAGTCAGCAGCAGTCTGTGTCAAAAGGAATGTTTATTTTCTGTGCTGATTCAGCCCTATGGATATTGAAGCATGAAACCTCATAGGTGGGCATTTGCACAGTGCAATTATGATGCCCATTTGGAAAAAAAAGTTGTGTTGCCATGTAGTTACTATGTTAGCTTTCTCCTTTTGTATGAATTATTTACATTAATGAGCAAGCACAAATTATACATATACATATATATATATGGCAAAATAGCATCCTAAAGTAGGGGTGTGAGGGGCTGAGAGGGTAGGCACAGTTGCTGAGATAAGCTAACGCAGGCTGAACTGAGCAGGTGAAACACCTCTCTGGAGCAAAGCAGCATTATCAGCTCCAGTAGGATGGGTTACATCACTTGGAGATCCATTCAGAAAGGTGCTTAATGGTGACCTACTTTACCCCCTGACTTCGGGGTTCGTTGTTTTTCCTCATTGTACCTACTTTTTGACCCCTCAGGCTGCCATCAGACTGAGTGCTAAGGCTGTAGCACTCTTACTGAAAATGACTGAGCTCTTACAGCAGCTGACAGCAGTACTTAATTTGGCCTATTGTGTTTACTAAAGGAGACATCAAAAGAGTCTCTGTTGCATTTTCAAGATATGTCTGGTTTTTTATTACTTTGAGGTAACTGATTACTAGTCAGATTCAGACCATCCTAATTTGGTTGCTCCTCCAGTGCCTGTTCCAGGATGCAAACGTACTGAGCAAACCACAGTCTTTGAGGAGCATTTGGGTTCGACAAATGCTTTGAACAATTTGCCTAATACAAGGTAAAAGTCCAGATCAGATGATCAGGATGAAAGTTTATTATTCAGACAGGCTGGGTAACGTATTTCATGGGCTCCCTGGTATGGGTAAGGCTGGTCAGGCTTCACAACATGCTGCAATGCTTGATCAGAAGCGTTGGCTTCAATTCACCTGGCTTGCTACATTCTGAGATCAGTTTTCATTGTTTGGTTACTTACAGGCAATTAGTTAGTCCATGCCAATCAGAACACTGATACTGTACTTTATACTTGTGTATTTAATGCCCTTCATATGAGTTGAGACAGGAGGTTTTATACAAACTAATGCCGTTTCCGTGGCAGAATTATTACATAGCTTTGTACACTGCAGTGTTTTAATTGTCTGATGCTATATTGACATACTTCACTCTAATGATTTAAGTAAATAGAAAAGTCCACAGAAATACTTTAATGTTTCTTTGTTTTGTTTGGTTTGTCTTTGAACTGACAGAAGTATATGCCATGTATTTGGACAATGGATCTAACTAGCCAAGTATTGTGTTACTACGACTCATTTTACTTCGTCCTTCTGAGCAACCTCATCTTTAAAGATTTGGCTGATCTTTTTAGGTTTTGGTATGTCCCAATTAAAATGTCCAAGAGGTTGCTTGGAGTTCAAATGCCCAGGTAATTAGAGCCAAATATAGCTCTTGGAAGGAAGGAATATTATTCTAGTTTGCTGTCAGTGTAATTTGGGAAATACTGCTGGTGACTCTAAATCACCAATACTGAAATTAGCCAGTTGTTACACGATTCATCATTATGGTTATGGGGATGGATCAGGGCAGTATTTCCGGGCGAGTGGGTTGTGACACACATGATAGTCATGAAACATGGTTGGCACGTTGTTGAAAATTTTGCAAAACAGAAAGCAAGGGCAACCTTGTTTCTCCACTCCTGAAAACTTTTTTTCTTCTAGGTCAAGCATTCTTTGCAGCCTCTCAAGAAAAAGTGACTTTTTTTTTTTTTTTTTTTTTTTTTTTAATAATGGGACTTCATCTGGAAAAAAAATACCCCCAAACTCTGAAAAAAATACTGGTTTAAAGCCTTGTTAGTGGCATCTAGAGATACTAATTTTCCCGTCACAGAAATTTAAATTTCAAGTTAACTGGGAAAAAGAATTTGTTAGTCCTTCCTGAATATTGGGTGGCCTAAATTAACTAAAGGAACTAAATTAAACTTTTTAAGGAACTAAATTAAACTTTTAAGGAACTAAATTAAACGATTTAGTGATCTCTGCATAGCTCCTGTATCAGAAAAACAAACACAGCTGCAATTAGGCGTGGAGGACTCAGGTACTCTAAGACTAAATGATGTGCTCACCCTTCCATAGTTAGGATACTTGACCAACCAAGTCTTGTTGAACAGACGTTCTGAGGGATGATGTGTGGCGTTCATTTCTACTGTACCTGATTTCTGAAAAATTAGAACATTTCTGTCCCTGAAGCTATCAAAATAACATCTTGTTCAGGCACCAAACGCACATAAAAATGTAAAAAAATGAAGAAAAATAATCCAATTCCTCCTGGGGAAGCAGCTTAAAACATTCTCAAGTATCTTAATAAACTGGATATAGATACTTATGACAAGAATAATTTTCAATAAAAGACTTTCTTCTCTAAAAAGAAGGGCACTAAATCTTTTTCTGTTTTCCAGGAGCACTCTCCTAGCATGTTGATCAAGACAAATGCCTCTTAATTACTGTGTATTCTTTTTCATTTTCCATTTAATTTTTATCTTTCACAGTCATTAGGCTCACCTTTCCTGTAAGGTAAGTAAACCTTTTAAACTTTGATGTGATGTGATTATAGCCTACTTTTTGTGTTGGTTGCTTTCACTGCTGATTAGAGGGGACAAATAAACTGATTTTTACAAAATGCTTTTACTTTGCAGATGTTGTATCTCCCTGTACTGGGGTGATGTGCAGAATTGATACTAGATTCTGATGGTATCTCGAAGGGCAAGTGAGATAGTGACTTAGAAATCTTTGAGGAAACAGCCAGCTACCGAGATCTGGCACAGCTTAGCCTTGAGGAGGGACGCAGGCTGAGAAATCTCCAGAGCGCTGCTGTTTCACAGTAGCCTGAGGAATGATCAAGTGCCATTTTACTGCGGTGTCAGTGGGCAGCGTGACACAGGAAGAAGTTAAGAGCAGAGTGCAGGCGTACTGCAGAGATCGCGTACTCTGTCCTCGGGAGGGGAAGCCGGTAGTTTTTCTGTGCTATAATTAGGCACTGCCAACAAATGCACGTTGCGTCACAGGAATCAGTCTTGTGGCATGCTCACCTTTGCCTTCCAAAATGAAGGAAATATCTTTCAGTGACAGCTATTACACCAGGGAGTAAAGTACTCAGGGGACAAAGACAGCCTTAGCTGTCTGGTCAAGGATACAGTCTTCCCTGACATCAGAGATCAATGCAGTTCGAAAGGGAATAGCATGCAATCGGTTCCCTGCTGAGAACGCATGGACACACGGTGCTTCTTTTCCCTGGAATTCCCATGCTAAGAGATCTGGTTGTATTTTTTGGTAGTGGTGTTGACCGTGTAGTAGTGTGCGGCTTATGTCGGCTCTGTCCTCTGTTGGTCCTTCAGTGGAGGGGAGGAGGTATCTGTTTTTCATCACTGCAGCTTCCTCCCAGGGGACAGTCTGGGGATTTTGTAGTCTGTTTTGTTGCAACAAATCAGGCAGAACCTGCCACAAATCAGTAACCTATCTGGTCTTTTTTGAAGTTATTAGTGTATCCTAAAGATACTTGTTCTGATATGAGTAAAAATTTGAATTAGCAACTCTCTGGAAACCAATAAAGTTCCAAACCTGTGCAATTCTTTACGCGACCAGGGGTCAGTCTGGATCCTCGTGAGCTGTTACGTATTGGATCAACTTACTAATGCAGATGGAAAGATTGGATCAAAGTTTAAAACTTGTTGCAATGTTATATTTAATGTGCATCATTAGCACTACTTCACTGATGCTACCTACAACAGTGACATGTCATACAGCTTCAGTTAATTCCTCAGCTTTATTTAAAGGCAATAAGAATCAGTAACGTAGCATTTGGATAGTTTTATCCTGCATTATTTTTGCAAATATTCTAGTGACTGTGAAAGCCACCGTTGTGGACCAATGTTAACCATTGGGAAAAAAAAAAAAAAAAAAAAAAAAACAGTCCTGGCTTGTAAAAATCTGACAATGTAAAAAGAGACAAACTGTAATTTATCTGGGGATATCTAGGAAATCAACACTGAAGACACCTATTCCTTCTTGGGTTGGGATTTTCTTCAACTTTGTTTCATATCCTCAACTATAACTTATGCATAGCACTTCCCCAAGACGCTCCCCAGAAACAGCTGTCAGAAGAAGAAATTAAAATGTTAAACCTGTGGCTGAGAGATCAAAGAATCATTATTTTTCTATGTACAATTGCACATAGGCTCTGGTCTTTCTTGCACAAAGTAACATTTTGGAATTTGATGCAATTCTTAGAAATCTTGCCATTTTTCTTTACATTCCTGTTTTCATTCTTTTCGGCAATTTGTGCTGTATAACCCATGACAATAGACAGCATTCTGAGCCGCAGGGACATTTAAAAATGCAACAGTAATACATGCTACAGTAAGACACTGCAGCTCCTTAGGCAATTACAATAGCACCTGCTTTCAAAACATAATAGTTACATTGTAAAATGCTTAGACATTAGCTAGATTAAAAAGTAATACCAGGCTAACTTCTTTCGGTCTGGATTCTCCTTTCATCCCCCATTGATTGTAAAATAATTTAGTATAATTTTATAATATGATAATTATGCTATCACAAAATTACCCTCCTGATTCGTTTATGAGTGATTTATTTTCTCTACCCATTTTTCTCTCAAGCATGGTGCACACTGCAGAGGAGTAGGCATTTTCCACAAGCTCCAGCAGAAGCCACTTGCAGTGCCAGTTCGGAGAGTCAAGTGAAAGCACGACAGTCTCAGCTTTCTTCTAACGGCAATTAAGCCCCTGGATGTAAAAATAACAAATGAAAACCAAACTTGGCTGCAATGCAACTGCAAGTCGCTCGATGTTCATAGAGCAGGAAAGTAACCTTATATATACATATGGTCTTATGGATTATGTGTTTTAAGCCAGTTTACTTATTCTTTGAGACTAGTTTTTTTAATACTTGGGTATTGACAGTGCTGCATACTGACGGAGACCACATGAAATGAGTCACAGTTCCTGCAGTCCTTCTGGGGTGTCATGATTTTGCTTGCTTTTGGGGAAGCAGAAGAATAAGATATCCTTACAAACAGCAGGAACAGCAGCTAATCAACCCCCATTGTGAAATGATTCAAACACAAAGGGAGAGGTCTAGCTTCCTCCCAGATAGAGCCATGCATTTGCTGATGCCAGAACCCAGCTCTTTGGCGACAGCCTAGTTTTTAGTTGACAACAGTAGTTTTGCCTGCTGCAGAGATTATTCTAGGCGCTCGGTATGGATAATGGCAATGCCAATTCCAAGAAAATGGTTTTAACAACACGAGACATCCTGTTGATAGAAAAGCTCATAAACATGAAAGAAAGCTGAGCAAATTACTGCGCTACTTAGGCTTGTTTTAGAGATGGAAGGATTGTGTGTCTGCTACCTCGGAATCTTTCATCTTTTATCCTTACAGGTATGTACTTGGTAAAATAAAATACATAAATATAATTCATCTATAAACGTTATTTTCCTTTGCAAATCTTAATGTGTTCTAGACAGACCAGCAAGCATTATCTCATTTTGCAGCTGAATTAAAGTTGCAGGGGCATTAAGCAATTTATGCAGGGTTAGAGAGGAGGAACACCAGCAGCTTCTTTTCACCTGCATTCAGATGGAGCAGGGCTGACCAGCTTTTGGATGCTGAAGGCGACCCTTACTTCTACTGGTAGCTGGACCAATGCAGCTATGTTTTAGTAACATTGCACTTAACAGAACAAGCCCCACCAAACATGATCTGCACCTCTGCCACAAACTTTTCCACCGTTCTCACCAAAACATGCATAGGAGCAAGTCCTCTTGCCGATTCTCTTTTGAATTGTATTTTGGGAGTTCCTTGTAACAGACCTGAGCTAGCACTAATGTTGTAGACCTCCTCACGTGGCCTCCAAGCTGCACCTTGTCTGTAATGTACTTAGTTGCTGAAAAATCTTAGTGAGAGAGGATACCTACTGCTGAAAGCAACAATTATATTTCAGTATTGGTGACCTAGGTTCTGTTGTAGTAGCTGTGCTTGGGCTTTTTGTGCGGTTTTTATTACAGCAGCTCCTATATTCCCTGCCCAATACCAGATTTTCAGTGGCTGTGTTCAGTATGAAACACATAGGCAGAAGCAATCTGTACTTTAAACATTCACAAACCAAAGTTAAATATGCAACAACAAATGACCCTGCCCTTCTTCCCAAAATGCTAGAAGATTTTCCAGATACCCAGCAACACTGAGATTTGAGGCACAAACAGATATGGACTTGTGTCCATATATATGTCCAGACAGGGGGTTAAATGTCTATAACATAAAGATGTCACACATGCCTGTTAAGCCTCTTGATATTAACCGATCTTAACTCCTTCCCCTGTAACTAGGTCCCTAAAGATGGACAACTGCGTAAAGCCCTCTTCTTTTCTGCAGGACTGAGCAAGCCTGCAGCTTACATTTTTCCCCTTAAGTCAAACAGGAAGTTTGCGGCCAAGTTGGAGAGTGAACACAGATCTCCCAAGCCCCAGTTCAAACCGGATGTCCAGAGACCATCTTTTGCCTCCCCTCCAGCTAATAATCTCATTCAGGCTTCACTTTCTTTATAGTTTTTCCACAGGCAATGACATCACCCTTTCACATACCAAAACTGCTCGCGCCTCCCGTCAAGTGATGCCCATGCAGACAGGCGAGGCGCAGTGAGAGCGGTTCCTCTCTGCAGCATGTGCAGAGTATCTAGCGGTGTGCTGAGTGGAGCGCAGATCAAAGGCAGCGCAGCAGGGCTCAGAAGCTCAGTGAAATGTCAGCTGTGCTCCCCATGCCACAGCGAGCATCCAGAGGAGGCTGAAAGAGCAGAGGAAAGAACGGCAGGAGGGACAGGGGCTCTCAGCCTCAGCGTGAAGTTGTTTGATTCACAGCTGAAGGACTTACTTGATGTATCTTCAGCCTTGTGCATTCTTCCTCCAGAGTTTCACAAACAAGGTTACATCATGACAGATCTGATTTGCAATCTTTGCAGAATAATCAAACATTTTGCTCTTTCATTATCTTGTCTAAGAGCAGGCATTTGCCTGCATAAGAAGGAATCATCTTAGGACATCAGACATAGTCATTACCAGACTAAACTTAGGTGAGGCGGGGAACTAAGATACTCTGAGATCACAGGAATATTCTCACTAGCTAAAGATGATTCATCAGGAAAAGTTAATGTAGGGTCACAGGTAGGAAAGCAATATTCAGGCCAGAAGCACAAACAAGCTGCATTTGTTTGTCTTAAGCCTGGCTTAGAGTATTTAGTTTTTGCCTTAGTTCGTCACGGTAATTTTAACTTCAAATTAATTAATTTTGATTAATATTGCCCCGGATCAATTGTTGAAGCAAAATAGTGAAAGAAAACTAGCACTGCGCTTTTATATCCCAGTCAATACAAGGCAAAGAAAACCGCCAAGTAGATGCAGCTAAAGACAGCCCCACTGCTTCATGAAATAGGTACAAAACTACTTTGCCATTGTTTTGCTCAGCCCTAGTCACTTAACCCAAAATGTAATAGTTACAAGTTCGGGGCGGGGGGGAACAGAAAAAGAGCACAGATGGTAACGGGCAGCAGCGGTGTGCTTTCTGTATGCTGAGGGAGGGGAGAACCGTGTTCCAGTCAGGATCGCGTAAGGAGGCAATGGGTCGAGAACAATCATGCTCTTCCAGCTTTCCTGGAGATGCCCGTGTTCTGTACTGCATGGCGTTAGCACTTGATGGACGAGCCCACAGTAGCATTTTGACCCAAATGGTGTTAGGTTAGCGACCAAGGAATTACCGCAAGAGTTTCCAGGTCTGGCAGGACTGTGAACTGGGCTGGAATGGCTCCATCTTTTCACTGGCTATACAGAGGCAAATTTTTATGCCCAAACGAGCGGTCTCCTTGCCACAAAATTACAGAACAGCAGATAACGCGCTCGGAGACGCACAACACAGGACGCGCGCCCGCCCGCCCCACAGCCCCCGCCCAGCCGCCCGCGGCCCCTCCCTCCCTAACGGCCGGCGCCGCCCGCGCGCCCCCCGGCGGCTGCAGCGCCCCCGCGCGGCGCGAGCTTGGGGGGCTCTGCTCGGCCGTGCGCGGCCCCG
>NC_048896.1:46581313-46582617 GCF_011077185.1 Oxyura jamaicensis | reverse complement strand
CGCGGCGCGAGCTTGGGGGGCTCTGCTCGGCCGTGCGCGGCCCCGCCCGGCGGCGCATGCGCGGCGGCGGCGACGGTTGGCGGCCGCTGCTGGCGCGCGCTCCCGGTGCCGTTGCCCCCCCCTAACGGCCGCCATGGTGCTGGAGAGCCTGGCCCGCATCGTCAAGGTGCAGCTGCCCGCCTACCTCAAGCGGCTGCCGCTGCCCGAGAGCGTCGGCGGCTTCCTCCGCCTCACAGGTAGGCGGCTCCGGGCCCTTCCCTTAATTCCCCGGCTCCTCCGGCTTTTCCCCGGGGGGAGAGGGACGGGCAGCCGGCGTTCGGTCGCCGTGAGAGCGCTGTGGAAGGAAAGCCACCCGGCAGAGCCTTGCGGGGCGGGCAGCAGCCCGAGTTAGGTGGGGGCTCCGGGGAAAGGAGGCTCCTCGGCCGCGGCCGGCTCGCACCGTGCTTCGCCTGTCCGGCCGTGCGAGTAGGGGCGAGCCAGGGGCCCCGCGCGGGCCCGACGTGGGGTTTGGCTGCAGGCCCGAGCCCCTGCCTCTGCCCAAAGGGTCCGAGGTAGCCTCTGTGCAGAGCTGACGGACGCAGCTGGAGAGGGCTCTGTATGGGAGCCTGCCTTGTACGTGAAATTAAGCTTTTTAAAATGTCTTTATAGAATTATTTATGAGTTTTTTTTTTTTTTTTTTTTCCTCTCTGGGCGAGGGAGTGAAAATATCCATCTGTTGGTCATAGCCTTATCACAGAGCGAACAAGAAAGAAAACGCTACATAGCATTAAATCCTTAGGTGGTCAGGGCATCGCAGTACTTTGCAAACTGGAACTGTGTGAGCTCAGGCTCTGGCATGGTACTG
The DNA here is from genome assembly GCF_011077185.1 of Oxyura jamaicensis. NCBI lineage: Eukaryota > Metazoa > Chordata > Aves > Anseriformes > Anatidae > Oxyura > Oxyura jamaicensis. The sequence continues at coordinate 46,581,773 of NC_048896.1, read as the reverse complement.
CAGGCAGAGTCTCAATTAGCTCGAATAACAAGGTCAATTTGGCCACAATAAACGAGAGGAATATTCTATCAGGAGCTGTCTGGAAATAGAAAACATCTTCAAAGTGTAGGATCAAGCCCATGTGTTCTTGCAGCAGCACCAAGCTGTATGACTTCAGTAGTGCTGGGAAATGGTTTCATTTAAAACTAGGTCTGAGTACTTTTTACAGTGTGTATGCTCCTTGTAAACTTAAAAGCCCCATTATCTTCCTCAGGACAAGGAAACCTGTCCTTCTAACCCCATAACTACTCTTTCATCTGAAAATGCTGTTAATTATATTGACCAAAAGAGAAGCTCAGCTGCTATAAAGTTGGAGGAAAGGGATACAATGAGATTCAAAACAAAGCATCTTCTACCTCAGCTTCAGTTTCCTACTTAAATCATTGCCTTTTTAACCACGAGTGGTAGCTTGTTCATGTTT
>NC_048896.1:46500741-46581213 GCF_011077185.1 Oxyura jamaicensis | reverse complement strand
CTTTCTCTCCTTGTTTTTTTGTTTTTCCCTCCCCCTCCCTTCACCCACCTTTTTTTTAATAGAAATGTTTTGCTGTCATGTTGTTAACCCCCTTAACAGGTACTTGCTTGAATTTGGAGGGAGGAGAATAAGTAAGCAACTGAAACCCTCAAGGGGAGACCAAATGTATGAAATGTCAGTCCTCAAAATATTAAACATAGGTAAAAGAAGGAACAGAGTGGGAAATTGCTTTGAGAACTTTTAAAAATTCAGTGGGCATAGCTGAAAAAAAAAAGGCATTACCTCTAATTATTAGTGATTTCTTTGGCTGGTCTCGTGTTAAACACTGAAAAGTGGAAACGGATAATTAAAAATACATAGCTATAGAGACAATGTTTTGACATTATTCATTTTTTCAGCAATCAGCTAGAATAATATCTGATGTCCTGCTTAGATATCTTCCTCTAAAGTGGAAATGAATGAAAATAGGAGAAAAACCAGCAAAATTTTACAAGGTGCTTAATAAGGCATAGGGTAGATGCAACATATTGAGGCTTTTCAACAGAAAATGCTAGGATGTTACAGCCTAGGCACATAAATGAAAAATGATCCTATCTTAATGCTATTAAAAGCTATTGAAATTCACTGAAACCTCACTGCTCATGAATGATTTCTGTACTTACCTGCACCCAGAGCTGCTGTCAGTCTCAAGTTTTGTCTAATAAGCGTGCTTCCGCAAGCATCTCCTCTTCTGTGTTGTTGTGTTCTTAGCGTGCCCCATCCTGAAGTAGTAGCTCTGTAAAAGTAGGGGATTGCCAACTCTGGGAGTTGTTTTGCAGCAGTGACTTAGAGGTACTTCTGATAACAGGGTAATGGTAGCACCAACCATACTGTAAGTGGCTGTATTTTACATTGTTGAATAGTAATTCACCATTTCATAAAACAGATATGGTTTCTAGCTTTAAAATCAAGTTTCCAGGACTGTTGAATGGGTACAGTGCAACTTAAAAACTGGAAGGAAAATGGTAATTATAAATATCTTTAATTGTAGTAACATCAGTGAATGACTCTTAAAAGAAAATTTAAATCTAATCTTCACTATTGCTTGTGTTTACTACTACCACTAGAAGTTTTAGGGCATCATATTCTTTGGCAAATAATACATCAAGCATTTTCCTTTGCTTCGTTTTGGAAGGTCAGAAATAATATTAATTTTAAATCATTTGAAATGTGTTAGCATTTGTCCTTTAGCATCTGCTGAACTTAGGGACCAGCACTATAAAGCACTTGCTGGCATTGACTTAGTTCACAAGTCAGGCCAGAACTGAAATTTGGAATGGTGCAGTGCTTTGCTTGTTAGTGCTTTTATTGCTTCTATAATCCTTTGGTAGCTTCCAGGCAGATGCAGCTGCAGTTCCTGCGGTGCATCAGTTGTAGAAACACCAGACCAAAAGCACGGGGAAGAACCTTTCCTGTAGGGTATCGTTAAGGTGTGCTGATAATAGACCTTGAGACACCTGGTGTTTGTTATGATCTCACCAGACCACTGTGGAAAACTGCTTGCTTGGAGAGAGGAAGACTCTTAATGTCCAGTGCAGAACTCCTGAAGGTACAAGCAAGGAGGGAGGAGGGAATGAATGTGTTTGACCTTGGGTTTGAAAATGGATAGCTGAATTATCGCACTGCTGCTGCTCAGAAGCCTCTTTCAGTTCCTTGTCATAGCTGCTTTACCCTTCCCTTCTCAAGTTCGCTAAAATGAACAGTGTTGCCGTCTGCTGGCTTTGCTTTCTGTCCTGGTAAGTTTCATTAAACTGGAACAGCAATTAACCTCAGAATAACATGTGATCAGAAGTGAGAAAAGGGAATTTCAAGGTGTCTCTAGGTGCCAGTCTCCTTTCCGTAAGCATGATGTGTGGGCTGTCACGCACCTGGCATACATGTTAAGAGGGACTTGAATGTGACAAGCTGCCAGGCAGAAAGAGGACAGTTCTGTGGGTCATCTTTTACTGGCAGAAAGAAGGAGGGCTGACATCGTGACCAGAGAGTCTGCAGAGCTCATTTGAACAACGAATTTCTCGTTTGCAGACTAGCTTGCTAACCTGCCCTTGCTTTGGCTTTTTGCTTTATTATTTAGTATACTCTGCTGTTAAAAGGACAGTCACCTCTCCGCCTTCGCACCTGCTGAATAAGTTAATGTTGAAGTGGTGTGCAGAGTCCTTTGATTTTAGTTTGTTTAGCAATGACAACATCAATAAATGATCAAGCAACCAAACAGAAAACAGGACAGAACAGCTGATTAGTTCTGAAGAGAACATAGTTGGGTCAATATTTTGAGCCTGCGTGAAGAATTGCAGCAGTTTAGAGAGAACCCAACCACAGTTCCAATATTCATTTTGACTGGTAGCTAATACTTGTTAGAACTTCGGCTTGTGGTTGTTATCTTCAGAAACTGCTTTTGAGTCTGCACAGGGTCATTTCCACGTAAGTGAGGTAAAACATAAAATCAACGTGAAAGATAAAGAAGGGCTGGTGAAAGACATACAGGCAGTAAACACTGGCTTTGATTTGACTCTCAGTGGCTGGTCAGTCCTGTTCTGCTCACAACCTTTGTGTTTCTTATTTTTTGGACTTGTTACTGTTGGATTAAAGGTTAAGACAACCTTTCCTCAAAAACCTAACACCATGGCCTGTGGTCCATGGCCTCAGCTTCTTACAGTTCTCTGGACAATCCTGTTTCAGTGATGTTCCTGATACTTTCCAGGACTTATCTTTGGGATTGGTGTCTATCCTAATACAAGTCAAGTTTGAAGACTAACCTCTTCGATCCTCTGCTCTCCATTTCGGGCTCCAAAGACTGCCTCTTTCCATGCAGCAGAGCTGATAAAGAATCTCCAGAATCAATGTAGTTGCTGAATTCTGAGTATCAGCTGTGAAAATAAACAGAATTTTGTGAATTGCCTTACATCTGCTTCAGAAAGGTATGACTGGCTTAAAAACCACCAAGCAACTTGCGGTTGTAGGAAGATACCTTTGCATTAGTTTGGGTGAAGGCTCCCCTGCTCCAAAGGTCTGGGACTTCTTACTTTGTGACAGTATCTTGTTTCTGATGCCCTAGAAACATGGTCAAGTTGTTTTTTTTCAGTCTAAAAGTATGAGCCTGTGGCAGTCTTGTTGACAATAAAGTCAATTTACCATTAGCATACAAGTTGGTATAACCTGGGGCTTTTCAAAGACTTCCAGCAGAGTGGTGTTATCTCAATAAATCATTGGCTACTGAGGACAAAACTCTTTATCAGCACTTAGCATCATACAGATGCGAAATGATACCCATGATAAATAATATCCCTGTACTTCCTATTCCTCTTTGTTTCTAGTTTCCTAAGAGGTTACAGCTGTCAAGTTCCTCTTTCACTCAGATGAACCCAACTGGTTAGGAGTCTCCCACGGATATGACTGGTGGCGCAGTGAGTGTTCTGACTTCCAAGTCCTCTCAAGGAGTTTCAAGCTGTACTGAGATGCCACTTGCTGTTCAGTTGCTGGTTTCTTAATAACATTTAATTCTGGCCAGACTGCTCTTTTTTTGCGTCAGTCTTAGTCCAGTGGTATTTCTAACACCCGACAGGCATCCTGCTTCTCTTTATGGTGCAGCTGTTGGGATGCCTATTCTGTCTTGGAGTTCAGTGTAGCTTTGTAGATAGGCAGCTCTTTGCCAACAGTCAAGTTAAATATTAAATTTAATTTTTTTTTTTCAATGACCAAAGCTTTTCCCCTCTCTTCTAAAGCATGTTTTAAGTCAGCCCTTCATGTAAAGTCAGAAAGCACGTTCAGATGACTGTTGATGGGCTGTTCTGAAACACTGCATCTCAACTGCTGTTACTCAGGATACCATTTTTTGCTATATGAATGATAAGGCTGGAACATGGCTTAGTTAGTGTTGGATGTCTGTGATTGTTATCATTTGCCTCTTAGCTTCACAGTCCCACCAGAGTTACCACCATCTTGTGAAAGTTTGAGATGTTAAGTCCTTTCTAATAGTGGTGACTCAAAGAGTAAATGATACTATGCCAGCAGCTTCTAAAATGGGGTTTGGCCATGTATGGTGCAAGGCCAGAGGGGCTGCCTGGTTAGCTGGCTGTCCAGACCTCTTTCTTCGGGACACTCTATGAGAGGTTTGTGTTGGTGGCTGCTGTCGTTATTCTGTCCTCTGTCTTTTCAGATGGTGACAGGGAAAGGTGTCTGTGAGAATTAAATGGTCAGCCTTTGGGGGGGACCATGCTGTTTGTCCAGAACTTAATGTTTCTATCTACTGGAATATTCAGGCAACTTTCATTTTTAATGAGCATGTTCTCTATGTTATTGAAGGAGAGTAAAACTGCTTAAATTTTTTGTCTTACTGTTGTTTATAGTAATGATAGAAAAGACAAACAGTTACTGCTGTCCACGAAGCCAAATGTTTTGTGTAGCATTGAGATACTTAAATGTTTCCAGTTAGTTATTAATTAGGGCCCACAGCTTGTTGACGGAATAGAGACCAGTCTGTTGTGGTGACTCCTAAAAAATACTGTCAAAAATTGTTGTGCAAAGGAACAACTGCAAATGCAGGCGTGGAAAGACAGTACTGAAAGTTCTTGCAGCATCTTTATCATTTATGCATTTGTGGAGCATTTCCAGATACATGCAGTAAGCATGGTTTTCACATCAAAGGATACAGAAAGCCCAGAGAACATAAAGCTCTTCCTGCAAAGTATTTTTGTTACATGGTATACTTCCAGAACCTTCAAATTATTAAGAAAGAAATACTGCATTCTAACTGGAAAGGTATTAGCATGAGCAAGCTCTTTATTGTTACAAACAAAATTAAGCCTGACAAAATAATGTGATTTCTGAGAGCTCACAGTCTACCTAGCATCCTCAGCATGTTCTATTGCATTCAAATTGTAGAACAAAATTTTGATATGTTCTGATCTGAAATCATTTAAAAGAGGAACTTGATTATTGTTTTCTCTTACAAAGTGCTTGTGTAACTGTTTGTGCTCCAGCTCATTCAAGTTCTTTGTTTCTCAATTTAAAATGTTTTGAACACCCTATTTCTTTATGACTATACAGATTTAATGTATTATCCAGAAATTAAAACCAAAAAACCTCTCTCTATTGCTACATGCATTGTTAAATTACACCAGAGTATTGTCACAGCTTGTTTTGTTGGAAAAGCGTATCAGCCTTTAAAGTATATCCTTTGCCAGGTGCTGAATTTCTTTCGAAGTTCAGTAAGTCTTTCTTGTACTAATATGTCTTACCTGTACTTAAAATAAATGTTTCAGATTGGTAAGAAGCCATTTCCTGGGGCTTGACTTATGTAAAGGTACCTAGCCAGTGTCAGGACTCCTTCTCTATGTGCATTGTAGAAACTTGTGGGTCCCTGAGCAAACAGAGCTCTGAAAAATAAAACAAACCAACCAAAAAAAAAATGGTAAAGGTTTTGTTACTGCTTATTTGATGATAGGCATTATATCTGCCAAAAGTTTCTAAACACAACTTGGAGCAAATGAGGAAAACTTGAAGAATAAAAATCTGAAACGAGCAATTAAAAAATTAATTATAAAGCATATTGAATAGTTCTTCATGTACAGAATGTAAGATACCGGCACTGAACTGTAGTGACTTTTTACTAACTTCCCACATGTAATCATGCCCAGTTTGCTAGTACTTGGTGGTGTTTTATGTCTGGTGAACAGAACCTCTGTAACTTTAGTTCCTCATTTCAGTACACCTTTTACTTGTTTTAATTTTTGTTCCATCAAGTAATCTTCTAGAGTGTTAAAAAAAATAAACTTCAGATGAAATTCCAGGAGTCCAGTTTGTTCCTTAGCTACAGTAAAACCCAGATTTTAATCTGGGTCTTCTTTCGTTTTATGACTTACCCACAAAGTCTCATCTGCCCTCAGAGCCTTGCTGAATGAGCAGTCCTGTTCCCTACCCTAATCCTAAATCATCTGAGAATAGCTGACACTGCACCAGACTGCAGTGGTGTCAAGAGCCAGTCTGAGTTCCACCTGTCTTTAGTTTCAGAATGGCTGCGGTTATTGCCTTTCCTGGGCGTGCTGGCCTTGCTGGGTTACCTCGCTGTTCGTCCGTTCCTTCCCAAGAAGAAACAGCAAAAGGATAGCTTGATTAACCTCAAGATCCAGAAGGAAAATCCAAAAGTAGTGAATGAAATAAACATTGAAGATCTGTGTCTCACTAAAGCTTATTGCAGGTGTTGGCGTTCAAAGACGGTAAGGTATTTTGTGCTACTGTAGGATTTGAGGTTGAAACTTGCATATTTTTATCAGTTCTGTGGTAGTAAGTTGCAACAAGGTGACCTCTTGCTTTTCTTTGGAGGTGGAATAACATCCTGGTTTCAGAGAATGGCACAGTTCTTTCTTTTCTCTACTGTAAACCTAGCTACATGCAGAGAGAAACTGTTGAAATCTGTAATAAAAAACAACACACTAGGGTTTTTCCTAGAAATAGTGACCATCTGTGATTTAGATGAAAACAAAGCAAACCTTAAGGTTTGAAAACATATTCCAACTAATTAGAAGGTAAGTTAGAATAATTAAGGTTGGGAAAAAACCTATGATTCTATTCTATGTTGGAAAACAGTACTTAGGAAGTTGTACATATTAGAGTGAGAGTAGAGTGGGGCCTCTGTTGAGGGAAAGCATATCTCCACCTGGTCCAGAGCAACCACTAGGTGACTGCCTTGGATGGTCCGTGTCCCCTGCATCAGAAGTAGACAGGTGATTTTCATCTCGTTCTTGTGACTGTCCTGATGTCACTCTGATGTTGGCCTCTCTAGACTGCTTTTCTGTTTTAACAAAAAAACTATGACTTGGACCTAGAAAGTGCTCTCAAGTACTTTTTGTTCAGAATAATTACTTCAGAAAAATATTTCAGTTTTGCTTAAAACGGTACTTACTGGCTGAAAATGATCTGTTGAGAGCACCTTTACTGGCTCCACAACAAACCTTAAGCTACTAGTGGCTGCCTTGTTCCCTGTTCCTTCATGCTGAAGGCTTCTTCTCTAAATTTGTGTCTATGAACAGCTATTTTAGGACCTCACAAACTTAGCTACCTGTTAACAATGTGTTTTTTTAGTAATGCGTCTGACAGGGGACAGGGAGTTTGTTGAAATGGGGCATAGTAGGAGGAATGGAGAAACTAGCAGCAATTGCTATACAAAGGTGTACTAATTTCTTGTTTGTTTTCTTTCAGTTCCCTGTCTGTGATGGCTCTCATAACAAGCACAATGAATTAACAGGAGATAATGTAGGTCCACTAATACTCAAGAAGAAAGAAGTATAGCAAATGCTTAATCCAGTAGATCATGACTGATAAGTCTTTTATACTGTTGTAGTTGCAAGGGGGAGCATTTTATTATGTGATTTATATGATTTAGTCTAATGATGGCTGTAGATTTCTTTTTGGGATAAACTTCATGTAGACAGTGCTAAATCTGTCAGTTTGATACTTTATTCTGAGAAGGACCGTCTGCTTTGTAAAACTGTAAAGTAACTATCTCTGTAAATAAGTCGTTTATTTCAACAATAAAATGACTTCCTACAGTTAAGCCTTGTTTGTATGAATATGTAATTGCAGAAATGTCACTATTTCCAGGGGAACAGGTCAGGGGTTCAAAGGGAACATTGCTCCTTTATTCTGAGCGCCCGTTTGTCATTCATGCTCTTGTGAGGAAACAGATTTGCTCCTTGCAAAGTTCATATGCGCTGCAGGTGCTGCTACTTGTAGTGGGGACTTTTATGGGTGGAGTTGGTTAAATGACAGAACCTCCCCAGAAAGGGGAGATGAACTGTGTTCTTGGCTTGTTACTGATTTAGAATGGTTATTAGGGCAAGTCAGAACTTTGCTGTGGTAGGGCTTAATTTCAGATGCAGGTAAGTAACTAAGTAAGTAACTACTAAATAAGTAACTAACTTATTTAACTGCTAGACTCCATATTAATTCTTCTAAAGTGCTTTATTCTTCAATGAAAAACTGTATCAGTGTGCTTAAAAGTACAAGTTAGACAATTGTCTAAAATTGTGGCACAAATCTAAGGGAAGTTTTGGCTGTTCCTTAACAAGCATGTTGTTTGGCTTGTTGTTAGGTAGGTGGGAAGCCCCAGAGCAGCGTGCTACTGCCAAAGCTTATCACCAGTGCTGGAACAAGTACCAGACAGGAAGCCCTGCTCACACAAGGGCTGTCGCAGCAGCAGAACTAAAGTAATCCCTGCCTTTGTAACCATTGTAGTTCTCGGTACCTAAAGCTCTTGCCTCGCAGCAGAACGTGGCAGATTGGGATGTGACTGTGGGTTACCTGACTGCTTTTACACAGCGTGTAACAGAACCATGGTACAATCTAGCTTTGTTTAAATGCTTCACGGGAATCTTATCTTAATAGATGAAAGCAACCTGTAACCACCACCCCATTAGGATAACATTTATAACGGGACGATCCATGATGATATTGTCTTGTATTGTACTACTTTCCATTCTAGATAATGTATAATGAACACTGAGCCCCTTTCTCGGGCTTGGTGGAGAAATTGCTAGATGAAATACAAAAACAGGTTTAGACGGTGCTTTTCAATCCACAGCCTAGTGCAGTAGTCAGTTACTACATACAACTATGTGCACTTCTAGCTTTTATCAGGATACTTCTGCAGTCAGGTAATTTAATTTCTCCCTAAGTTTGAGAAGTAAGCTCTGTACATCATCCTGTTCTCGCTTCCATTGCTCCAGTCAGACAGATGCTGTCAGTGTAAGTAGTACAGCAAAAGTGGTTTTGTTTCTCCCACAACGCTATTCTAAAAGAAGAACAACAGTGTAAAGCTTGGCCTCTCGACTCTGGCTCTAGGACAGTTTGATTATGTAATGTTTTTTTCTTCCTGCTTGCTATTAGAGGTGACTGCTGCTAAACTATCTACAGCTACAAAACAGGTAGTTTTTCATTTGTTTCTGCTTATGTTTATAGGGGAATGGAGCATATTTGGAACTGCCCTAGCAGCACTCATAGTTCCTTCTTAGAGAAGACATTTTAATAATTTCTACATGATACGAAAATTAAGATCATAAGGAAGATAGACGACCATTTCCTTGCATTTCAAAGTCTGTGAAGGGAATATTACTATCTCTCATGGCCTCAGTTAAATGGAAAGTGAAGGAGGCGCCCATCTTCCCCCTTGCGGTATTGAAGCAGGCCTATGTTAGGTGCAGTGAAGAGCCCTAACGTACATGGATTGTACATACTTGTAGGTTTAATATCCTTGGCAGAAAAAAATAATTTCATTTCCTGCAAGTACCACCTGCAAAAGTACAGCTATAAAACTGAAATAAAAACTTAACAACACTGGCTATAGTATTCTTGCTGTAGAAAATTCAAACCAAAATTTCTGCTGCTGCTTTGGTTATCAAAGAGTTCAGTTTTTGCCTACCTGCCTTGTGAAAATTGCTGTGCAATGCATTGATGTTCACATCAGTGCTGAGAAGGGCAGCAAAACACTTCCCAGGATGAGTAGAATCAGGAGAATCTATCACCAAGAGCTACCAGAGTCATTCTCATCCTCTTTTGCTTTCAGGAGTCCTTGGAAGTTTGTTGTCTGTACCGACAGCTCTCGCCAAGTAAATGAAATTTGCTTGGACTGCTAAGTTCACAACAGTGGATAGGACTGGCTTATCTGATCCTGTGCTGCTTGCAGCTTGGATTCTTCATCTGCAAGCCACATGCAGGAATTTTCCCTCTAAAGTTAAAATGATGTCCTTGAGAAGACAGATGCTAAAGTAAGGAAAAAAAAAAGTCACTGCTGACTCCTTTAACAGTTAGCTTGTGCTCTAAGTGCAAGTCTGTCCATTTAAGCAGACACCCCTCCTCTTCCCCCTCCAAAACAACCCACCACAGTTCACTTATCTGTTCAAATTATCTTCATGAGGTCTACGGGGTTAGCTAAGAACTAAAGTGTCAGCAGATCCCTTTATCTTGGTTGACAGAGTTGAACCAATTACCTACTAGAATATATTCGGTCACATCTTGGCACTGGGTGACTTTTCTGCCCTCATTTGGAAGCTCCACAGAAAGGGATAAATTTGTCCAGTTCTAAGAAAGACCAGGACTCAGGCAGTAGACCAAAATTTTGACAGTCAGGAAAAAGCAAAAGCCAGAAAAGCAAGCCATGGCATGCTGCAACATGCCTTCTTTATGCAACTCAACCGCTGGCGCTTACCTTTCTTTTGACTATGAATTTGAAGACTTGTTGTAATGAACTACAATGAAACATGTAAATTAATATATTTAGAGAAGGATGTCTGATCTGGGTTGACTGTTAGACAAAGTAAATGTGAAATGCATCTGGCACAAAATTTCATCTCTTGCACTCTATTTAAAAAACAAAACGCAAAAACCACTGTTCACCGTTTTGTGGCCATATTACACCCTGAGTGTTTCACAATTAATTTTAGACTTCATCTAAGTTCTCTAGAATGCCCGGTTTGGCTGTAAAAGAGAGAGAAAACAGTGATTATAATTACGCTATCATTGCATCCCCAGCTTGTGTGATTTCCTGTGTCCAGATGGCCCATTTCTGTCTTTTCCCATATGCTGCCTGCTGTAGCTGCCCACCGCATGCCGCCAGGACCACGCTGTGCTGTCAGACCGTTCTGCTGCAGAGGCTCTCCTCAACCTTCTGGTGCTGCACGTGCACACAGTGCTCAGTACTCCTCCACGTTACCCTGTGATTGTGTCTGCATGACAGCAGGGCTCCGTTGGCTATAGGTTACTGCAGGTTGCAACCTAATTTTACTTCCTCCAAGTAAGAAACTACTTGCACGGCACAAAGATATTACTGGCTTGAATTTATGCATTCTTCAAGAATGATTTCACGGCATTTTGTTCAAAGGGAGCTGGCCTTGTGACTTCACCCATGCAAACTCAGATATAAAGTGAAATTGTATCTCTTTAACAGCTATTTAAAATGAGCTGAAATTGTCAGTCTCAGCCCTAATGTTACGTTTCTTCTCATGAGAAGACAAGTGTTTTGTTCCTGTCTGGAAGACAAGGAGAGGAGCATTATAAAGCATTAACGCTCTTCCTATTAGATCTGCAGGACTATGTAAGAGCTTCAGTCTGATTCTCGTTCACGATTTAATAAAGGTTGAGGAAAAAGGGTCATGTAACAAACAGCCACACGCAGTGGTGAGGAAAGGAAAATTCAGTTTGGATTAGAAGACAAAAACACTTCCATTGGTATAGCTATTCAAGGCATCAGAATAGTGGGGGGAGTGAGCTTGACGAATAAACTGAGAGTGCACAGAGGTTAAGGGAACATGATAAATCCAATTTATGAGATGCTGTTATGATGGTGAGCAAGTATTAGAGGCCATCATGAACAACTGTTTGTCAGAGCTTTGCTTGCATGTTTAAGGTTGTGTTCAAATTTAAAGGACTTTAATTGTTTACACTTCTGTTACTGAACAGAATCCAAATGTGGCATAATGATGCCTTCCTGAAAGAGGGTTCTAATTTGTACAAAACTTGACAAAAAAAAATAACTATGAACAGCTTCCCCTTGTAAACTTTACTCATGTAGAATGTATGATGTGGTCATCACTGATGAACTAAACAGCTTGTTCCCTCACAGTATCAATTAAGTCTACAGACATTACAATTTTTGAATACAATTAGCTCCTTCTAAACTACCCCTGTTCAAGTAACTGAGTGCCTCCGTCAGCCACCTAAAGCAGGCAGCACGGAAGTCAGTGGACAGAGTAACCACCAAGTGCAGCACTGCAACAACCATGCATCAGTCTGTGCAGTTTGAGAGAGCCTTCCTCTGGTGAGGGAACAAACGGCACTGTACATTCCCTAAAGAAGTGGAGAAAAGAGCAGCGCGCATATGGTAAGGATGCCTGGAGAACATGAAATAATAATTGTACTTGACAACTGTTAGGGGAAACTTACCAAAGACCTTCTTGGTGTTTTTATCACTGTGCTGGAATTGCAGGCTATAAACCTTAAATATCTATATATTTTAGGAACCTTGCTTTTTGGCTTGGAAAGGAAGCCATATGAAAAGGCACACGTACTAAGCTGTAATTATTCTGTATACAGAGGCATACACACAGCAAATCATACAGTTTCAGACAGCTTTCTTTTAAAGGTATTGTCTTACCTTTTTGTGTTGCATAGTAATAATTCAAGAGCTAAAATAGGATTGGTTAGTCCTTGCTTACAGATGCCAAAAATCTTTGGACACAAAGGTATTCTATACAGTATCCTGTAAAACAACTTCAATGAATTGCAGTGTAGAGCTCTGCAGACAGCTCTTGTCCATCTCAATTACAACCACAATATAAAATCCTTATTTAAAAAAAAATAAATGAAACTTAGATTCTGAGGAATGCTGTACTGACTCCATGTTTCTGAAAGGAGCAGAAAATGACCTACTTAGAGCGAGTTACTCACCCAAAATGTAGCAAAGATTTGCCAGTATCTGTAAGAGGCAGTACCAAACCCAAACTGATACCAAACCTAACGGCAAGTGCAGGGTTTTGATCAACAGAGGAGGTTTATTCCTGGCTTTTGGACAGTCAAGGAGAAAGAAAAGTGTAACAAAATCATATGGGAAAGTCAAATGTGAACTATATTGCACTGACTCTGCAGGAGGCATCTATATTAAATAAAATGAAAACAAATCAGAAACAAAACAAAAAGACCACCACCACCAAAGCTCACTTTTTGTTCTCCCTGGTGAAACATTTTGGCAACAGATTCAAAATGAGCACTGCCACTCATTACCATCATCCACAGCTGCACACAACCTGTGTTTTCGGAACACTTGAAGGTGCTAGTGTTGTCACATAGCAGCCTTTCTGAAGGAAGGTGTGGTGAGGCTTCTTTCACTTTGTACCATCCCTCTCAGCACTGTGTTTTCCAGGCTGTTCAAGTCTATTACTTTTCTGTATCAATTAGAGGTTAAAATGTCATGCCAAATCTGAGAGGCCTCCAATCTCCAAAGTCAACCCAGCCATCCACCTCTTGGAACACCGAGAACTAACTTTTTTTTTTTTTTTTTTGGAAATACTTGTTTTACTTTTTTACAATTATCCAAATGCAGATGTGAGAAGGACCAGATCATAGCATTTTCTCAGCCAAATCAGTAAAAATTTAGGACAGAGTAACAGGAGATACCTGCTGACCCATAAATCCTGGTTTGAGGTCTGCCACAGAACTCTTGAGTTCTCCAGAAAGAGCTGAGGAAGAAGGGGACAACTTATTGCTACCTTGGCCTTGTCCTGCCAGCAACCCCATCCTAGGGGAGCTTTCCCGTGTCCTACAGCAGCCAGGGCCAGAACATAGCCGCTCTCAGCAGCTGAAGAGCTGGCTTTCCCTTGCTTGACGTAGTGTTGCACAAGAGCTGAGATACACATGTGAAGCATCAGCTGTCCTGGTCCCATATAACCCTCCCCCAGTCCTCACAGCCTCCTTGAAACTCATCCCATTTTCAAGCTCAGCCCTTTCTACCAGCACCAGATACTCCTGTATTACCACAGCCCTGATGGACCCTGGACCCAACTGCCTCCTCCAGCACACAAGAACTGCTTGCTGCTCCTCGCTGTGACTAGAATTGACAGGCCCTTGAAAGCAGGCACAAAGGAATGTGTGCAATGTGTGAGAGAACAGCAATGGGAAACAGCAAGTTTTGAAACCTGGATGAGGAAGGAGAGGGAATCACCAACCCATGGCAGGATTCGTTCACTGTGCGTCAATCCTCTCTAATTCAATAGTTACGTTCTTTGAGCTGTTGAACTTGTCACCTTGCAGCCCAGTTTCAGCCATCAAGAAGTTATTCACGTTAGTCTCCATTTTCTTCTGTTTATCCACTTCATGACTCCACTCCATGCCTGAACAATTCTGATCCTCTCCCTGGCCTCACACCCACACGTTCCAAGTAACTGTTGACTGCTAACTTCTGAGTGACTCATGGCCTGGCCAGCCTATTCACTGTGTGTTTAGCTGGTTCAACTCTTAAGGCACTATCAACACTTTTACATATTTTATAAAACTCCACCAGAGCTGCTTTTGAAATAGCACATATAACCAATACTTGTTTTGGTTTCCTCCACAAAGATTACAGGCACAACATGTTCACTCTGAAGTGTAAAAGATGGACATTCCTGTCGATGTCCATCTCACGAAGGCTCACAGGCCTCTGCCTCTTCTCCAGCTTCGGCACCTTCCTCATCTTCCTTGCTGTGTGTCTGCACCTTCTGCAGAAGTCTAGGCCCTGCCAAGCCAATAGCCAGGGCTCCAATTGGAGCAGTGATCAAGATAGCCAAGAAAGCTACTGTCAGTACATCCATTCCATACTTTTCCAGTTGCTCATCCTGATGACTTCTTGCTGTATCCAGGGCAAGGGAACCTATTGCAGCCTGTAGGAAAGAAAGCACTGTTGAACTGGAGCCTTTACCAGTGAAACAGGGAAAAAAAGGTCTAATCCATATTTAATGAGGGTCCACGTTTAACGTAAATTCAAAATTTTTAATATATTCAAACCCCTTAGTTTCTAGTACATAGAAAAGTAAGGGTTCTATTAGCCCTAGAAGAACAATTTTCAGCTAGCTACACTTTGAATTTCCTAAGCTAATGAATTTATCCAGGTGGTTCCCTCTTGTGGAGAACATGTCTTAGCTGACATGTTATGCCATTTCTGGAGAAGGCCTGGCCAGCATATTGCATATTGGAGCTCTGAAAATTCCTCGCCTTGAGAATGTGTCCTGACAGCAGGCTAACTAGTAGTAGCAGCTTCTGAATATTTAGTTTACAAATCTTGCAATGATCCTTCCCTGTTCTGATTATTAACTTCTGCTTGCAAATAATCATGCTATTGAGGCAAAGCTCTAATGACTGATCACTGAGCAGGAATGCAGCCTGAGGCTTCTCTGGCAATAAGCCTGTCAGACCACCCCTTACTAAAGTGACCACAAACAGAAAACCCTATCTGAGCCTTTGGTGTGACCGTCTCAGCAGACAGCATGTGGTTTAAGAGGGAAATGCTTTTACCTTTGTTTTGAGAGTCCTCAAAACCTGTATGTAAAGGCACAATGATCTGCAGTAGCAGAGATAAGGTTATTCCCTGTTGAAGTATTTGTATGTACAATTCACTATTATTAGTACAATTTAGGATGTAAGCAAATCACCCTCACATGGAAGGTCCCCTACGCCCTTTTCAAGCAGACTTACGTGGAGAGTTTGTATTCTAAACTGCCCTACTACACTCTGCTGCTAAGAGGCCTCATCCTCTCCCTGATTACTGCTGTGCTAGTTAGGAAGAGCTGTGCTAAAGACAATAGATTTAGCCTGGAATGAAAGTGATGATGAACTGTTTTACCTGGACAGTGGCTTTGGGAATCCATGCCAGCGAGACAAATACCTTCTCCTTGAAATTAAACCCAGCAAAACACACCATCAGGAACGTTGCTATGATTCGCACAACTAGGGCAATGCTTAACGTAGCAACACAGAGCCCTGTAACAAAGACACATACTTATCACTATTTTTGTGCAAAGGTATCTGAGGAGCATAAGGCTCCTAAAAATGTAGCTTTACAATGGTTTCATTTTTACATTTTTTTTGTCAGCTATATACTGCTTTACTTCAGATTCCTTCAGAGAGATTTTTTGGAAGCTAGTAATGAAAGTTGGATAACTAATGAATGATCTTACCAACAGTTTCAGGTCTAAGAGATGTTACAGATACTTCTGCTCCAATTAAACCAAAAAGAAAAGGTTGAAAGATATTCCATGCAACTGCGACAATTTTTTCTACTTCCCTCTGCAAGGAAAACAAAAAATAATTTTGAAATTCACCAAAAAAATAAAAACCAAGCACACACATTTAATTAATCAAAGGACGAAGTGAAAACTTATCATGAGATTGTCCAGAATTGCTCCTCAGACAGTTCATGGTAAACTGCTACTCTGACCTAATACTAAATGATTCAAAATCAGTTGTGTACTGTTTGAAGGTCAGAGTGTGTCTTGCTCTGTTAGAAAATAAATGTTTGCTATCTCAAGAAGAGAAATAAAATGTACTGATGTTTGAACAGTAACAAAGCAGTTTGCAGACTATAAGAAGAAAATAAAGCACAGTTGATTTCAGCATTTAGGAAGATGCAGTTTCAGCTGTTTTGCCATGAAGTTTCTGAGCCTTTGGTAACTGCATGCTTACACTTGTCCTTCTGTTTGTACCTGAGCAGAGTCAGACCCTCAAAAATGTCAGTAATGACCTAAGTCTGCTCATACTACACTCAGGCAGAAGCCTATCTCCACGTGAGCAGGAGCAACACTAGACAGAGTAAGCCTGAAATCCCATCCCAATAAAAAGTGTTGAAATTCACAGTGTGATGTACTATATAATTGCAAAGCCATTTTTTCTGCTTATGCTTAAACTTTACACCTGACACTTTTCCTAAAACAACTTGCTGCCAAGGTAAACAGGAACCTTCAATTTATACAAAGGGATACGCGTAGCATATCTAACAGCACTTCTTTTTTAATTAACTGGGTTCTGCAATAGCAAATGAACATACAGGCTGGAGTCTGTGAAAATGCAAGTGCAGTGCTCTGAATCAATCCAGAACTCAGATGTGTCCTGTCCCTCATGTTCTCTCTGGGACTGATCCTGCAACATACTCTTCAGTCAGTGGAAAGGTAGTTAACTGCAATGCAAAACCTTCTGTAACATTAGAGAAAATAAGGTGGAAATACATGGACCTGTAAACATTTTTCTTTATTTGCCACACTTCTCCCTGTTACCTTTTTTTTTTTTTTTTTTGGAAGAGAAGCCATCCTCTTTACAGATGTTAGCATTGTTTCAGATTGCTTACGGCCCACTGTACCTATTGCTTGTTCTCTGTGGACATTATTTGTTAAGTAACTTCCACTGGGGACAGCATGAGGCAGTGGCCTTTGAGAGGCTCAGGAGGAAAATCTTGGTAAAATACTGAGTGTACAGTAAACAGACATTTCTGGCTGTTTTGACAAAAAGAGCTATGGCATTTGAAATCATCGTCTTTACAACCAAGAAGTCTCATCTACAGATCAAAATAATTTAAGCTAAGCATTTATAAACTGCATACCCTCTTTTAAGGACCTTCCTTCTGAAATGGCTTAAAAAGCTTTCAGTGAGCTTTATGAGTTGTACTGCTCTTAAGTAGTTAAGTCTCAAGTTTCCCTTCTTTTAAAATTGGACAACAATGTAGTATTTTAAATAGAAACCATGGTTTCTTGTTTGTTATTTTAACAAACCTTGAGATCTTACTGAGGTCAGGGTCTAGATGGGAATAATTATATATCTGATTCCCTTTCCTTCTCTTCTCACTTCTTTACTGCATGTCTCAAGGCTATAGCTGCAGAGAGAAAGATGACCTCAAAACATGAAGTGTTGGTGGTATCAAGCAAAAGAGGCAGTGAGATGTGCCAAGCTACAGAAATGCAGCAGAGCAGCAACAGTAAGAGGAAGCAGGCTTCATAGCTAAGAGAAAGTGCCTCAGAAACAGTCTTCTATATGGTTTCTGTATGGCTGTATATCACCATTTAGTGTGGGCATCCTGCTCTCTACATTTGCTCAGAACACACTGGCAAGGATTTGGGAAAGATGGAAAAACGGTTGGATAATGCTTTCCATTTCACCTCCCACAATCACAAGGAACAAATCTCGGGGTATTCAGGCCATGTGCACAACTGTATTTAGATACCTGTTAGTAAATCTTACCTTAAAATGACTGCTTAAGGTTACAGAGACCATCACACAACTCTGGGACAAAGCTCTGGACTCCTAGTCAAGTGCCATGACAATTAATCTCTATGGGGCTTAAAAGGCATTGTACTGATGTCTAAGGAAAGCTTGTGAGCATTTCACTCTCAGTATTCACCACCTTATCCACATACATGGTAAATTTCTGTCACACTAAATGTTAAAGACTTCTGAAATAAGTACAGATTATTTTTTTTTTTTTTTAAATCTGTATTCCCCCTGAAGTTTTATAAATGCATCACTGCCACTTCTGACAGAAATTCAAACTTCTGTTAAGCTGTGCATTCAAATGAGTTTTTGTATGGTATGCTTCTTTATGTAAACACTCACCTTTTCATCAGACCATCCCACACCAGCAACAAAAGCTAAGACTAATGTGCAGAGCCCTCCTGATCCAGGGAAGCCGAAGTGGATGCTACCAAAAACAGCAAACATGGACAGCCCAAGTACAAGATATGATCTCTTCCATGACAAAGATGCCTGCAATCAAGGAAACAAACAAACAGAGTAAATTTCTTTTTAGAAATTGAGGAAAAAGTCTATGCCTAATAATCTGAAAGCAATAAAGGGTATCGTTGTGAAGGAACTGAAGCTTTCAAGTGAGACTTTGAACTCCTCAGTTGTGTTGAAAGGTTTTTTTGGACACTTACTCCTAGCAAACTAAAATTTTGGAAATTCAACATTTCTTTTCCTCTGCCCATCCAAAAGTTTATTGCCAAAATACTTTTTATATAACACGGAACATGATTCTAACCACTGTGCTTCAACTCTATGATAACAGGATTTTCTGCTTGTACAGTCAAGCAGCTGGAACAGTTTATCCAAGGAGGGGTGAAATTCATGCCACTAAATGTTTTTAAGGACAAGTCAAATGTCTGCCAGAGTCAGGCTAGTTTTATTTGTTCCAGTTTCATGGCAGACATTTATATCTCTTCTGTTGTCCTCCATTTCTATTTATTTGATTAGCATCCATGCCACACTTTTCATGTTATTTATTAAGAAAATTTGGTCCGTCCAAGGGCAATAGTTGCTTTGGAAATTGACTTCAGTAATCCAGAATCTATTTCTTCTAGAATCTTTACTTCTACAATTTTCTGTTCATTGAATTATCCTTGAAGGTAAATCCATCTATCACTTTATATAAGCATAATTTTTAATCAGAAGTAACACATTCTAATTGATGTTAATATGCCCAATCACTTGAAGCCCGTAATCTGTCTATTTTATCTTGGGCCAAGCGGATACATCTTAGATAAGTAAATGAGTTGCACATCAATTTAATTGATGATTATTCTACTGTCTGAAATCGGTTTTCCCTTTATATGTGAACATTACCACCACCTTCATTGAGCAGGATGGTGAGCTGGGCTCCAAGCCCTGCATCAGGAAGGCCTGTGAGATCACACATTGTTACTGTTGCAGTAAGCAAGTAATTGTCTTTAAAACACATCCTTGCTCCATAGGCTTTGAAATGTTAGAAGCTGTTAGAGCTGCACACTTCTTCCCAAAAAACAGCTTCGTATGAAATTTGAAAATGGTAACATAAGAATATCATCTCTTAGAGAAGAATCTCTTATATAACAGTTTTTTTTTTTTTTTTAACTATATATTTTTTACCTGATCACGGCTTGGAAAATACCGAACAAACATTCCCAGAATCCCCCCAGCTGCTATGCCAACAGCAACCTCCAGCACTCCCCGGAGCACATTGTATAGAGTGGAACCTATTTGACAAAAGAAAAGTGTGTTCAGTAACCCTTAAACAGACCCTTCACACAGAAACCACACTGTAGACCTGTGAGGGTGATTCCAGGACAGTCTCTGCTTTAAAGTACTTGGGGGAAGGGGTCAGGAGAGAACCCATGGGACTGAAAGAACCAGACAGTGCAACTTTCTCTCTCTGCAAGTTCATGCCAAGAAAGTGTGCTAGAAAAGCCAAAGAAAGAGCCACTGCTAGAGCACTGTTAAACCCTGGGAGACTTTGGGAGCACTTAAATTGGACACACAGAGGCCAGACTTGGCAGCTGAGGGAGTAGACGGGGGGGAGGGGAAGGGGGGAAGTATTTTGAAAGTTGACCCACAACTCAGAGTGCATGGAGTCACATGAAGACTTTTTTGACCACGGGTAATTTCTCTATCAATATTCAAGTCCATTCATGAACTTTACAAGGAGATATCATTAAGATACAAACTAGTCAGTCATAGCAGAGCATGCATTCCTCAAAATATCACAGTTTGTCCTGGATGTCACCACCTACAGATTAACCAGCTATACCAGAAGAGAACGCCATCCCAAGGCAAGTGTTGAAGCCTGTAATAGCCAGAATGTCATCAATACTGCCAGCTGCCATTAGCAACGTTGGGACACCTTTCTCCACTCCATATCCCCCAGCCTGTAAAATCAGCATTGAGGGAACCACAACAGCAGGAGAGACTGCACCTAGAACGAAACTGAAAACACATGGTGTAAGCCTCTCTTAGAAAGAAAGCAGCGAACTTCAGAACATTCTGATCCCTCTCCTGAAGTTTACATCGACCTTCACTTAAGATATTGTCCTTACTTTTCCTTGCTAATTACAAGCAGGGATATTTTCATGCAGATTCACAGTCAGCTTTTACTTCCTGACTGTGTAACTCAATAATGTTCAAAATAAAGGGCTTCACAGCGTAAGATTTGACTTTACACAGTTGTACTCCCTGATACACGCCTTGATTGTGCACTTTAGGAACCTGGTCTAGACACACTTACAATTTGAGTGCCTAGTTCCTTCTCAAAATTCAGCATGTGGCAGAGGAGTGCATCCATCTTGCTCTACTATGTGGTCTGGACCGAGTCCACCAGTTTAGACAGCATCTAGATTGAACAGGTTTCCTCTTCAAGGATATTAGACCAAAATTTAATGATGCCATATCCTTATCCTCAACTTGTGGCAGAAGGCTGTCCCTATGTGCATCTCTCAACGGGGAAATTCTGAATTTGAGCATGAAACTCTGGTATCACTTTCTGTCCCTAAAAGCCCTTTGTGTTGTGGTTAAAGACCCAGGGATTGCACCATCCTTCTTCTTTCTGTAATGCCCAGATCACAAACAGAGAAGAAAAATGATGCAAGTACTCCTCCACAGCTTGGAAATGTGACCTTTAAATTAGCCACAGACCCAGACATGAATGGTAAGCAAACAACCACATGGGCTAAGCACAGCTTCCTAACTGGCATTAAATTGAGGCGTCTGCTTGGCAGAGAACTAACTGCATTGGGATCATCTAGCCATAGCATGAAAATAGGCACCTTTGTCATATGGGAGAAAAGAGAGTACATTACCCTAATATAAATCCCCATTGCCATGGTAAATGCATGAATAAATAGGCGAGAACAGCAGCTGTGCATGTTTCTGAGAGGCATGGTCCGAAAGAGAGCCGTAAACAGACTGCTTTGAGTTTCTTAAGAGCCTGCAATATAAAAGCAAATTCAAACAATAGCATCAGTACCATTACCTTCATAGAGAGGAATAACATTTGTGATCTGATTAGTTTACTGAAAGAATTCCCTCTAAGCCGCAGTGTGGGATATTATTTTTTTACATGGCCTATGCCAGAGATAGGCTCAAGCACAACTGAATTTGGGTATCAAATTACAAGTGCGGCAGTAAAACCCACCAAAAACACGTTTACTAAGGTCCCTGCACATTGGAGGAAGGGGAAGCTGAGGATTCTTTGGCTTTTTGTGCAGTGCAAACAACATAGGAGAGGCTTGAGTAACAATTCATTTGAAAAGCGCACCCTTAACCCATCTGACTCACCCACGGTAACTTGAAGTGATTTGCTCTGTCCACAGAAGATTTTGCTATCATCCCCTAAGTTGCACGAGCACCCCAAAAAATCATCCCCAAATCTGAACTAATGATGAAAAGTTAAAACTACATGAAATTATAGAAAGGAGCCAAGCATTTCTTTCAGCTGATTCTCACTCAATACCCAGAGTAGAGCACATTCCTTTTGGCTCAACAACTTCTATCCAAAAACTTCTCTAAAATTGAGTATCCGATTCTAAAAGCAGCCTTTAACAGTTAGTCAGAAACATGACTCTGCTAGGACAAGTCCCTAAATTTTGACATGGAAAAAATCACGAGTTGCAGTTTTTACTGGCGTGGTTTATCCCAGCATAATTAGGGCTGAGAATCACCAGAGCAACTGACATCTTTGTCTTCACAGCTTCAGTTACACAAGGAACAATTGTAAGCACATCAAAGCGTTGCTACATATGGAGTCCAAATGACAGTTTCGATTGCCACATGGGAGACAAATGAGTCAAAGATGAAATTCCTTTGGCCAAAAAAGTTGTCAGGGAATAGAAAGAAAAGCAATCTCGCGTAACTGGGCACTCAAGCTGTGTGTAACAATGCACAGGACACGCTAATACAAGATATCCAAGCTTCAATATCTTCACAAAATGGACAACCATAATATAAGAAAATCGTTTTTCAAGAATGACAAAACCCTGTTTTCCTAAATAGCTGAAAAATCAAACTCCTTAGTTTTCATCGTGGGTAAGAAAATCAGATTTGTTGACCTGAGCTAGCTATAATTAAACTAAGTTTGCTATAAACTTTAAACAGCCACTTACATGGATAGGGGCCAATATGGCACAGCTTTATTTCAGCTGATTTTGATAAAGAAAAACCTTTTATTTATTAATTCAGGGAATATAAATTTATTAGGGAAAATAGCTTATTATAAATTATAAAACTTTATTATAAATTATCTATTATAAAATTATAATTTATTAGGGAAAATGAATTCCTCAAGCATGTGGAGGAAAACTATTTTGTTCACAGAAGCATTATGGCCTTTACAGTGATGTGAAGCACAGTTTCTGTAGCACATCTGGAACCTTTTTTAAATTTAAACATATTGGCATAAAACTTGCAATGATTAAAAAATGAGATAGGAAAAAATGAAAAAGACAAAAGTTTTTGTTGTTTGATTGATTGATTGGTGTCAGCACAAACAGTATTTTTTTTTCAGGACTGGGACTCCCTTCATTACCTGTTTTAGTTTGTCAGTGTAAAATGACAGGTAGTTTGTCAGGCAGTGTGAACTCCTGACAGACTACAATGGATTGTCTGTCCTCAGGATGTCCTGCTCACAAAATTAAGGACATTTCTTTAAGGCAAGGGGGGTAAATAGTCATAAAACCAGTTTCCTTCAGGTGTTTTTTAGATTGCTCACCAACTCAACAAATCCAGTCACCAATATTGATTAATATGACTATACAAGTCAAAACTATGCTTTCCATAATGCTCTAATTCACAAAACCTTTAAGACCAAACAGTTCAATAATTTTAAATAATTAATTATTCATTTTTTTTAGAGGGCTCTTTTATACTTTATACCCCAGACAAATGGCTGGTGCCA
The DNA here is from genome assembly GCF_011077185.1 of Oxyura jamaicensis. NCBI lineage: Eukaryota > Metazoa > Chordata > Aves > Anseriformes > Anatidae > Oxyura > Oxyura jamaicensis. Next base: position 46,557,971 of record NC_048896.1, on the reverse strand, counting down.
TACCTTTGGATCCAGGCCAAGTCCTGCTCGAGTCAGGATAATTGAAAGAGAAATATTCCTCAGTGCTGCAGACCAGCGTAGGTTTATCTGGACAATGTCACTAACGAATGGGGTATTTCGGATGAGAAAACCAGCAAGTAGCATCCCTTAAATGAAAGCAAACAAACTGCTGTCAAATGATTTGTTTGACTGCAATAAAAACTTACCTCAAATTGTTAAAATAAACTCTGTGTGATATATGAGACAAAGAAACAGCTCCGGTTCTGTATTAGCCTTGTTTTAAAGATGGGTACTTGGAAACAGAGATGTTTAAAGCAATGAAAGAGGTCTAGAATACAATAAATAAATCTAGCTGTAGCTAATTCTTTTTTAACTCTAGCCAGAGTCAACAGAATTCAAATTTGTTCACTAAGTGCAGGTCATACATACCATGAGCAAAACCACCTCTGGATCCTTAAACATATTCTGCTTGTCAGCTTGTTTTAACATGAAAAGAGTAAGATCATGTAATAATATTGTATATTTATCTCAGATGTTAGAAACTGTTAAAAAAAAATCCTTTTAGGTGTAAGAAATGCAGCGATCACAGGAACCACAATGCTGAATTCCTTGAAAAATTAGCTAAAACAGTTGATCATGGACTAACTCAGATTTTAAAATGCTCTGGCAATACAACTTTTATGCAAAGGGGAAAAAAGGGGAGAATATCAGGAACTTGCTCTTATCCTTTATTTAAGCTGCTTGTAAGATCCAACCTTTTGCAAATATTAGCAAAACTTTTTAAGCAGAGACTTCCTGCAAAGCTATCAGAACTGGAGCTCTGGAAAGATACAGGTAAGTATGGAAAAGGGTAACTTTATCTGTAGGTCTGTAACGGTTGATTGTATCTTTGAGTCATTGGGACCTACATTTTCATGGTGTAATTTCATATTAACCATGTTAACAAACAGGAAATAAATTTTAAAAAAAGGCAGAAAGTAAATATATACAGAGCTCAGGTTGGTCACAGCTTGGTTGGTGTGAGCCTATAAGCCTTGGCTGTGGAATTGGTTTGTCCTGGAACGCGCTCAACTTTTGGACACTGTTCTTCCCAATCTCTCTCAGAAGAAAAAAAAATAAAGTGGCATTATTAGTCTGCAGTATCTCATGACAATTATATCAGGCTAGCATAATGATCACATGCTCTTTGCAAAATCTGTGTATGTGTGTGTGATATCCAAGCACTGGATCTACGTGAATTTGGAAGTCTGCTTCACAAAGAAAAACACCCACCAGCTTAAAAGTTACCTTTATTGTTCTGCTTCACCTTGCCAGCTACACCTCTCTGCAATGTACACCTGAAGTATACTATGTGACTGTTTCTGTACCAATTTCATTCCTGTTTTCCTCTCATGCAGAAGCTCACTATAAGGTGCAGAGGGGGCTAAGCCAGCCACAGCGCACTTAATACAGATTAAATGCAAGGATTCCTATGCAAGAGCACAAGATTTGTATTTTTAGTGTGTGGGGGGGGGAACCTACATAAAGACATTGTCTATTTCTCCTTTTGTCTCAGATTGCTCTGATTTTCCTCAAAGACCATGGACCTGAACAACAAACTCACAAGCAGCTCCCCAGACATGTGCCATCATGCAGCTCCCCAGACATGTGCCATCATGCTTAAGTTGTTGATGTTCATTAGTTCTGGTCAGACAAGCAGCTTCATGCTCAACTCAACTTTTAAATACAGATGTAACTGAAAAAAGCAGAATCCAAATGCTCAGAAACTTTTTTTTTTTTTTTTTTTTTTTAAGGTGGATGTTTACTTAGGGCAGACTCCCTGCTTGTAACAGTCTGTCTGTCTGTGTTACTGCAGGCAGGCATGCCACATGCAAAACCTCCCTCCCTCTCATTTGAATTTACTCTCACTTGTGAAGCTAAGCAGTACAAGAATAAGCACACTGCCTGAACGCTGCTACATATGAAGCTATCCAGCCCTTCTCCTGTAAGAGGTGCTAACGTGTGAGACACCACCAGCTATGCAGGTTACATATCACATCAACACACTACAGGCAGATATTATTAGCCCACTCTGCCACAAAGACTTCCCTGTATCAAGAGCTCTACTTATTTATAGACTAAGCACAATAAGGGGGCAGCCTTTTTCAGTTTCATTGGCACGATAGGACTTCACAATATCATACTTGCTCGTTAACCAAGAGGATAAAGAGGAGACTCGGTAACATACAGGCCATTTCACCTGAGCCAGTCTGGGTTGTTTTGCACCTTCTCCAAGAGGACCAGACACAAGTCACTTGGAAAAGCTACAGATCTGGGGACTTTGCAGTTTGCATATTCCTAATCCAAACATATCTAACGTGCAGATGTCACTTGTTTAAACAACAGTGCTATGCAGGAAGAAAAGAAGGAAGGGTATCTTACCCAGAAGAGCAGGGAGAGGTGGCAGCGTTCGTATTTTAATGAGTCCAAAAATTTTACCACCAATGACAGCAAAAAAATAAAGGAACATAATTCCAAACAGGTTTCCACCTGGGAGACATTCAGAGCCAGTGATGGACCAAACCACAGCCCAAACCAGGACCACGAGTGCAACTAGAACAAGAAAAGAAATATTCATATTTAATCATTTCTAATGCTAAAGTTCACTATGAGGTCACATTTGTTTTTCCACTGAGGAAAAAGGTACAATTAAATCTCAGAATTAAAAGTTCTTACCTTAAAAATGAGTTTAATCATAACAATGCATTTAATCTTTAATGCTCCCTAAGCCCATGTTCTGATTTTGTAGACACAAAGATACTTCAGCAAATGGTAACAAGAAAATCATTAGGGTCCAAAAATCACTGAGAAAAATCTTGGGTGACTGTGGAAAGCACTTAACAGGTCCCAAACAAAGCCAAGACTTTCACAAAAACTTATCTTGCATTTCAACTATCGTCCTTCAGCTACTTAACAGCTGCAGTAAGAGCCTGCTGCTGTACAGCCTGGCAAGTCTTTGAGCTAATGACTGCAGCTCTAGGCTCATTTCTAAAGGAACGGAAGTGTCTCTCTTTTTTTTTTTTTTTTGGCTAGATATGTTCATACAATGCATTGCTATCCCTAGGGGGAAAATATCTTTAGAAGGTCACGTCTCTGGTCAGCCTAAGGTAGTACAGATACTGCCCTTGATACAGCAATCCAACAGGAATAATACAGAGGGCACAAAAAAAAAAAAAAAAAGATATGTGAACATGTTACAGAACATGTAAAGATGTTGCACTTTTTCCAGGTTTCCAAGTCTGTTCCTACAGTTATGCAGCAAGAACAAACGTGCATAGACATAAAAGCAGAAGAGGGAAGGAGAAAAAAAAGTTTGTTGTATAAATCCCCCTTCTCATAATCATATGAAAATATATTGCATTTTTGGGGTGGAATTTTCTTAATTGTATTTGAGAGTGATGGGAGACCAGTAGTTTTCCAAACATACTGTCAAAAACCGTAAAAGCAGTCAAAACCAGTCAAAACCACAGAAAATATCTTTTGCTTGGAAAAGCCTGGAATAACTGGTTAGCCAGGCATTCTCTTACATGAGATTAGATGTATGGCAAACCTTAAAATGAATTTATTTGTCTTGGAGTTAGGATTCTTGGCTTTTACAATATAGGGTATTCCATACAGAGGAAGGTATCAGCACAGCCTCATATCTGCCACATTAAACACAGAATACAGGATAGAGGAACAAAAATAATACGAATATTTGTTTTACCTCTGCTAAAAAGTTTAAGGTATGATGTGCAAAAACATGGCTATTTCCCTTCATTATCTTCAAGGAAAATAGTGAGAAATCATCACATCCAGAGAAACAGGTACTTCATTTGCCATTTCTCAGTTTAACTAAACATTTTGTGCCGTCACTTTTTTACATACCGTTCGTCACTATTAGGGCCAGTAAACCCTGGGGTGGGCAAGCAAATGTTTGCCTCCATGTTCTTGTAGATGTTGAAGATCCTGGTATCAGTTCTGGAGGTTGCTGAGCAGAGTGATTCAAGAGAGCAGTTTCTTCTGTTTGTATATTCCCATCAGCACTTTTGGTGTCTACTGTTGGTCTCTCCTGAATGAAAGCAATAAGACCCTCTCAGAAGCAGCACTGTCTGTATTTGTAGTGGTGTACCAGACATCTGCAATCAGCTGTGATGTGCCAGGTTCATCCTCTCTGCTGATGACTACATTAAGTAAACTATTGCTGTACTACAGGAAAGGTCCGAGCTTTGCAGCATATTAGGCATTTTCTGTTGTGCTTGTTTTTATACCCCACAAAGATCTGCAAATGAGAAGCTGCAGGACATTTACCTTTTATCTGTGACTAACAGAACTCCTGTTGCTGAACACATAGCACCTGTTCAGCTGAAGAAGAATACTTGAAGAAAAACAATATTAACAACCAGGGTTCAGATTGTCTTGGTATGAGCTAAATATTTATCAGTATTTTCTAGAGTTTGATAAGGTTCTGCTTCCACACTGGATTCCACAAAAAAAGTTAACAATTAGCATCATCCTAGTGAGACAGTATGTTTATCGTAACTCCTAAATAATTTCTGTTACAAAGCCTTGAACCAAAATAACCAAACGCACTCGTTATTATATAAAGATGAAAGAAACAGCACAGGTGGCTGGTGCAAGCATCACTCACGTGATCCATTGTTGGAAGGTCAAGCTGCTAAGTCAAGCTAGAGAATACTACCCAGGTTTCCTGAAGCAGAGCTTGTGGAAGCTGCTCTCTTATACTAATTCAGCTGTTTATCCATATTCATAGCCAAAGCACTTTTTGACCATTTTTGGATATATGCCTCACTTCGTTTTAGGATCCTTATTTTTGCAAGTTAATCATCTACCTTCCCTTAGAGTTATTCCACTTCATGTCAGCTCATTGTCATAGCATGGACACAGAATTCTTGCCTATACTGTGGTTTGGCTTTCATCCAGTAACAGTTCCACGTTTCCCATTATTTGTCTGTCTCATATATATATATATAGCCCTTACTCAGAGTCACAGCTGGAAAACCAAGTCTTGTGAGCTTTTGAGCGTGGAGCTACTTGGTTTTCTACCCTGTGATCCTGCTATTACCAACCACACATGCTTATAAAACAATGCCATACAGTACTTATCTTTACAGTCAATACCGTGTGTTTAACCGAAAGTGCCTTTCCTATGAAGAATTTTATTCTTCTACTCACTGCAAGTCATTTTTTTTTTTTTTTTTTTAAGATATAGAAGTCAACACCAGAACCATGCATAATGGAAGTTTAAAACTGTGATTTTAACATTTTTATTAGTTGAAAACAGGGAAGAGATGCATGAATAACTTCAGCAATTAGACTGATAGGCACAATTTGAAAGCAGAAAAGCAATCCCAAGTCCATGTAATTCTCTTCCATAGCTGTGAATCTTACAGTGATTTATTCTCTAGTACAGGCTGAAATTGTAGCCAATGATTTCCAGCAATCCAACATAATACACTTTTTAAAACTGAACTTTTGTTAATGATAAGAAATTCCCACAGAGATTTCTCTCTGCATTCTGTTCAGCAGTTTAACAGATGCAGCAAGAAAAGGGAAAGGAAAACAAGGGTTCTTCTAACCAAAGCTGTACTTTGAGATGCTAATTAATTACCTCAGTTTTCTCATGCATGGGAATCATGCCATTTTTCTCACATATGGATGGCTCAGAATCCTCATTCTCATTTAACGTATCTTCCTTCACCATTGTGGCAAACCTAATGAAAGCAACGAAGATAGAAGAGTTACAGAAGTAATATTATTTTCCATACACAAAACTTTTCAATGATATTATATTCTTCCTTATAAAACAGGTGAAAAAAAACAAACCTCACAGCCCAATTTGAAATGCTTTTTTTTTTTTTTTGCGTGCCTGTGTATGCTGTAAGACAAAATACAGAGCTAGTAAGAGAATAGTATTAGGTTTACAAAATCAAGCACTAAAAAACCCCTAAGTTTTAGAATCTTTGTGGTCTGTACTAACCTTTTATACCTTCTATAAGAGGTATGGCTGTAATATGTACCTATATATTTATGCCTTCTATCAGTGCAAGAGAAAGGTCCCTTACTGCCTACACCTCTTGCCAGGACCATCAGTTCTGAAAGCATCACAGAGCCCGTGCACATGCTAATGCAAGTGACCATTACTTAAAGCTAGGAATAACAAGTGTAGCTTCTAAAGCATATGCACAAAGGGACACTTTTCCCCCTAGCTTAAACCTGACCAGATGCAGTTTGATTTTCAGCAGTTTTCAAGGACACAGCTGTTAGATATCACTATACACTAACATATTGACTGAATATCTAAGAAACAGATGCCTATCTGAATAAAGACTAGAAATATATACAACTTGCATTCTACAAGGCTGAGAAAACATGGCTCTTTTTTACAGCTTATATCCAATGAGAGATACTTCTCAGAGAGAGGGATAGTAAGCTCCAAGGTGATTGTGGGTAATTATCATTGTACTTACTCAATCTAATGGTCCATTGCTAGTTCTGTTGATGGTAACAAGAGATATGTCAGTGTCCTAAATGAAATTGTGCATGAATATTTACTGTAATTTCACAAGTCTGAGTTAATAAGAGTTGCATGCACGTCTGAAGACCAGGCTTACTAGAGTTCTTTGTCACAGCAGCTTCACCGCCTACCTATCAATGCTAACAGCTTTTTCTTGAAGCCCTGTACATTACTCTGGCCATATAAAACACAACTCAAGTTGTGCCAGAATGCTTGAGCCAAGAAATTCCTTCCTTGATGAATTGCTGGAAGCAAGTCAGGGAACTGATTGTCATAGTTATCAAGCCTTTGGTTTATAATATGTTTAAGATCTGGGAAAGATCTCTTGAGCTAAGACAGGCTGTTTTAACACCTGGGTGGTTTTATTTGAGCTGTTCTGATATGAAACTGCCTTGAGACATAGCTGAGGCATAGAGAAAGAATACAAAACCACAGTTTCAATGTGTTCCAAGGTAATGGTTTTGCTCTCTTTCCTTTTTTGAATTGAAGATATTTACTCTACTTTCAGTACCTTTCTATATTTTTAATTACTGTTTGTGGATCCAAATAGCAGTGGCAGTCTTGCAGTCTTTTTTTTTTTTTTTTAAGTGTCATGAGTGATACTTCCGTTTTTCCTCAGAGGAAAGATTCAAGTTTTAAAATTCCAGGAAAGATTCAAGATTTTGCCTAGGCACTGGGGCCAAGAATCCACAGATGCCAGTCTACTAACTAGACTAGAAAGCATCAGCAAGCTCCCAGCTCTTCCCTCCTTCCCTTCACTAACCATTTCCTCAGGGAGTTTTGTAATTCTGAAGGGAGTATGTGTGTGTGTGCATAGTAAGGGATGGAAAACATTTGCTCTCATCTGGCTTTGGATGGGTGACAATCCCAATTCTTGGGGTCATGGAGCTGTTGACAAGAAATACATCAATACTTCTGAGGAACAGGAGCCCACCTCACCACTTCAGCTCCTGCAGGCGCTGCTCACAGTAGCATAAAGGAAAGGAAAGATTGACTGAGCAAGGGGATGGGGGTTCTCTGCTTCTGCTGGGCAGGGATTGTTTCAAGGTGGGAATGGAGGAGTGTGATAGTGTGTGCTCTGCCTTTGAGTGTTGTGTGACAGGTCTTCATCCTGTCAGGTTCTTACTGCTGCTACCTTTGAGCAATAGGAAGTGGGATGAATGAGATCAAAGCGAGCAGTTAGTTCACAAGCAAAACACAGGCTGATTTTAAAAACAACCCCCGCCCCCCCACCCAAAAAAAAAAAAAAAGGCAAAAACAAAAAGCCCCCAAAAAACCCCAAAAACAAAAAGCCCCCACAAAAAAAAAAGAAAAAAAAAAAAAAAAAAACAACACAGAGGAAAAAGCAAACACAACGTCACCCCCCATGCAAACAAAATCAGAGGGATTGAGAAACCATGTGGCAGAACTCAGAGCCCCCTGTTAAGGCTTGTATTGTGGAAACCAGCCAGTAACAGGATTATTTCAGTACATCTCTGTAAAATATACTTCCCTTATTGTTGAAAAAGAAAGGCTTTTTATAACAGTTTTTATTAGATCCTCTGATTTAACTTGTTTTTAATACGAGGGAGAAAAAAAGAGAGAGAGCAGAATTCAAAAGATGACTGACGGGCAGCATGTGCATGCCGATATTTTTAGCCCTATTGCCCTGGTGACTGTCAACATCCTGCTTTGCGCACACACAGTCCAGAAAGGAACACAAACAAAATGCCACAGCCACTGCCAGAGCAACTAACGTTCAGAATTAAACAAAAAGCGACAGCCGTCACCCAGAAAAAGGCGTAAGTAAACCCTGATGCAACCTCCTTCCCCACCAGCTCCCTCCCTGCAGAGCTGGGGAGCAGTCCCTGGGTTACTCCTCCTGCTGCATCCAGCTGCAGGGGACGGAGATGCAACAGGATGGAGGGAAACGTACCTGGGGAATGGCAGGGTTCAGAGAAAGACCATGCTCCTGCGCAGCCTCTCCAGCTGTAGTGGGTTTATGTGGCAAGGTTTTGGTAGCAGGGGGACATAGGGGTGGCTTCTGTGAGAAGGATCTCAAAGCTGCTCCATGGTTGGTAAGGGCCCCACTGCTGACCAGAGCTGAGCCAATAAGCAACGTTGTTTGCGCTTCTGTGAGCATATTTAAGACAGGAAAAAAACGCTGCGCCACACCGCAGCTGGGAGAGTGAGAGAAGTGAGGAACAGCCTTGCAGGCGCCAAGTCAGTGAAAAAGGAGGGGGAGAGGTGCTCCAGGCACCGGAGCAGAAGTCCCCTGTGGCCTGTGGTGAGGACCATGGTGAAGCAGGATGTCCCCCTGCAGCCCATGGAGTACCACGGTGGAGCAGGGTTCCACGCTGCAGCCCGTGGAGGAGACCACAGTGGAGCAGGTGGACCTGCACTGACAGGGACTGCAGCCTGTGGAAGACCCCTGCCGGAGCAGATTCCGGGCCGGACCTGCAGCCCGTGGAGAGGAGCCCACGCAGGAGCAGGTGACCTGGCAGGAGCTGCTGCCCATGGGGGACCCAGGTTGGAGCAGTTTGCTCCTGAGGGATGGACCCCGTGGTACGGACCCATATCTGGAGCAGTTCTTGAAGAGCTGCTGCCTGTGGGAAGCCCACGCCGGATCAGTTCAGCAAGGACTGCATCCTGTGGGAGGGACCCCACAGCACAGGGGACGAGAGTGACCGAGAAGGAGCGGCAGAGAAGAATTTCTATAGACTGACCATAATCCCCATTCCCCCGCTCCCCTGTGCTGCTTGGGGGGAGGAGGTGGAAGAGGGTGGATGGGGGGGGAAGATGCTTTTGGTTTCTTTCCTTTGTTTCTCACCTCTCTAGCTCATTTGTAATAGGCAATAAATCTTGCTATCTCCCTATGCTGAGTCTGTTTTGCCCATCACAATAATTACTGCGCGATCTCCTCGTCCTTATCTCAACCCTTGAGCCCCTTTCATCGTATTTTCTCCCTGTTCCTCTTTGAGGAAGGGGAGTGAGAGAGCAGTTGTGGTGGAGCTCGGTCGCCCTCCCGAGCAAAACCATCACACCAGCACACGGAGATGGAGACTTGCTAATCCACTCCCTGTGAGCAGGAACAGCTCTGTGCCAGCTCTGGCTCCTCCTCCCCTGCTGCTGCCGCTAGTCCAGCGCAGTCCCTCCTCCACAGCTTCACAAGGCGAGGCAGCAAGGCCCTCCGTCTGCAGCTTGGAGGGACCTACGGAGACTTCCCAGATGCCACCTTATCTCCTGGCACTGTAGATAGCGGTCCCCCAGGGCAGTGGAGGGGCTGGGGTGGCAGGCAGGTGTCGGGGGTGTTTGGGCAATGGACCAGCCCCGAGCCCACAGCACCTGGGAGGAACTGCACTGGGGCAGGCAAGAAAATGAAAGCATTTGCACATCTGTGGTGCTCCTGTGAAAATACTGCTGCTTCTCAAAGAATCAAGTGTGTCCAGCTCAGCTGTAAATACCCTGAGGGGATCAGACAGACCTTCTCTCGCAATCTCATTTTGCAAGCCACGCTGGGAGGAGCATGTGAAAGCAGATTAAAGTGCAACATGTTGCTAACGCTCCTGGTAGCATTACACAGAGCAAAAGCCACTGCAAATCTGAAGGAAAAAATAAAAAGCTGGTTTTTGATCAGATTAAATTTCCCAGAAACACTCAGAAGGTGGAACATCTCTTAAACCCTCCCCAGGAGAAAAGCTTGCCCTAAAATCTGAAGGGTCAAACTCCTTTTCATATAGTCACTGGGGTGACAGGAGATGAAATGAGATATTCCAGTTCCATAAAAACAAACCAGGGAATTAAGAAGTCACAGGGGTATTTAAAAACATTCTTCTTCGATAATTCTGGGGGAAAAGCCTCCTGACATGGACATGCCCCCTAGACATCCATGAAAATATATGGATGTGTGAACAACTCAAATTCTGAAATGCAACACATGCTCTGCTAACAAAGCAAGAGACAGAAACATTTTTTTTTTTTTTTCTTATTGTGTTTTTGACTGAAAAATGCATCTCCTGTGCTTTTACTGTAATATAATAGGTGGATGGCTTCTCCTTTTCTTGCAGGTGTGCTTTATCAAAAAAACATATGAGTAGCATTGGTGTATGCCAATCACCAGAGAGCTTAGAAATATTTACTAATAAAGTTCTCTATGCAATAAGTATAGTAAAGTTTCTTTCAGACTCATAGTTCTATTTTCAAAACAGACAGTGCAAGTTTCCTGACATGCTGCAGCAGGGAGATTCTTTCCAAGGTAAGCCTTCTGTACCAACTACAGGATGATGACTTCAGCCTTCATATTAAGTTCTGAAAACACAAACTGTATCTTGTTGGCCTGAACTTTCAGCATTTTAATGTACATCAGTGAGCACTGGTGGAACAGTTTTGGATAACTTTGGATTTTTGCCTCAACTTTATCCTGCTTGGCTGCTGGGTCACTTTATTGAAATACTAGAGACCAAATCCCCGAATCCCATGAACAAACTACACAGATCAGGATGTCCCAACCACAATTAAAGCTAAGACTTAAACCCATAACAAGTGTGAGGAAGCCAGCCTCCACAATGCTTTCTCATTTTAAAATTGTAAATAACATAGCTTTTACAAACAAGAAGCCTGATGTTAACCAGACATGTTCCATATCTTTGAAATCAATCTCTATTAATGCTTCAGCAAATATTGAAAAACTTAAGCAATCACTTAAAAACACGGCAGTTGTTGTTACAGAAAAATGCATGGAGTACATTTTCCCCCATGATTTCTGATTATTGACCAATCACACTCATTTATCATTTATTCCCCCATATTTATACTGATTTCATAGATACGAAAAAAATATGAAATTGCATACAGCTTCATACAGCTTCATTCACAAACTAGACTCATAGAGCTACGTTCAACTTCTTAACATAGCCATATTTATAGGAAATCAGCCCGTGTCATCCATGTAAATTTTAACGATATGTTAGCATACCAAAAAGCTTTGGAATTCCAATCTGTTGCCTTAAATCTTTGGGTTGTGATTTTTCTCCCCTCTCCAGAGTATGAGCCTTTACCACAATATTCTGATTCAAAAACAAAGCTTCAGTGTTCTACCACAATAAAAATATCAACACAAACTCTTGTAGAAACTTAGTCTGTGTTTTAGCAAGACCAATATTGGTATTTGAGAATTCAGCAATAGATTATCTAAGCCCAGCACCTAGTCTACAGAGCTGGCAATATTTGTCCAGTATTGGACAAATATTGTCCAATATGTCCAGTATCCAGTATATTGGATATCCAGTGTATCCTTTTGGAAGGGGAATATATTGGCTGTGGATAGAGTGGTAAAATCCACTCCTTTTGCTTGCCAGAAGTCAAATGTATTCATGAAGATCCATCTGTCTTTTTCAGAATACTTCTCTATGTATACACACCTGCCAGAGTGACATCATTGCACAGTACTTTCTGAAAAGATGCAGTGAAGAATTCCAAGACAATTTTAGGATTAATCTATACTATTAATGACATTAATGATCATGTCATTCTCTTAGTACAACATCTTTGGTACTAGCAAATACACTCATTTTCATACCGACTGCAAAACTACCTATGATTTTCTATGCTCTCTACATGCCATAAGCCTTAGCCTTTCAACAGCTATTCCAGCGGGTTCATCTGCATCATTTCTATTTCATTAAGACAGTGTCTATAATCTTTGTATACTTGAACAACAATAACAAAAAAAAAAACAAACCTCCGAAACTATACAAGGCTGCTAGTTATACTGCTTCTAATTGCAATCTGTTGTTCGGTATTTTGGGCTATGATTTACTATTTTTCCAGATTCCAAAGGCCTAACTTCCCCAGTATGTGGAAAATGGATATTGCAGTTGCACAAATCAGCTGTGCATGTACACCAACTCTTTACTGTATCTGCAGGAATTTATTGTGCCCATATACTATGTATCTACGTTGTCCCTGATCATCTTGCACCTTCCACTTTGGATTTCTAAGTGTTGTCAGACTTGGGACACGTTCTTTTCAACAATTCAACACAGATCATTTTTCTACAGTTATTACAGAGAACAGAAAAAGTCACAATTTGCAAAGCAGGATGGACTTTTAACATATAATTTGCAAGAACTAGTATGCTCTCTAATATAGACACATCTATAGACAGTTACAGAATGATTCAAACATGCTATTATTTCTGTTGTTTGAACCACACTTAGTTCAATAATTGTTCAGCTGGTTTAAAAGTAGTCTGTTTTCTCTGGATAGCCTGCTAATGCTGGTAGAAGTCTAATCGTGAATGTTTAACCTCCAAATATTTTGCAGACTGAGAATAAGAGTAGTATGTAATTTCTTTAATTTAGATTCGCTTAAAATAAGACTTATATTTTGTATCTTAAATAATATTCTTTGTACTTTGACATCTGAAAGGCTAAAATCCTGTTCATGCTCCAGGAGTTACCATAAAGAGAAGCAACATGAAGTGTTTTACTCCAATGTTTCACCATTTAGGGAAAAGTGAATCTGTAAGATCAATCTAGAAAGAGATTACAACTATAAAAATGCACCAAATTTGTACGGATGACATCACGTGGGTGATTTAAATCTTTGCAAACTCTTAACTGAGCAACACGATCCTCACTTCTTGCCTTTAATAGTCTCCATCTGCAGGTAGAGTTGATCACAAGCTCCATCCTCCATCAATGACGAGTTCGTTGCCAGTCATGTAGGCAGACTGAAATTACATAAAAAGGTAACAATTTTTCATTATTATATATATATATATTTTACATTTGTTAAGTATAAGGAAACACTTTTTTTTAAAAAACTCAAAATACTTTCTTCTCATACAAAGACTTTTCTGTTGCCTGTATTACAAAGAGGTCTGGATAAATACAATATAAAGAAACTTAGAAATGGAATCCTTCTGATTAACTCAGAGGAGCGTAGCAAAAATAGTGTTAGAGGCATTAAGATGAAAATACATCCTGGATGTGCAAAATCACATAAGCTAGACTTCACAGATTTTACCTGCAGGAATAATATCTTACACTATGACACTGTTAGTTCCATTCAGCTGTGTTGGGTCTGTCTGGGATGGAGCCACCTTTCCCTGCAGCAGCCCACACAGTGCTGTGCTCTGCACTGGTAGCTGGAATAGCACTGGTATCACTCCAGTGTTGCGTCTATTGCTGCATAGTGCTGGCACAACATCAGAACTCCCTCCAAGCCCCCAAGAGCCAGCAGGCTGGGGGTGGGCAATTGATGGGGAGGGGACATCACCAGGGCAGCTGACCTAAACCAACCAAAGGGATATTCCATAACACCTGATGTCACACTCAGCAATAAAAGGGGGGCTCTCATGGGGGAGGGTCTCTCCTGAACAACCGGTACGCGTTTTGAGGCCCTGCTTCCCAGGACGTGGCCAAACATCGCTCGTTGATGGGAAGTAGAGAATAACTTTTTTTTTTTCCTTTCTCTCTGTGCTTCCGCGCGGCCTTGTTGTTTCTTTTGTTTCTCTTTCTCCCCATTCCCCTTCCCTTTAATTAAATCATTCTCATCTCAAACCTCGAGCTCTTTGTGTTGTCTTTTCTCCCCCTTCGTCTTTGAGGAGGGGAGGAGTGAGAGAGCGATTGTGGTGGAGCTCGGCTGCCCACTCGAGTAAAACCATCACATCAGCTGAGCTGAATATGACTAGGTCAGCCAATAATTACAAGAGGAGTTAAATGAAAATTGAGATGGTGCAGAAAAATGAGGTAAAGAACTGAGTTGGTCCTTGATTCTCTGTATCACTACAGAAATATAATGGAATATATTACAAAACTGGAATTAATTACACATGGTTGAAAACCCATGACCAGACCTGAAAAAGTTGATAGCTTTACAGAAACACTGGAGAAGGAGAAACAGATTACTGATAGCTAGAAACATTAAGTCTGAATTAATTACATTGAAGCATTCTGTTATGCTCAGTAGGACTGCTGGACAAGTCCAATAGAATCCAGTCCAGTTTTAGATCCATAATAAATTTATAGCACCTGAAATAAGCTTGATGTGAAATAAGTTCTTTAAAATTAATGCTATTTGCAGTGATCATTAAGAGTGTGGTCTAAAACTTCAGTGAGTCTGTTGTTCTCCTTATGCCACAGTGGCAGTCTGAGCATTAGACCACTTAGCTAAAATCACTGGTGGGTCTACACAAATATTTTCTCTTGCATAATACAAGCAGATGATGACTGTACTAATTTTACCTCCTTAAAACATCACCTAGCTGCCATGCAAACAAAGCAACTTGCAAGAGCAGACAAGCCCATTTTTCCAATCACTCACTATCATGTTGCTCAGAAGGCATGAAAACAACCTCATTATGGTATCAAGTACATAATGCCTTAACAATCCCTGTCAACATTCAGGGTACTTTTTGTATCAATAAAAGATGGACAAGGGTTTTTTCGTTTGTTTATACATACATACGTACACACACACGTATATTGGAACAATTTAGCTTGAAGACAATATAAATCCTCTTAAAACATGTTCTCTCTATTGTGAAGTAGCAAAGAAGCGCAGGATTGTGACAGGAAATTGTGTCATCCCACACTTACTTCATCCGAGGCCAAGTACACAAAGAGATGAGCCACTTCCTCAGCAGTAGCCATCCTACCAGTCTTCTGTCTGGCTAGAAAATCTTTCAATGCCTAGACATACAAGACCATTTCATATATCAAAAATATAAAAATTATTTTAACCCAATTAGTATGTGACATGTACAAAGCAATACTTGAAACAGGCCATACATTTTAACTTCTAGTATATTGGGTAGGGGGTTTATGCTAGAAAAAAGAAGGCTCACAGTGGTATGAATTTTATGTTGAAAAACATTCAACTGGACCTAAACCTTTGGTTCCAGAATAAAGCCGCTGAAGCCATTCTTCCTTTGGTGGTAGATATTCCTGGGCCCTTCAAAAGAAGGCTCACAATTATCTAGTTAGTACGATCAAGGAACTCGATTCATTTTTAAACACACTGGCCAGAATGCCCTTTCTATTGTTGTTTTGCACTGGTTCGTGGCTGCCATATGGCAAAGAAGTAAATATCATCTACTTTTGCAGTAGATATTGTAACCAGTGACAGACCCTCCGCACTGACTTGAAATGGCCTTCCAATGCGTTTTAATACCCCTATCCTCAGAACAAACTGACCAAATTATTAAAGACTACTGTTATGTTACCATTGGTGTACTGAAATACAAAGTATTTTTGAATTCAGGCAGAAGTGCTGCCTTCTTAAAAAAAAAAAAAGAGAAGCGTATGTATGTACATGATCAAAATAATAAATTGCTATCTCACCTGTTCTGGGTTAGGCTGGGCTTGTATTCTTTCCTGTAAAGATGGTGTGTCAACAGTTCCTACGCAAAATATATATATATATATTAAAGCTCAACTTCATCAGCAGCCATAATAAAAAATGCAGTTCATGAGTTCCATTTATATGTCATAACACTGATGTATAACTTAGTAATAATATGTTTCAGGAGAAAGACTACAAAATCACCAACGTAGCCTAGGAGCCTAAATTTCAATAAAATACAAGACTTGAAAATTAAATTCAGCTCTTTTCAGATGGTTGAACAATGGCTAGCCTGATAGCTAGGCCTCGCCTGCTTCTAACTTTAGGACAATAGCTTTAACAATAAACACCCAAATACTGTGTAACACATGTATAATGTGCATGTGCTGGGCTAACAGGCTTAAGTTAAATATGCTGTTTATATTAAGTAATAGCTTTTCTATTTTTAAATCTCAGAAACGTTTCAAGTACGGCATCCATGCCTTGGCATCCCTGCCTATGGCTGGGGGTTGGAGTTAGATGATCTTTAAGATCGCTTCCAACCCAAACCATTCTACAACTCTGTGGTATGATTCTATGTTCTGGTGTTTTTTTTATTTGTTTATTTTTTGGGTGGGGAGAAAGTTATTTGCCTTTTTGTTGTTTTTGATTCCTTGTAACTTTAGTTGTCGCTTGCAAGTCTATTCCATGTTAATGATGTCAAACTAAATCAGGCCATATGTCTTTTAGCATCTGCTCATGTCTACAAAATACTGCAAGAATACTTACCAGGACATACGCAGTTGCATCTGATGCCTTGTTCAATGAAATCAGCAGCCACAGACTTTGTTAGACCAATAACTGCTGCCTTTGAAGTACTATATACAAATCTGTTCACAACTCCTAACAGAAGGTCAGTGTGAAGGCAGCACAAAAAAAAAAAAAGAAAAAAAAAGAAAAAAAGAAAAAAAGTTTATTCAATACGCATCTGCTTCTGGACTCCAGCATTTCCTGTAGCTCACTCTCTCCATGAGGACAGACTAAGTAGGATGCTGACTGCCAGAATTCTGCTCAAGTATACACCAGAATAAAGCACAGTATTCAATAGTATGCATTTGGGGAGTAGTCTAGAAAAAGTAACAAAGAAAGCAAGTAAACAAATGTTTATGAAGAGTAGAGACCCGTCTGTTAATCACTGACGGTTTTTCTTTGGAAGCATGGATATAGTGCTTATGTAATTGCCACTTCATTGTTTCTCTTAAGAACATATATAGTAAGGTATCACTGAAAGTAATTACTTTTTACTTATTCCTTACAGGTAGAAAGGATTCTACAACACTTTCATAACAGGTCCAAAAGCTCAAAGGCCAGGACTTTGGTGTTTCTGGAGCTTTATGTCTATGTTTTTGTGCATATTTAAGAATCAACATATTCACTTTTTATTTTTACTGCATTCCTACCACAGGATTGGTAAAGTCCTTTCAACGCTGACCAGCACAATATTTATTTTTCATTCCCATCATTTATTTTTTTTTTTTAGCCTTCCCAGGTTAATTGCTTTTTAGCTTTTTTGCTTAGTTGTTATACATGTCATCTCAAATTATTATTCCTGTTCTTAGGAAGACTGAAGTCTTTCTTTTCATAATACCGCTGTGCAGTTGCAACATCCCTTGCCTCCCCCTCATGTGTGATTAGTGAGTCAGATTTGCCCATTTCAACTGCCCTGAGGAATACTATAAACCAGAAAAAAACACACACAAAAAAAAACAAACCAAAACAAACAAAACAAACCACCCAGCATTAGGGTCTTTACATTGGGTCATTCGAAAGCAAGAATCAAACACCTAGGCAACCAGAACAGAAGCCACTTGTCCTTAATAGAAGTAACTCGAGCATCAGGTCCAATCCTGTAGTAAATTATTAGGAGGCTCTGTGTTCCTGTAATCCTCTGTTTTGATCACAAAAACTTATCTACAACAAAGTGTCTATAGATCATTCACCTCCTTTTACAGAAAAGCTTTGATTTGTTCACCAAGAATGTCCCATTCCGCATGCTGAATGAGGAGTTACGATTGTACACAATTTAACTACAGCATGCTTCATCAGGCATACGCACAAAGCATCAGTATCAAGGGCACTCACTACATACAGCCTTATCAAACTTTTCTCAAAAACGGACATGCAAATTCTTACAGGTCAGGATAATCAACAGGACACTTTAAGACTGTGAAAGATTTATACATTAATTTCTCTAGAAAGCTACTGACCTTTAATGCTGGATGCCACAGAGGACATGTTTATAATATTTCCAGATTTCTGTTTAATCATCTGCAAAAAGAATACTTATGTCATTCAAACACAAACAACTTTATCATCTGCAGGCCCAGCAGAACAGCCCATAGCAACCAGCAGAACTAACAGCCCTACTGATACGCAACTGATATGCCAGACAGAGCATCAGCGGCATCAACGTGCACGCATCTTTTTGATCTGTTGACTGAAGTAGTAAAGCAAATTCTGAAATTCACACTAAGTTCTCCTAAACCATTTCAGGAATTAAGATGACAATGACAGCAGAGAAGGATTTTGTTCTTTCTCAGTATACCTACAAAGCTCC
This sequence comes from Oxyura jamaicensis, assembly GCF_011077185.1. NCBI lineage: Eukaryota > Metazoa > Chordata > Aves > Anseriformes > Anatidae > Oxyura > Oxyura jamaicensis. The sequence goes on along the minus strand of NC_048896.1, from coordinate 46,539,492 downwards.
TAAAATATGAAGGACTAGCATCATCTCTGTTGTGGAGCACCAAGGAATTTGTGCACCTAAAATAAAATCAAGAGAAACCAGCCTGAGGACAAGGTATAACATTCCTGCTGCTTGCCTGCCCCTAGGATTTACCTCCTACCTAGTTGATAGAATTATTAAAATGATGTTACTGTTATTTATCTTGTTCTTGTTCTGTTAACTTGCATGGTAAGAGAGAGTGACAAAGACTTTAAAAAAAAACAAAATAAACCAACAGCACAACCCTGACTACAGGTTGTTCTATATAATCCCAGCATAGCTATACAGTCAGTTAAGGTGAAGCCACCTTTCCAAGTGAATCTAAAATGATTGCTTACCTTTGTAAAATGCTATTGATCAATACTCTGTGACGTGAATCCCCATATGCAACATGACATGCTCTCCATATGAAACATCCCTCTCAATCACTTTTACAATGAGGGGTCACTGATCTGAAGTTGAATGCTTTGCTGACAAATACTCATTGCTGTGAGCTGGTATGTTGGTGGTAGTTCTTAAGGTATGTACTACTCACCACAGTAAGTCGCCCTACATGGGCACCAGTCTCATCCCATCTGCCAACACAGCAATTCACTGATCCCCTCCAAACTCTTCTTGCTTTGGAGAAGAATAAGGCACAGCTCTCTAGCATCTTTGAATTGTAGCTAAGTTATAAACTTTTTAGGCATCACAGAACCTCAGGTGCCTAGAGTTGTTGCAAGGAACCTTTGAAAATGAAGACTGACTATGAAAAACTGGGACTAGAGTAACACTGAAAAAAGTAGTAGTCATCCAGTCATGGTCACAGCTACCACTTCTAGCCTTTGCTTTTACAGGAGGAATACAAACCACCTTATTCAGCCCAGAAGTTTCTGTAGTCTAGAACAGAGCTATTACTTCACAAACAGTCCTCGTCCTCAAGCTGCTCAGTTGTCTAATTGGACTATTGTTGCCATATAATGAACATGTATTCATCAGTGGCATTGAATTGCTCCATGAGATTTCTGTGCTTGCAGAAAGTCTATGTTAATATATGTTATTTATAGATATTTTTAGCTGTGGTATTATTGTACTACAACACACAGCTGCACGTTGTATAACACAGTAGGATAGTATTATGCTCTGTATTTGAAGGATTTTAGTTGTAAATTACATAGGAAAAGTCCTGAATTAACCTTCTCTATAATATTTTTAGATGGGTTTTGTACAATACAGGCAATGCTTTACAGCATAAGAATACAGTAATTTAAGGGCCTTCCCTACCTAAAGCTGCATACTTGCATTTTCTATCTCAAATCCCAAGCTGTCACAGTGGCAACAACTTAGACCTATCACACTTAAATGCAATGCAGCAGGCTACACACATCACAGGCGATGAAGGCTTACCATTGGAAGGAAAGTCTTGATCATTAGATACATGCTGCGAACATTGAGGTTCATAGTGAAGTTCCAGTCTTGCTCCTCACATTCCAGGATGGTTCCATGATGAACAAACCTGGAATAAGTGGATGAAGCAGATTACTATCTGGGATTTATGTTTCTGTGGCTTTTTAATCCATGGCTTTTTTCCATTGTTACTTTGTTATACCCTTGCAATCTTAAAAAGCAGGAACAAGAGCTCTTCTGAAATAAGACAGCAACAGTGTTTTCCCCTCAATATGCAAAGAAATGTTTGCCAGTAGAAAATTAAAAACCAAATACATTAAAAAAGCATTGGTGCAATTGGTGGTCTACCAGGAAAGTGAAAGCCAGCAGTATAGGTCATCCAAAGAGTTGGGAAAACCCTAACAAGTTCCACAGCCATTCTACTTTGTCCTGGGTAACATTGCTGCACACAAAAAGCTCAGTTTAATGAAAACACATGTAAATCTATGTTAAAGATACTAAACACATTACAACAACAACAACAAGCATTAGGTAAAAGAAAGTAGTTCAGGAGGACAGGAAAAACTGGAAAAAGAAGTAGGATCAAATAGAAGTTGGTTACCCTGCAATGTTACAGAGGACGTCTATCCTTCCAATCTCCTTGGCCAGATTTTCTATCTGCTCCCTTTGGGTGACATCCAGAACCCGTATTTGAATGCCTGGAAAAACATGGTTTTAGTTTCACAGTATTTGGCTAAGGATCAGTAGTTTGTTTTTCTGAAGTGCTGAGGACACTGCACCTCCCACTCAAGTCAATGGCTTGCCAGGAACAGTCCCCTCTCAGTGCTGAGCCAAAACACGGAGACTCACTGAGCGAGAGCTGCACTTAATGATTAATTAGTGTAATGCTTGAATCAGGACAGCAATGGACAGCATGGCTTGCTACTTAACATTTCAGAAATTAATTAAAAATATATCAACTGATTCAATTACAATACAGCATCGCACAAGCAGATGAATTAATGCAATTTACCATAAAAATAATTTCCAATTAATTTGAATTCCACTGTGCCATTCCACTTGAATTACAGAGCCTGTATAATCATAATAAGCTTTCATGCCCCCTACTAAAGAATAGTTGCTCAGAATTAGTTACATGTCTTACAGTCACGTTACATACCATCTATCCATATGTAGTTGAGGATACTATGAATCTACTTATTATTTAATTAATGAGAAAGTGATTTCACATAAGCCATAGACAACCTGAGATGATATGACAATAGAAAATAAGAGAAAGTGTAGCAAGTAGATGGCTTCTATCATGACGACTAGTTCAAATTTATGATGCTTATGCTTTTGTAATTATTTATCATCAAAAAATGCTTAGAAACTTGATGCTTTTCACTATAATCTCCTGCTTATTACAGCCTCTGAGAGCTGTCACCATCAGTGCTCGTAGCACTGGCTGTGCCTATGCCGTACCTTCAAGATAGCCACTGATAATAGCTAAAAAAAATAAACTTCTCTAAACAAAACAAAAGTATGTAATTGAAAGACTGAGAAATCTAATTACTACAAAACAGGGACAGGTGCTACTCCTGCAAACCGTTTTCAATAGAATCAGACCCTTTAACAGAACTGCTTCAGGGCCAACCACAGCAGTGCCACCCTCTGGACAGAAGTGAAAAGAGCAAAGCAAATGAACTACACATCCAGCTGAGCTGTAACACGACATATCATCATCATCTACGTGTCATTTCACCTCATTTTATGTAAGTAGTTTCCAGTAATCTAGTGCAACTAGCTTCTCTAACCCCACGTCAAGGCTGAATCCCTTCTACAGAATTCAGCATACTTTTTGATACAGCCTGGCTGCAACCTCACTCCCTGCTGTGTGCAAAGACAGCACCTTCCTCTAGTAAAGCTTCCCACCCACAGGAAACCCGAATGAGTGCAAAAATAGGAGCACTGGAGTGTACTCCAACAGTGGCTAAAATTAGGCTTCAGGGCACTAAGGCTTGCTGTAGATCACACTTGCCACAGCCTTGCCATGACTCATCCTGCATCTAGGACTAAGGGGTATCTAACACAGGACACCTGTGCCCCAAAACATTTTATTTTTAAACACAGTTTAGTCACATGCAGCTAAGTAAGACGTTGTCAAATAGAAGCCTAAACCTGCCCACTGTGAGGCTGTAGAGAAGATGGAGCCAGAGTTCTCAGAGGCCCACAGTAGAAGGATTAAAGGCAAGAGAAAAATTGCAAAGTCTGACCAAATGCAAACAGCAGTGTGGGATTTTTTGTTATTCTTAAAGATTATTACTTTAAAACCATCAGTGTAGTCACAATGGAAACAGCAGGCTACAGAGGTCACGGAATTTCCATCTCCGGAGATATCCCTAACTTGGCTCCTGGCAAACTGCTTTAATTAGACCTGCTTTGTGCAAAAAGTAGGACTTAGGCTCTGGATCTCTCATCCAACTTTACACTTGTGTCTTTTGAAGCAAACTGACAAGTCCATGAACATGCTTAGTTAAATGATACAGATGCTTATGAGGATATTTGTGTATGATGTAATTAGTAACACTACAGGCTGGTGATGAACAGTGGAATTACATCTTCTGGAAAAAATTCAAAGAGCACAATGTGCCAAGCCTCAGTGAATGAGAGTTTAATTAATATATCACAAAGATAGAAATGGCCAAAAAAAAATGAAAAATTTATATGAAAAATTATCTTTTACCTTCTGAACACACTAGCAGATGGAAAACAAAGTACAGTTCAAACTTTAACACTTCCCTAAACATACTCAGAATAAACCTGGAAAGTCCCAAAGTTCTTAAAGAACTGCAACGGAACTGCTTGCAGTGAACTCTTGTCAAAGGAGAGCGATGTTCACTTAATGCTGTGTGAAAGAGAAGTATTTTCATGGATTTTACTGTCACACTCTAATAGGAATTGGTAAAGCGTAACGATCATTTCCTTTCATCGAATTAAGCTAGAAGCATTTTCAGTTGTGAGATATACCTACGCCTTATTTTTTCTTTCAAGATTGATTTTTTTAAATAGTATCCCACACTCACGTGTCTCTAATAATAGAGAAATACAGGTGTTGAAACCATCCTCCCAGAAATATGTTCCTGTGCAACCTTCAGGTCTGAGCATTTGTACAAATAAAATAAGCTCATTTTGTATTGGTGGAATTTGTTTCTGAAGAGGTACCAGTTCCTGCTAGAAAGCTATCCTGTTGATATGTTCCTTGCTAAGTATGGACCATGGACGTGCAAAACACTGAATCTGTTTGTATAGCTGGGTATTAGTACTTGTGATCAGAGTAAAACATTCCAAGCTTTTTCAGTCTGACAGTCAGCCTGGCAACTCAAAAAGGTAATACACCATTCTGGGAAGAGGTAATCTACTGCTTCTGTGACAGAAGAAACACACAAAGTTACTCCACACTCCTAGAATATTCTGTCTGAAATCAGTCCTGACATTGCAGCATTTTACACATCACTTCTGCCATTCTACACCACAGAATAAAGTAATGACAGTAACTAGAGAATTAGTCTCCATGTTTTCCATTTTTTTCCTGGCCTTTTGAAGTTTACCCTACCCCTACATTATATTTTGGCCAACCTACAAAACTTGCAAGGTTTGAACTAATGCCTACAGTAGATCATTTACCTGGGTATTTCTCCAACTCTTGCAGCTTAGACTTATTGATGTCTGCAGCAATGACTTTGGCTCCTTCTTTAGCAAAAGCCTGAAGAATAGAGTAAGAAATGTAGTTTATATTTAAATATGCTAGATTTTAGCAAAAAGTCTTTTTTTTTTTTTTTTTCATTTCACTTTTGGCTTGAAATAAAAGTTGACTGAAGGCAGCTAATCTCCCCCTTCTCATTCTGGGCATGTGAGGAAGTAACAGACATCAATTACCAAACAGCCTGGGGATAACTGCTATGGTGGCACTGAAATAACTCTATAGTTTCTCTGTCTCCTATGGAAAAATGAAGCAATAGGAGCAGAACTAGTCAAAAGAAATTAGGCGTTAACCAAAATTAAAAAAAAAAAGACAAAACAAAACATTTTAATTCTGTTTTAAGAGTAATTAAATATTTTTTGTAAGGTTTTTCTCACAGTTGCCTTGTAGCTGTGCTCTTCATTGTGTGGAACTGGTTACATCAACTATCAGCATAGTTGAAACATCTTGGCTTTACTATGGGGGATCTTTGCAGTGCCAAGCCTTTTAAACAGGAAGCCTTCCCTATATCTTTATCTTCTCCCAGAAAAAAGCAGGAGAGACGTTGGATTAAAAGGCACAGACAGTACAACCATGTATTGTTAAAAGTAGTTGCAACTACTGCCCACACTGTTTATTGCCTGTTTAAGCACGCTGTGCTTAAGACTTTCAGAAGTTAAAACTGCAAACAGCTTACCTAACGCAGTGCAGTAACTACATTGTTCCCTGATTTTTTCAATAAGTAGTTCTGGCTTAATCTGTAGTTTAGTAATTCAAAAACTCGTTTGGTGCAGATGATGTTGGGCACTCTGGCATTAGAGACCTAGCTTAGGTACATTAGGTACAGAAGAAAAATATTTTTGCAGCTTACGATAGCAGTGGCTCGTCCAATCCCTTGTGCTGCTGCGGACAGCAGTATTACCTTCCCATCAAGCCGACCCATATTGCTGACCTGTGCAGACAGAAAGTGTCACAGTCTAACAAAGTGAGCTAACATCACTTCTAGGGAATCAGATACAAGCGTATTCCAAAAACCAAACTTAATTCAGAGCACCTCTACTATCAAGTCAAAGCATTCTGATTAGGCGCCGAGTTAAACGAGAAGTAAAATGGGTTGTAATCTCCACTGCCCACTGTGTTCTTAGAAAGCAGGTCTCTTTTTCTATTCCTCTCAAACTGTAGACTTAGCTTCCCAAATGGCAATAAAATCTGCACACTACCCTGTAGGGCACTGCAAAATGTCTTTTCTTTCTATCATGTCCAAGACCTGGCCTTTGTGTGCTCTGAATCGTTTTAGGAATCTTCCAGCACAGCAGATTCCCAGCTCCACAAGGTGAGGGGGTAATGGGGAGTGAAGCTGTCCTCTCATCTTTATCACAGTTTGACCTCTTAGAACTACTGAGCATACTCAGGGCAAGGTGTAGAGGAATAAATTGATTTTTCTAGTGTTTGACAATGCAAATAAAATTCTTCTTCTAGGAGGTTCCACCTTGCTTATGGTGTATCAGCCAAAAGGCAAAGTGAGGTCCTCTTTTCTGCCTAGACACATGCTTTCAAATGCAGTACTATGTTTAAAAAAAAACACAACATAGCACATCAAGTTGCAAACAAGCAAAAGCAAATGCCATCCTTTGTGCTCCTCTGGGTTCAAAAAGTCCCTAGTAGGCTTTGTTTATTCAAGGCCTAGATTACTGAATAGAACATTTCAAAAAACTACCTAAGAAGGTCACCGTATTCCAGTGTGATCTGGTTTTGTTAACCGAGTTCCCAACAAGCAAACATTTCTACACTTGTAAAAATCACAGAACAAAGTTTCTCTCTTTAGCTATAAGAGTAGAAAGGTTTCCCAAGAACCTTAAGTTTTTAAAATACATGCACAAACCCAACATGCTGAGTACTTCATTCAGAAGTTAGATGCAAACCCACAATTTCCCCTGGAGATGCTCAAATCCATCCCGTGATTTGTTAGTTTAGTGTCCTACATCTCAAACCAGACTATTCATTTCTGATTTTCTGAGAAAGCAGATAGGATTTCTGGTCAGTTTTTCTCAACAAAACCTAGGGCAAAAGTAGCATGTTTCTCTAAAAGTTACAGATTCAATAAACTGAACTTATTTTTAAACTGTTAGAATAAAAAAAATTATTTCCACCCTACTATAAAAACATCTCATTTGAATTAAGATTGGACTGGCGTCTGGATTGTGTTTTGAGACACTGAAATGCCTGCTTGTTTCAATGCACTGAAATTGTAAGATTTTTTCCCCTATAACCAGGGGGAACAACATACAAAACCAAACCTCAAAATGAAACTAAGACAAACCACCAAAACAGTCCACTATCCAAAGCTATAACTAAGATGCACCTTTCTAACTAGGGGAAAGAACAATACCTTAAAATCATTTTACAGGCTGGCTAGTAAAGCAGTGTCTCTTAGGATGGAGGCTACGTCACACTACATGAGACTGGGCCTGTGTTAGCAGAAAGTTTTTGTGCTGACAGTTGCAAATTACCAAGCTAAACCGAGGGAAATGAGACTGTGCATGTGACCAAGTGGCACTGTGTCTCTCATGCACCAAGCTTTGCAAAACACACCTCCTGAAATATAAAATTATGGGAAAAAAATATTCATTTTGGCAAAAGTCCCAAGTATCCCAAAAGTCTGGTGTTAAAGTGCCCACTCGAGGCAGAAATTCTTATTTGCTGTTACATACATATTTTCCAGTAGAAAAAAACTGGATCAAAGTACTTCCTTGAATCACCGAATAATTTTGGAAGCAAAATGCACTATACTTTTTTAATCTAACAATCATTTTTAATGAATATTTGACACGCTAATTCTATGAAACTTTTAAAAATAAAGATTAGTATAGTCACTCACCAAAAGATCTCAACCAGCTCGTTAGGTTTACTGACCTTTGAAAAAAGGAAGTTTTATGCTTATCTGTTCTGCTGTGCTTGTTGGGAGTTGTAGTCTAACTGCTAAGTTTCTCTATACAAACCTAGTTTCACGTTGAAACACCAAAATGCTGCCATCTAGTGAAACTCTAGATTTTGTGTGATTTTCTCCTGCACAGGTTAGGAATAGAAAAGATGATAAACATTCGGAGTCCATTCCCCCTAGAGAATGCAAGAAATCAACAGGATTCTCAGCAAAAAAAGCCACAAGAATGTTCTTCCCCAAGCAATCCCTCTTTATCCATCATCAAATTTTAAGCTAGGACAATACTTGAAAAATACTGTTTTAATTGTTGATTTACCGAAGTATCTCTTCTTAAATTCGCATCTAGTGTTTTAACTTATATCTGTTAAGGCAGTTAACATCATGAGACTGAAAAATTCTACGACAAAATTTAATTGTAAGCTCACACCAGATCCAAGGCTACCCTAATAGCTTTCTTAATGAATTCGGAATGCTGCCTGAATTTCAGCTGGACACATTTCTGTGGGTGAACTTGGACAGGCACACAGGCATGTTCAGTAATATTACGCCACTCTTGAACTGTAAGAGCTTTCTAAGGCTTTGAAAATCAGCTCCCCAGTTCACAAAGTATTTAATGACTAGGTTTTCTAGAATCATTTGTTCTCCTGTCCCTAGCCTTACAGCTACTAAATTTCGACACAAACAGGAATACACTGCAACAGCACTGTTTTCAGACTGAATATTATAATCAGCATCCTCAAATCATAGCATCATGTCTCCACAAAACTGAAGTGACCAGCAGAAATATTTTTAAATACTTAACATATTAAAGTTTATTGTCAAAACAAACCTTATACAGGACATAAGAAATAAGTTTCAAAATTCAGGTAATCAGGATAGTAAAACAGTCTGCCATACAGCCCTGATTGTACAATTTATTTTTCACTCACTAGAGTAACTGAAGCATCAGTTAGATCCATTGCTTACTGTTTGAAAAAAAAATCCAGATGTCCAACTTCAAACAGGAAATGGAAGTATACTCAAAGATGATGCAAAATACAAAGTTACTCCTGGCACCATAATTGACTGAGCTGCAGAAATACTGTAAAGAGTTTAAGAGAAATCCTTGATTCTGTGCCTTACAAAACAGAAGACGAGTAACTTCAGTTGCAGTGCCCAATACAGAGGTTAAGGTTGTGGTAAAAATGCAGTTTCCACAGCCTCAAAAAAAAAAAAAAGTATAAAACTTCTCTATTGAGAAACAAAAAGTAATTAGTGCGAACAGTTCTTTCCAAACCAACAGCTCTCTGTAGATACAGACCACCCAGATGAGGACTGTTGCAGGAATGCCAGAGAAGTTTGAGAAGCTTCACAGTAGATTGTGGTTCATTCCTGTGTCCATTTTTCTTCAGCATGATAGCTTTTCTTTCTTTGCTATCCAGAAAATAACCAAAGAAGAACATCAGCAGCAGGTTGCAGGCAACATGACTGCTTTTCAATTCTTGTTCTCGTATTGCAGCTTTTCCAGCTGGGGGAAGCAGCAGCTCCAGGACAACAAGGGAATTGCATGCTGCCAGAGCTCTTCCCACAGTTGACGATTTAACGTGAAGGAACCATCTTCCATACAGGCAGATTCTGGATGTTGCCACTGCAAAGGCAGCTTACGACAGAACACCTTTACTGGGTAGTACAATCAGGGGCTTTATCTTTCTCTGAAGTTCCAAACCACTGCTTAAGATATTCTTCTGGGGGCTCTATTCCTGCAGGTCGCGTATCTATACAGAAGACAAGAATATTACAGTAATGCTTTCCCAGTTTCACAAATAGTAGGAATACAGCAATTTAATCTTGACTAGGGTTTTAAGACTCAGCTACCAAAGCTGGCCTCCAAGAAGTGTTGCTAACAAGTCTGTACTATTATTAAGTTGGCTGTTATTAAGTTGGCCATCACAAGAAATGGCAATAAGTCATTCTTTCTGGAAGCCTGCCATTAATACCTTGAAAACTTGTTAAGTCTTTAATATGTCTGCTGGGGCCTTATCGGAGCTTCTAGAAGTGAGTTGATGAGGGCAGTAGTGTTAATATGCTAGCACTGATGGCTAGATTTCCCCAGAAGTTCCCAGGCCAGAGATGAGACATCCTGACTAGGGCAGCTGTTACCACAGCTGGAAGCTGCCAGACCAGCAGATTTCACATCAGAGACTAAAAATCGACCATCTCAGCAAAAAAATTTAGAAAAAAGTTAACCAGCAGTTAACTCTGAATAGATGTCTGAGCAGTCTATGAGAATCAGTTTTGCCAGAAGCAGGTACTTAACTCAGGTAGCGTTAAAAATCAAAAGATTCTATAGCATCATCTCTCTGGTAGGAATGATACTCTGCCTAGTCACTTTTTAAAGAGATCGATCATCAACACTTTCACTGCAACAAGAGAAATATGAAGTTTGCCTAATCTTCATGAATGCTTTAAGTATTTGGGTGCTGTACAGCACATCTAATCTTTTTGGCACCAGGTGGTCAGCCCTTCAACAACACGCTAACTAGGCATTCAAAAACACTGTTTCCATGAGAGTTTCAGGACTGAATGCAGGAAGTACAGGACACCTACTTTTACTTGAAGACCCCTCCTTATATATTGCCTCTCCTAATCTTAACTGGACACCACGTTACATACCTGTTAGTGTACCTAAGTTGGAATTATCAAAGAAATTTGTTGGACACATCAGTGGCAGAGGCTTTGGTGCATCCTGAGTCACAGTTTCCTGAGAAATAGGCTCTTTGAAAGGTGAATTTTGCTCTTTAAGGGAATATGACACTGTCTTCCTTGGAGACCTTGGTACTGTCTCTCGAGTAGTCTCTCTCAAAGATTGTTCTTTCAATTTTAGTGCTCTTTCTTTCCATTTTCTAAGTTCCTCTTTCAATTGAGCCTCATTACTGAACAGGGAAAAAAAAAAGACACACCAGCATTTATGAAAAATTATGAAAAACATTAAGCAATTCTTTTAAGTAAAGAAAAACTCCTGATGAGACAGTTCCTGAATGTTCCTGTATGACTATTCCCTTGACATACCACAGACATGGCAATGTAAGCCCCCTACCACGTCCAAACGTGTATTCTTAGCTTTGGAGGCTTAATTTTCTTTTTTTTCTTCCCAAAAGCTAAAGAGATCCAATCAAAATGCATTTTCCAGTTCTTGATAAAAGCATTTACAATTCCATTGTTAGGTAAGAAAATTTAAAGCTTAAAAGTCATCAAGAAATATATATACATACATACACACATCACTATCTTTAAAAGTTTAGATTTGCTAGACTCTTTCACATCTTAAAATGAAAAATTATTCACTTCTACAGATTTCCAGGAAAGAAACTGTAACAGCATGGGTTAAATAGAAATGTCAAATGTTAACATGGTGTTTATTATCTTTATGCTTACCTTAGTAGAAGGTCATTTTGTTTCTTCAGCTGCAAGTTCTCTTTCTGTAGCTTAACTTGTTCAGATTTTAAAACAAGCATTTGTGTGCTCTGAACGATACCACTGCCACCACCACAAGTAAGGGGCATTTGGGATTGCTGAGGAGCTTCTTTTTTAGGCACCACTAGAAAACAATTTTATACAAATGCATGTGTTATTTGGTCAGTGTTTAAAACCGAGTCGATATTTATCTTAGCCATGCTTACACAAAATTCCCTCCTGTAGCCTTGTATGTAAAACCTCACTAGGTTACAAGTACCACTACGAAAGTTATTTTTTAAACCCACCATCAGTAATCACACTGCCATGGAGATATTAAGAAGCTTAGATGATTAGTTATATCATGATTAGAGCTAGAGAACTAGATATGGGAACATAACCCACCACAACTGCAAACACAATCAAAGAAATAACAAAAACAAAACCAGACAAGAACTGCTGTGATTCTAATACAGTGTATGTGCAGCTACCGTGTTTTAACCTTCCACCTCTTCCAAAGCATCCAACCCTTCTCATGTCCTTTTGAGGTAAAAGCCCTGCATCTCAGCCTAGAATTTAACCACACAACCTTAAAACTGGATGTTTAATACAAAACAATCCCTTATAATGATCTGGAATTTACCAGTAACATCGTGATCTTGCTGTACTCTTCTGAGTTCTTCTTTTAGCTTTCTTAACTGTTCTTCTTGATGTTCTATGAGAGCTTTATAATTAGCAAGTCTATATTGGTGGGCAGGGAGAGGGGAAAAGAAAAATTAAGCTTAATTATTGAAGTTGCAAGAGACCTAGTTTGATTTTCAAATGCATTAACAGATACAAATACATTTGAAGTAAAACAAAACAAAAAAACTACATCTGACTGTCAGTTAGATTTTAGGTAAAGTACAGAAAAGCAGAAGTTAGACTTAAATTATTCTCTGCACATCTTTTCTCCCCAGTGAGCCACAGAGAGCTCTCCATTCATGCTTTCCCCTCACATTCATCAGAAACAATTGTTTGATTTACGGCTGAGCATAGGTTGGTTGAGAAATTTTAGTAGGTGCATGGGGATGGAGTTTGTTTGGTAATCAACCTGATTGAGATGCATATAGCTTTTACTTTCTCTGGAATGCAGCTGCAATAAAAACCTAGTAAACCCAAAGCTGAATGCTCACTTCTTATTCAGGGGTGTGGGGGTTAGGGAAGAGCTAGCAGGTAAAAACTCCAAAAAAATACACTTGAACTTACTTCATATCAAAAGAATTTGATTGCTTCATTCTTTCCATATCGTATTTTACCAATTGTGTTTTGAGATTATCAATTTCTTCTTTGTACAACTCAGCACCTTTATTTAATTTTGCCTGAAAATAAAACAAGACACCTAGTATGAAGAAATGATTGCTATGTAGCACTGAATATGGGGACTGCTTGCTTTGCACCTTTACTGCAATCTGCCAGAAGTTGCAGGACAGAGCTGGAATCACAAAGTTATTCTGGAGTAAGAATGCCCACATCACCAACTAGGTACCATAGTACCAGTTGCTATCTTAATGCTGGTGTAATGAATGCACTCACATTTTTAGCAAGTTTTGCTGACTTGCTTGCAGATGTAATCCTGGAATCTTGAACTAGCGTGCAAATAGATGATGTAGAAAAAAACAGCCCATGCTTCGGTTTCAAAATTTGAAGTTTAAGAATGTTTCAGAAATACATCCTAAGTGATAAATTTAGCTTCTAATACCATAACATGAGTTCTCAATTTTGTCTCTGAAAGCTGCACTGGTAGCATGTGAAACAGCATGCTACAACAGGTGAGTAGAGTGCTTTTCTCTAAGAACACCATAGAGAACTACAAATCAACTTTACAGCACTCTCTGCTTCCCTTGCTGTGAGAATGAAAATATAAAATAATTTGACTCATACCTGGAGACTCTGATTTTCTGTTAGGGCAGTGCTGAGGCGCTTCTCTGTCTCACTCAGCTTGGCTTTCAGCTGGGTGAGCTCACTTGTATCTGCTTTTATTTTTATCTGCGCTTGTAACTTATTTATCCTGTCATCTTTTTCTCTGACATTTTTTTCTGCTTCATTAATTGTATTTTCCAACTTCTGTATTTTTACTTCCATAGCCTGTTGAGATACACCAACCAGTTATGATCAGTTACACCAAACCAAGAGTTATAACAATGTCACAGCACAGGGGGATATTCTTAATAAAAACAAACAAAACAACAGCAAACAAAACATGAATTCCTATACAGTCTATAGCATTGTTTTGTTTCATCTGTTACAATTCTGGAACATTCAAGTCTAAAAAACATGCTTTGAACACGAGTAACTGTGACATTAGAAGTATGGACGAAGTATGGACATAGGGAAAATGAGTGTGCAATCCCCAGGAGTCATGACAATTTTTATCCAGCTTCCTGTTTCACATAGAGAATACGACATATTTAAAGAATATCACACTATTGGAACCTATGCTTCAGAAATAATTGGGTGCCTTTAGAGAGATTTATGAACTAACATCTGTGTGTGCACAGAAAACAGCCCATTAAATCACATTACAGGCAGAGCTCAAACTTCCAATTTTGGAAAAAAAAAAGAAATCTACAAAAAAAAGTCCATTGTGGGCCAGTGTATTGTGTGACAGATTTACAGTCATCAATCCTTGTTTTCTTTTCAGTTTAAAGTACTCTCACTTAGAAAATAAACGATCAAGCTTTCTTTAGAAAAATATTTGCACCTTTTTATCTTGTTCTGCAGCCTTTAAGTGGTTATGAAGTCTATAGTTTTCTTCTTCTAACAGAAGATGAGCAGAGCCACCAGGGGCCAGTTGGTCCTTAAGGGTGTTTAGTTCCTGAAGCAACTCTTCAGTTTTCTCTTTTCTCTGTTTCCATTCAACATCAGCATTTTTACAGTAGTTGGAAGTTCTATCATTCAACTCTGAAGTAAGTTGAAGGAGTGTCTGAAAATAAGTAATGATGAACAGATAAAATTTTTGAACCAGCTAGAAATAAGTGAAAGATCAGGAAGTTTCTTAGCCTGTATTAATTTCACATTCTTGTCTCAGTGTCACATTTGAAGACAGTTATTACCAAAAGTGGAATTACTAACACTCAAATGAACAGAGGGCTGGAGTACCTCTCCTATGAGGACAGGCTGAGAGACCTTGGGTTGTTTACCACAGAAAAGAGAATGCTATTTTTGTTGTTGTTTTTGTTGTAAAAGCTTTGATTTACAGAATGTCTATCAAAGAACTCTTCCTAAAGAATTTCCCAGCACTGGTAAATCCTGTAGAAGTCAAGGCTGACAAATAATTCTACAAAAGCAGCTTAACACTTTTTCAATAGGCTGAGAGTGAGTCACGACACGTGCAGAAGGAGGATGATGTGCTCTTCAAAATCTAGCTGAAAGAATAGTACAAACAGCCTAGGAACAAGCGTATGCTGGAAGTCAGGACAACTGCTCTTAAGAACTAGTCAGAAGGTAGAGGATTCCCTCCCACAGCCTGTTTTCCAAGAGGTGCCTGATGTGGTTATTAAAAGATGTAATCTCATGAAATGCTCTTCATGATGCACCTCAGACAGCAAAACAGACTTTTTTCCAAATTGTGGGTGGTATAAGGAAGAAAGAAAAGGGAAAGTACAGCTGAAAGACCTCTAGAATAATTTAATTTTCTGAAGGTAGAAAAGGTGTGAGAATGTTAATTACAATTAAGCTTTATATATATATATATATATATATATACATATATATAAAACATTTCAGCCATTTTAAGGTGGTTTGAAAAGAACAGAATCACGTAGGCAGAAAGCCTTGAGAATATGATTGCAACAGGCTGCCAAGTTCTGCAAGGAATGTTGTAATAACAGTTATGAACCTACCGTTTCTAAGATTTCATTCTCTTTAAGAAAACCACACACAAAAATACCACCACCATATACATGGAAAACTATCCCCCAAAAGTCTTTTTAAACACAAAAGTTTCCAAGTCTGAATGCAGGAGGAAGAAAGCTTATAAAAATCTTCTAAGTATTCCCACATTTTACAGCTAAATATGCCTATATTAAGTGCTGTTGAATAAACTAAAAATAATTAAATGAGTAAACTTTAAAATAGCCTTTTGTGTTTGTTTTCAACCAGATTACAGAGGTACTTGCAGAGTGCTTACACAAAATGTATTTCTTAATTATTAAGTTCATTTACCTTTACTTTTGGAGTCCAGAAGTTAATGACTTGTAAAAGCCTTTCATTATCTTTTTTTAGCACTTCTTTAAGTTCTTCTGCATCATAGTGGAGTCCTGAACAAGCTTCCCAGAATTGTGATGTTTCTTTTCTAGCACTTTCTTCCTGCTGTAACTCTGCCTCTATGCTGAGAAGTTCACTTTCCATTTCTGATATATCTTTGAGAATATTCTTTATAAAGAGGAGATCAAGGTTAAGCATTGCCTTGGTAACTGCATGATTGATATAAATTTTGCCCTCTTAGCTATCTATATTTACAGTAAGTCTGTTTTAACATCTAATGATAGCATATTTGCTAAGCTAAAATGAATTTTGCTATACCTTACTGGGAAAATTAGAAAACAATCCACATTCCTAAGGGCAGGTGGGAAGGTGAAAGTGGAAAAAATGTATTAGTAAAAAGTTATCTAATTGTTTCAAAAAATCATCTTAGGATCAGGTAGTATGTATTCTAAAGGACTAATCAGTAAGTAACAGTCTCACTATTTTATAACCTAGTAATTTTCATTTTGATCTGCTTCATAAAACAGAAAAATCACTTTATAGAACTGGTAGCATTAAATAAATGCTAACGTGAATTCTGTGTTTCCCTCACCAAATGAAGTTTAAACAGATAAAAACAATGCCCATCACCCCAGCACAATCACATTACACCCCGTCTCAAAATAAACAAGTCTCTGAAAAATTGTTTCAAACACTACCTCTGCATCCGACTGCAAACTCTGCAGCACTTCACCAACATTTACCACTTGAGAAGGTATTTCATTCTGGTTCAAATGAAACTTCTTGAGACACCGAATTTGAGCTTGTAGCTGATCTTGCTTTCTCTCTTCCTCAAGCAATTCCATTTCATACTTGTTAACAGTAGCATGATACTCCCTTTTCTTTGAGCAAACATGAGTGAAATGAAACTGTTGTAGAAGCACAGGACATACCAGTGAGTATGCTTTAAAATGCTACCTTGCATCCAGCTAAAATTCCGTATTTTATAATTCAGTCTTTTTACTCTCCTAGCGAATAGATGTTTAAGACAACTGAAACACGACTACGAAAACTAAGTTCTCATGTCAAATAGCAATGGCATGTGAGACTTTCAGCTAGGTCAGCATTTTTTTTTAAAGGAGTCCAAAAAATAGCTTAAAAGGCTAAGACAGCCTTCTATGCATCTAGACTTCAAAAACCAAAATAGTTTTGTTATACTGATTTTATCCTAGAGTTGTTAAAGGTATAGAATTATCACTGTGCTAATTTAAAGCTTTACTCTAGCCGAGATCACTTAAATCCTAAACATCTCTAGCATAAAAGGTGAAAGGCATCTATTGAAAACAGATGCTTTCTACATTAAGTAGTCTAACTGAAGTTAGGAGATCACACACTTCAGAATATTTGTTAACATTTTTAGTTAATAGGTAATTCTAAAATACAATTATTTGATATTTTTATTACCAGAATTTTCATCCCATCATCGTTCCGCACCCCCACCCCTCCCAACCTAAACTTTCATGGTAAATAAAGAAACTGAAACAAACAAACAAAAATACTATGTAGTTTGATGTGCCTCTGTTAATGACAAGAAATTGTCTCTCAATTCACCTTAATTTTTCCTGATAATTGGAATTTGTTTCTCCATTGAAATTCAGATTGGGGGAGGTCTGCAAGGCCATAGAAGTTAAACTATTTGGCAATTTTACAGAACAAACATACTTCTCCAAGGCATCTTGCACATCCTTCCTCTCCAATGAAATATGTACTCAGGAGTCCATAATTTCATTTACAGAGCACAGAATACTTCTTTTCAGACCAATGGAAATGGATTAACACTAATTAAATATTGCTGTGCAAAGCTGCTATATAGACAAAAATTACGGTTAGTTTATCTAACTATCTCCAGTTTTCCAGGATTGTAATGGGCTTCATGAAAGCATGTCTTACAGAAAAGAAAAATGAAAGCTTGAGCACATATACAGAATCCTTGCTGTTAATACTGAGAGCTTATGGGGGAAAAAAAAAGGCATGAAACAAAGCAACATGAAGCACCCACATATTCAGTATTTTAAGTTGGTACCTTGAGTCTGTTCAATAAATTCTGGAGATGACTGTTTATTTTCTCATTTTCCATTTGAAGTCTTTTGACTTGCTTACTTTGTTCTGATGAAAGCTGAGTCAGTATCACAGCTATCACTGCTTTCTGGCTATTCAGTTCGTTCTTTACATTAAGAGACATTGTGGAGAGACATTCATACCTCTTCTGCATACTTGGGAATATCTCAAGAAGCTCCTAAATACAAATTAAGTAAATTCAGTCACAATCAAGAAAGAGAGTCATTAGCTATGAACAGCAGCTTTACATCAGATTCCAGGTTAAGTCCTACAGCATGTTTTGGTTTTACAACAAAAAAGTTAATAGGACTAAACCTTAAAGTTCTGACTTTCCACAGGAGCATGACAAATG
Source organism: Oxyura jamaicensis (assembly GCF_011077185.1). NCBI lineage: Eukaryota > Metazoa > Chordata > Aves > Anseriformes > Anatidae > Oxyura > Oxyura jamaicensis. The sequence continues at coordinate 46,521,297 of NC_048896.1, read as the reverse complement.
CACTAAAGCTGGGTCTGAAATGAAATTTATTGCCTGTTCACAAGTTTGCCACTGGGACTGCCCTCAGAATGGGGTTTGAGTTGGTCTCCTGGGTCCTTTTGTGCAGGTCATGAGCAGGCCACGTAGGGCAAACAAGCTTCAAGGCACTCCTGGTGAACTGCAGCTCAAATCTGAGATATATGAAGCTAGATAACACTTTAAGGCACGTGTAAAAGCCTAAATTCATTGGCCAGTAGTACCTGTACCAGAAACAGACAAGATCTTTCTCATTACAATACCTGTTTTCCCTCCATCTTGTGCACTGAAGTAATGTTTTTTCAACATTAAAAGGAAAGAAAGCTTTTATACAGCAAACCAGAATGTTTTCAACAACCATGAGCGGCTAGTCTCAAGAGTACAATTGTGATGACTTCTGTGGCGACAGTAACATTTTACAGAAGAAACTCCCCCAGGGTAGTTTAACTTTCTAGCATATATTCCCATAACCATGGAATCCTTTTTTTTTTTGTACTGGTACATGAACACACATCCACAAACACTAATAAGGTAGTGAGAGAGGCTGTGCTAACATCGGTTTAGCAAAGTAATTTAAGTTCCCCCCCCCCCTCCCCTAAAGGAGTTTCAGGCTCATTGTTTATACAATAGAGGTTGGAGCAAAAGAGGTAGGAGCTCTCTAGTGACCACTAGGAAAGCTCCCAGCTACAAGTCAGAATGGGAGACTACAATTAAAAGGTTATCAGCAGTTTTGTTTTTTTTTTTTTTTTTTACTTCCCTCGTTATTAGTTCCTACTGCTGGTATAGCACAGAAACAGTGTGAATGGAGAAAGCTACGTGACTGATTTCTCACTTTTGTTCCTTTATCACTTCTGCTGCTAACTGAAGCCGCTCTCAGGGTGCTTCTGGCAGGTATAGAATGATGCCTGGTTGTGCTGCACAGATGTGCAGACTGCAATACGATGGTAATCTCTAAAGTATTTCATACCTTCATAAACCTGGTTTAGGCTTTTGATAGTTCAGTAGTGGCTCTTGCATTTATGAGAAAACATTCAGGATTGTTAATTAACAAAGAATTAGAGGAACTTCTTATGAGAGAAGCTATTTAGTGAAACCAATTCAATGGAAATCAGTTTACTTTTGGGGGTGGGGATGCACAGAAGAGAGGACTTGAGGGATTTTGAAAAACAAACAAACAAACAAACAATGAAGCAGTTCCAAATAAAAACTAATTGGTGATATAGGTGAATGGACAGTAAATCAAGGGAGATGTCTCAATTGAGAAGTTCAATTTAACACTCACAGGACAGGATGCACTGTCACTGAAGAGCAACCACAAACCAACCAATCCCGCGGTTTGTAGTATCTTAGCAAGACATGCAATGCCATTAGCACATTATGCATAGAAGCAAAGTTTATGCTCCGGAACAAGTGGTACTAAATTTTAACATGTACCCTTACATAAGCAGGGTAGTCTACCTTAATTTTCAAGGTTTTTGCCTTCAGGCTGTCATCATCCATCTGTTCTGCATTATCCAGTGCATCCACTTGAACAGACATGTCGCTCAGGCTTCTCTCCTTCAGTTTACTTAGAGCACATTCCAGTTTAGCACTTGTTTCGATATACTAAAATAAATATAGGTATATTTAAGTACCATTCAAGAAGATAAATTACTCATAACTTAGGTATGCAACTTGCAACACCAACCATCTCAGAGTTTTTTTGCAATTCCATCTTGAGCTGGTCCCGCTCAGACCTGATGTCCTGAAGAAGTTTCTGTAGCTCGTCTTTTTCTTCATTAATTGACGAGATTTGTTCTTTAAGTTGAAAAGAATGATTCGTTCTTTCAGCCAATAACTGGTCTTTTTCATTTGATACACTATTTAGTGTCTCAGTTAACTGCTGAATCTGTAGTGATGGAGATAAACAAGAAATGCGTTTGTACACTTCACTACAAAGTAGTAAAATTAGTTGCGTCAAACACAATTTCCAGTAATTCTAAAATTCACATTAGCAGCAAGAGAAGTTTAAAAATAAATTTCAGTTTTCTAATCACTCAGAAAAAATAGATAAAAGAAATAGCATTACATCCAGAGAACTCTACTTCAGTCAACTCTGGTTTCCACTAAAGCAAGAGGAAAACATGAAGCAGTCAAAATGCATTTACATTACAAGAAAATAGAAATAGGAGAACTAGCAAAAGACAAAGACAATTCCATTGTCCATCTATCCGTTCTAATCATTTGATCAATAACACATACGCTAGCTTGTGTATGTGTAACTATCCTCAGTTATACTGTTTGACCTACAAAGGAAGAGTTTGACAGTTGAAAAGTAAAGAAGTGAAGAAGTGAAAACTGCAGAAAGATTGAGCTGGGAAGAGCTAAGTGGCAATATTTGCTGAATAACAGTTTGAAAGCGTGCAAAGCACCAAAGATTCAAAACCTTCTTAAGTTCAAACAGTCTATGTGGTGCCTTTTAAAGTCTCAATGAACACATACAGAGTTACCATCATATTAAACCTGTACAAGTTGGACAAATCTGTGTCCATTCTAGTGGAGCAGCTGGCTATAAGGTTGACATGAGTCAAGGATGGCACTTCTAAATATCACTAAATAAATATTTACAAAATCCTCTCTCATGTTCATGCTTATGTCACACAAAAGTGATAGTCTGACAATTTAAAATTAAATAGGGTTTGTCTTGAGCAAGAACTTAGCTCATCATGGATGAAACATCAGAAAACAATCATGGAATACCTAGCTAAAAACCAAAACTCCTCACCTTGTTTGTTAGGCTGTCCTCTAGAATCTCTGACCTCCTCTGAACCTTTAACAGATGTTCTTCCCTTTCTTCAGCTTTGATCTTCTCATTGCTGAGGAGTTCTTGCTGCCACTTCAATTCCTTTTCTGTTTCAAGGATCTGGAGTGAAAATAAAAAGAAATTTAACATACCAAAACTGAGATATTATATGAATCTACTTCTAATACAAAAGACCACTCATTATTTCATAAGAGTCAAAATACTTAACAGAAACAGAAGGTGCTTTAGTTTAAAAAGTTGCAAATTTTGTCTTTGAACGTTTCTCCTAAATAAAGCCTACCAAATTAGAATATCAATAAATCCTCAGTATTCAGTGTCAAGAAGTATGCAAAGTAAGCTACAAACATGCTTTATTTTCTGCAATCCCTGTTTCAGAGATGAGGAACACAAAGCAGAGATATAACATGAGTGGTGTTCACATTGAGAACTACCTAGAAAATAAATTCTAGACCTAACATGGAACAACTTTCAGTCGGACAGTTGCCAAAAATGCTTTTAAATTACCTTTGATTAGCTATTACAGGACTAGCATTTCTTTCATTAGATTTCCAAATTTCAAATGAAGTTTAAGTTTTACAGCAAGGCAACAGATACACTAAAATAGATGAATTGGAAAATACTGGTAGCACACGTAAGAAGGTTCTCTGCCTACCACAGATTTGAATCAACTACAGATCACTGAGGTGATCTCCTTATCTGAACAAAGACTGCTGCTCAATGGACACCACCCAACCAATTCAATCGTCACAAAGTCACAATGGTTGAGGGTGGAAGGGAACTCTAGAGATCATCTAGTCCAGCTCCCCTGCTCAGGCAGGGTTGCCTACAGCATGTTGTGGAGGACCACATCCAGGCAGGTGTTGACTGTCTCCATAGAAGGACACTCCACAACCAGTATGGGCAACCAGTTCCAGGGCTCTGTTATGAAGCTACACCTTATCCAGAAGCAAAATAAAGACATGTAGAGAATTTGTCTGTTTCAGTGTCAGCTTTGGAACTCAACTACAAAACACCACCAAATTCATAAAAATGCCCATTAAGCATTTTGGTAGTTACATACATGTTTTCTGGTTCTTCATTCCTTCCTAAATAAAGAAGTCTCAGATTTTTTGAAAGAATACATCTTTGCATAAATCCTTAATACAATTAAACAAGACAGAAGTAAAAGCACACCAGTATCTTCAATTTGTACATATAACACTAATACTTGTAAGATATTTTTTCAAGACAGCTTTGAGAATCAGCCAACCTTCTCTCCTAAACACTTATCATTATTATACTTTAATCAAAAGATAAAGCACCTTATCAACACTCTTCTGTAGGTTAACCTCCAGTTTGTTCTTCTCTGCTTGAACACCTTCCAGCATTTCCTGGAGCTGATCTCTCTCCTGTGCTAACAAATCACGTTGTTTCTCTAGTTGTTGAAGTTCATTGTCTTTATTGTTTTCACTTTCAGTCTTCTCTTTTAGTTCTCCCAGCAGCTGTTGCCTTTCCTTAGTTACCAGATTTAAGTCCTCATTCAACACGTCTATCTACAAAAGTATAAAAAAAACAGTATAAAATCAACATATACAACTGATCAACAGGATGTCACGGTCTACTAGCAAAAACTCATCTATCAGACCTGCAAAACATTACAAATTAAAATAGCTAGGTACCTGTTATTCCAATCAGTCCTTCAGGGGACATTCTCTAAATCAGTTTTAAGAGCTGTTTTTGTTAGCGTACTTGCCTTTTCTTTCAGTTTGTTTATTTCTTCAGTTAGTTTTTCTTCAGTGTTTTGCAGTTTCTCTTCTCCTTCTGCTAGCAAGTTCTTCTGAATATCAGCTTGCTCTTTATGATGCTTTAGCTCTTCCTGCAGACTTTCCATTTCTGTCAGAACTTTTAACAACTGCAGAACAAAGTGTTACATGGCTGATCACCCAGTATGTCTTTCTTAAATTTTACTTACAATTCCTTGGGCAACTGTCACCAGTTAAAGGAATATCTTGTCAAGTTGTGTTGTAGCAAGATCTACAACTCTGAAGATCTGATCTTAGTTAACTGATTTTAGTTTTTAGAATAGCTAGTCTATACATACTTAAAAGAGACCAGAGGTTCTTTCTGAAGTTTACTCGAATTCAAAGGAAAGCTTTTAATTCTTATGAATAGCTCTGCAAATCTTTTAGGAAAGATTTACCAGACTTCCTGTTAACTACTTGCTAGCTTCATTTTTGTTGACCACACCTCAGGTTAAGTTTGTCTGAAATACTGTGTCAACATAAACACAGTTTCATGCAAATACTTGGAATCTTGAAGTGCTACTCTGCCCCAAGAATAAGACATCAGGAAGGAGAAATGCATTAGATAATTTCTTTTCCAGGTTTAGCTTTCTCTTTGTCAATTTATTCTGGACTGAAGTGGTAGAAGACTTAAGCCCTTTGATTTCTGTAAGCTTGTATTACCTTTGCTGTTCCATGCTAAATGCAAAGCTACTGAAGATGAAAAACATAACGGAAACTTGTGTTTGTCCATCAGGCAGCAAACAACTGTGGCTAAACCCAGAGGGGCACAGTGACCAACTGGGTGGTGAGGAAAATTAAGGAACAAGTTTCAAAATCCAGATTAGATTAGTAAACTAAATTTAGTTTACTGCTTCTGAGAACAAATGAAGAAAGGAAGAGATAATGAACAGGTTTCATGACTGAAGTAATATAGTAGCATAACATGCATTTCAAACAAAGATTTAAAGAGATTTTAATACATACTCTCTCCTTGCTTTCCTGACAGTCAGCCTCTAACTGGTCTCTTTCTGCTTTAGAGACCTCAACCATTTGCTGTAGTTCATCTTTCTCCTGATTAAGTAGAGCAATTTTCTCAGGCTCCTGACAGACGTGCTCATTCATTATTCTTTCAGTCTGTTCTTTTTCTGCAAGTAGCCTATCATGCTCAGAAGAGACACGAGTCAAGTTTTCAGTTACTTCAGCGAGCTGAAAGAACAAATATCTGTTATTAATACTGCTGATCATTTCCAGTACAGGTGGAAGTAATTTGTTAGTTTGGAGAAAACATTACCATACTACTTTGTCTTATTTATTTATTTGTCCCAGTAATCAGGTTGATATAAGAAAAGTGCTACTGAATCACATTTCACAAGCATTATCTATCTATACGTGTTCTTATAATGGGATCATTTTACAGAAGACACGTCCATTAGTTTACTAAGGTAGAAAGCAAAGGATGAAAACAATTTTGATTACTGTATCTGCAGCAGATAGGCTTGATTCTAACAAGCATTAATGTTTTCTCTAAAGACCCAGTAGCTTCAGATATGAAAATAAGTAGACACTAAGTTTATAAATAGCTTGTTTTTTAACTTGCTGCACTAAATTGCCTTTTAGTTGCTCAAGTATCTTCAGAGTCACATAGCTGAAAGACAGCACGTTATTAGAGAAACGTTAAAGTTTCAGACTTAAAATAAATTGAAGTCAAATAGCAGCATTGATGTCTAATGCTCCACCCACCCTTCAGTACTAACACATGCTTTGTTATAAGGGTTGTAGCTTACAGGTCAAATAGCAGTTTGGTCATCTTTTCACTGCCTCTATTTTTATGATTTTCTTTCGAAAAGCAATACAGGAAAAAAAAGCGAAAAGCTTTTAATTAAGTTTTATTACTACATTTATTGAACCCTTTCAAACTGAAGTCTGCAGAGGCCACGGATTTCCCAGTCATGACAGAAATTTTATTTAATTTGCAAAACTACATCTGACCTTCTGCTTCAGCTCAGTTGTTTCCTTCAACACCTCTTGCACTTTCAGGAGTTGACTTTCTTTCTCTGAAATACTTTCTTTCAGTTCCACAATGGTCTCCTGTTGTTGTCTGATAGAGTTATGAGCGTATCTCAACTCTTCCTGCACAGCTGAATTCTGTGGACACAAAATAATTAAAGTACATTGCAGCCAGAACAGCATTTCCAAAAACTAAGATGCAAGTTTACTAAAGCTATTGTCCTAAAGGAATAGGACAGTTGTTCTTACCATGTTAATTGTCTCCTGTACAGTGTTTCTCAGCTGGTCTCTCTCATTTTGGAGATTTTCCAGTTGCATTTTATCATCTCCAGTTGCATCATCATCTCCTCTTTCTGTCTGAGTTCCCATTTCTTGACAGTCATGCAGTTTTGTAGTAAAATCTGTTCTCCCCATTTTTTCAGATTCCCCATTAGATTCACTGGCTTTCATTTCTTCCATTTCACGCAGTTTCTTTTGTGTCTGGCTCAGCTCTTCTCTTAGAAGTAGTATTTCCTGCTCAATGGACTTCTCTTGAGTCTCAGATACCTATTTTATACAGAAACAGAAATCAAGACATCTAGCTAAGTAACTTTAAGAGAATCATATCTGGACTTTGACTAGTTGATTAATGTAAAATAGAATGTTTTAAATCCTATAATTCTGCATAGAAGTATCTTTGACTGAATCCAATATGTAATTCAAGTTTCTTGGAAAAAAAAGAGATGTGTATAAGTACAATTTGACACGATGACTTCTGAAACAAGTTGCCAGAAGCAGAACTTCATGGCCATAGTTTAAACCTGAGAAAAAGTGATCACTACAGAGATCTCGTCCATACTTCTTTTCTCGAGAGCAGATAATAATGGTGTCAAGACAATTATTTCCTCAAAGTTTGTCTGCCCTCCCATAAATATTTGTATATGCATACACTTTATAGACACAGCTTAAAATATACATTTATGTTAAAACCACTCACACAATCAGCATACCCAAGTATGGAAGATGTTAGCTGTGAAGTCCCTTAACACACATTGCCAGGAAAATAATAATAAAAAAAATTCTATGCTTTGAAAAAGCAGAACCACCCCTCCCAGATAAGTAATTTTTAGCTTTAACCACTTAATTACACAACTATGTCTCTGTACAGAACAAGATAACAAGATAAAATTCTATTTACAGCAAAGTTTGTCATATCCTACTATTAGTTGTCCATATCCAACTGTACAGGTTGAATACGTTTCAGGTAAACAGTAAAAATTGTGGAGTCTGCAGTCAAGGACCCTTCTCTGGTTTGTTTTGCAAATTGTTTTCACTCAAGGTAAAGTTTAAATAGGTAGGTTTTCTGTTACTAACTTAGTATACTATTTACCAGAGTTCCTTCCCCATTCTCTTCTTTTTTCAGGTGTAAGTTGTCCAGCTTATCTTGTAATGAATTGTTCTCTTGTGTAAGGAAAAATATTTGTTCCTTTAGCACTTGAAGCTGATCGCTTTCACTACAGTTTTTTTCTGTTTTTTGTTCAACAAGTTGGTCTCTCTCTGATGTGATATTTTTAATTTCTTCTGTCATTTGCAATAACTATAAGACAAGCAAAGATAGCATTTCCGTTAATTCAAAATCGATTCATTCTTCTACAGCATTTCTAGTATCAAACTGCTGTAATTAAAATAGGAAAAAAATATGGAACAACCTTTGGCCTTTCTGTCACCTGTTTTAAACGTTAACTTTTTAGCAATCTTTTCTGCAGCTGGCCACATTTTATTTAGAAAACGTCTAGGAGAAAGAAGCCAAATAAGAGTGAATCTATTCACTTATTTTTATGCATCCGCTCAAAACAAAACAAAAAAACATGCAAATACTGAATTAATGACCCCTGACTTACTGGGTTTGGCAGCCGATACACTTCAGGCTAAAGTCCAGTCTCATATATTACAGATTGTCCTGCCAAAGAAATTGGCACTGAAGCAACTGCACAAGAAAATATTCTCAGCACCCTTCCTTGCAAGTTGTTGCACACAAGCAAGAAGACATGGGATCAGCTTTCTGCTATGTGTTTGGAGCTCAGCTGCCATTTACAACTACTTGCTAGGACTTCCCATTGGGACCTGAGTGTTACAAACCATAAAGCTTATGGTAACTCATCTCTTCTTCTATTTGTCATCTAATGTCACCACTCAGTCGGCAGTTCTGGAACACACTAGTTAAGCACAGATTTTATTAGTGTACATCAGCAGATGCTGATCTCTCTGTAGAGCATCAGGCTGTGAAGGCTTGGATAAGACAGTACTACTTTGTCACACGCTTTCTACCAAAGGTGTAGAAATTTAAGGGCAAGCAGAAGAGATCACAAGGACATTAACCGGGCTCATTTTCACATATTGGAAAATGCTTTTAACAATTAAGTCTTGAATGATTACATATCATCTTACCTGTATTTCATGTTCACTAATGGTTTTCCTTAGTGTCTCCTCAACACTCAGCATCTGAGACTCTTTTTCAGAAATACTTTTCTCCAACTTCTTAACAGTTTCCTGGGACTGCTTGAGAGCACTCTGTGCATTTCTCAGATCTTCATGCGCTAAAATGTTCTTTAGAATAAAAGGAAGAAAATCCATAAGAGAAAAGTCTAACGTGTTTTGCCACATTAGTAAGTACTCCTTGAATAAAAACAAAAAACTACACAGAAAACTCCACTCTCCTAATCCCCTATGTATTTCAATATTGTTTATAATTGTTCTTACATTCTTTCCCCTTAATACGTATGGTCCACTTCAATAAAAGCAGAATTCCTACCATGGAAACAGTGTCCTTGATATCTTCACTGAGCTGGTCTTTCTCAGCTTGGAGAGACTCCTCTTTTTGTTTCAGGTAATCTCTTTCCTGAGTGAGAGTTTTTATTTCTTCCCAACATCCACTAAGCTGTTGAAGAACTGCCTGTATCTCTGAATCCTTGGCCTCCAATCTCGATGCCATGATCTTTTCTTGCTCTTTTAATTGTTCCATTTCATTTAGCTTCTGCTGAGTCTGAATAAGATCTTCTCTTACACCAAGAAGATGTTCGTGCTCTGCTGTCTTTTCTTCCAATTCTTTCATTTTGTTAGAGAGCTTTAGTTTATAAAGGGAAAGACCAGACACTTTCATTGTAATGCAAAACAGCACGTTACACACATGTTCTCACAGACTCACATTAGCCTAGAAAAGCTAGCATCCTCTCACTCTTCAACAAAAGAAGAGAAGTTCCACTATTTCACTTTAAGCCTCCACTTACATTCTTGCCCACATTAAATAAGCATCTGTTTCTGGAAACCTTATGATGGTTTCTCCTTAGCAGGAAAAGCCTTGCTAAAACATAAGAAACACATGTGAAATTGTAGCCTAGCTTAGGAAGCAATCAAATCTATAGCTGATTATGACAGCCATATCACTACCAAAAGGCTTGTCAGAAATATATGCATCTTTTGTTTCCTTTTCTTCTAAAACACATCCCCGCGGGGGGGGCCCCCGGCTTTATATTTCTCAATTAATGCAGTGGTTTTCTCTGGTTTGAAAGATCTTCCCTTTTGTTTCTTTTAAAGCAAAATCCTAAACAGTTCCCTGAGGAGAAAGCTTTGTTTCTACGATTTCAGAGAGTCATAGCTACATATGTAAAATATATTTTCATAATAAATAGAATTTGAATAATAAACTTAAATAAATACAATTTGCACAATAAACTTAAGAATGGGAAAAGAAGAATTAAAACTAGAGTACAGAAGGAGAACACACAACCTGGAGTAAACTATATGTTTCTTTACCCATGAAGGACCATTGAGATGCATAAGCCTATGACTTTGTACATCTGGCAAAGAACAAGTAATATCCACCAACACTACAAGAATTTCAACTGCAATGTTATTTATACATTCAAGATCACTTGTCCAAGTGATTTTAATACTATGAAAGAATTCTTTGTATCTTACATGTCTAAAGGATCAAGATGACACTGACCTCTAATTTCACATCATCCAAGGCTGTTTTAGACTCTTCTGCTTCTTTAGATAGATATTCTATTTGGAGTTTCATTTGTTCATTGCTCTCCGATGCAGCTACGTATTTTAGTTCTAGTTCTTCATGCAGTTGTTTAAGTGCTACATATTCCTGATCAGAGTTTTCATATTTAAGCTGTGCATCTGCAAGATCTTCCTTTGATTTTCCAATTTCTTCAGTCATATACTTAAGTTTAACTTCATTATCAGCTACCTCAGAGAGCAGCTTTTCTCTTTCCAGTTTCAGCAAGCGTAGCTCCTCACATTTTTCAAGAATCTGCCAACAGAAGAAAACATTAACAGCATTTTCTAAGTCAGTATTTATCACAGCTATATCATGAAAAAAAAAACACATGTTCATATGCAATCTTAGGAAACAAATACAGGCAAACACAGAGTGCAGTATGGTGCTAGACTTCCAGATTCTCCCCCAACAAAATAAAACCCAAACAAATCTTCAAATAAAAAGGATAACAGCAAGCCCCATTGGGTTCAAATAAATTATTTTTTTTAGACATTTACAGAGTATTTTATTTTTCTATATATCTGAGATAAGAATGGATTAATACTCCTAGCTATAGTTTCTAAACTGGGTAAGTATGCTGATGTATCAACATTTTATTTGTGATATGAATTTTATAAAGTTAAGATCTAATTAAGGTTTATTATATAAGGGGGTTGGACCTGATGACGTCTCGAAGTCCCTTCCAACCTCTACAATTCTGTGATTCTGTGATTTGCAGAAGTAGGCCACTGAAGTTTTTGGAGCTTTCTGCTAAGTATTTACAATTGAGATTTGACAAAATTAGAATGGCTCAGGGCAAGTAAGTTCATATACTTAGCAGCAGGTATTTGAGGTTTAAAAAAAACAAAACACAAACCAAACAGAAACAAAACCACACACCACAACTTGAAGCTACAAATGTCTGAAGATTTTTATGCAATAGGAAACAGTTTACTAAACCCTGCCCTGCCAGGAAACAAGTTTCCTTGAAAATTGTGGAAAACTTGAGTTAAATCTTCTACTTGTCAACCAGCATTTCTACCCAGATGTCTTAAAATTTACTCCTCACAAACAAAAATTCAGTTTTAGAACAGTGAATGACAATATGTGAATACCTACGCATTCAGTTATCAAATAATGACCAAACTTTGTACTAGAAATTACTGATTAGTTATAGCAGGCTTTATGACTGAACATGTGATCTTTGATTTTTTCTTGAATGTAAATATCAGATACCTGAGGAAAAGCAGCTTTATGACTTTTTTTTTTTTGAAAAATCTCATGTTACTTGATTCAAGACTACTTTTGTGTTCTTTTGTCTTTAGAGGCCTATTGGATAGGAAATTCTAATGTGTAATTCGTGAAGCACAATATAAAGAACACATAAGCCCAGCTCCAGAAAATTAATTTTTCTCCAGAAAAAGTATTATTTTTTTTGTTTACCTCTCTCTGCTGTATCTCAACAGTATTTGGCAGAGACTGAAATTCTGATAGCTGATTTACTTGTTTTTGTAGGAGTGAATTCTCTTCCAATGCTTTCTCTAGCTCTGCTTTTACATCAGATGCCTTTTTTTCCAGCTCCACAACAGAAAGCAAATCTAGAAAAATGAACAAATTTAGATTAGAAAGCGTGAGAGAAGAAAACCAGGTTTTAAATTAAGCAGAAGAGGTATAATGCACTCTGAATGTCATATTTGTTCAAGTCTAGAAAAGTGTATTTTGTAATGATCAAAAATTAAAAGATGAAACTACTAGTCTGAATTTGGTCATCACTTAGATGAACATCCAGCTTATCATAGGTTCTCACCAATAGTCTTCATTCACATGACTATCTTTGCGTGAAACAAAACATTCTAGAAGTCGCAGTTTTCCAAATAATTTAAGAAAGTGCTAAAGTAGTTGGTATGTGCCAGCAGTATAAGAGACACAAATATTTTATCTTGACAAATGCTCTAAACATTTGGGAGAAGAGCCAAAATCTTCCCTACCACCCATCTCAATGGGGAAAAGGGAGAAGCAGCAAGGGAGGGGAAGAGAGCACCAGTTCAAACTGAATAGTACCTTTTGGAACTTTACCCTCCATCAGTGAAGTTAACCTTGTGTTTTCTTGAAATACAGACTGCAATTCTTTCTGCAAGTCAGCTTGCATTTTTTTGTAGCTGGCTTTTCCTGCTTCTATTTGACTTCGATAGAGTTCCACATCCTTTTGCATTTGCTTGTAGTTATTTAAGAGTTCATTCTTCAGGAAAACAAAACAATGCAGTTCACACACAAAATACAAGCCTACTTGCTTAACAGTTAAACTTTGCATCCATCACATTTCCTGTTGTTGCCCTGAACAACTTTGATCATGACAAATACAACAGAAGTAGTAGTCACAGCTAAATAACTTAATTCCTGTTAGAGTGCTGACCAAAATGTACCTTACATTAGAGGTTGAACCATAACCACTTTACCCATTTCATTTTTACTCCATCAAAGCTCAAAGTAAGATCCATCCCAATTTTCTGGATTCATCTTACTGTTTTATTCCCTGGTAAAAATCAGACTTGGAGTCTTCTGTCCCAGGAACCCCCCAGAGACTATTCATTTGTTCTCTCCATACTGATAAACTGAACACTTACTCCTGCACAGCAAGCCTCTATTATCTTTTCATCTTTCTCCTAAGCCCTGTTTTCCATGAGTTCCATTGTGAAAACATCGCTTGATGCATGAGTCACTAGCCAAATCTTGTATTTACTGATTGTAAGACAATAGTAGTACCTCAGCTGTATTTGGTACAGCAAAAAAAGTAGTTTAACAAGTACTTGCCATTTTCTCCTTCAGCTCCAAATTTTCAGTTCTGAGAAAAGCAGATTCTTTTTTGGCATCCAAGGCTATAGTTTCACTGTCTAGGAGGGATTTATTCAGCTGTTGAATTTCCTCAATTAGTTTATCGGAATCTCTCTGAAAGAGAAGAAAAATAATAAAAAAGCTAAAACAGGCCATAATAAAGCAAACATGATCATTATAATATGGTTAAAGTACAGAAGAGACTTAGAGAATATGGTTCCTTACTCCAACTAAAAGGAACAGTAGAAGGACAGGGCTCGGATAAAGTGCAGCTTTTCCCATAGCTTTACTACCAGAGTACTGCTGTATAAAATAAGCTTGCAGGAGAACTGTTGATGTAGTAAATTAGTGTTTTAAGCTTTAAAAAATAGCTAATTTGCTTACCATCAGATTTCAACTAAACTAAAGCTATAATTATGTTTAACCCATACCCAACAAAGTAAAATCCAACATAGCCTCTCAACCCCAGAAGAAAACTCATATTTACAACTGAAAAAGATGCATCCTTTTTTTCCACTCCTGCTTTCTGCAATTCTTCCACACGATTCTGTAATATCTTTATTTTGTCATCCTTCTCTTTCAGCTGTTCCAATTTGGAGATTATTTCTGCCTAAAAGTTACAGGAGAAAAGGGAAAAAAAAAAGAAAAAGGAAAAACCTAGTTTCATTTTTTTTTCAGGTAGAAATCTATCAGAAAACTCAGTCTTACGTAATAAGCGTTACTAAGTTTATAAATATCCTCTTTATAGCTGGTAAGACTAACCAGAGCCATGTAAGTCTAGACTGTTCATAGTAGATAAGAGTGTAATCAACATTAATCAATGTTCCATAAAAGTCTTACTGCATGCAAGTTTATGAGACAGACTCACCTCGAGTTCTTCATTGTACACTTCAGCATTTGAAACTATACTCTTTAGGTTGGTGATTTCATGCATTAGCTCTATCTGTGGAGCAAATTGAAGCAAAATTGCAGGGGAGGTTAGAAAGCGCCCACACCAATAGTATTAGCTGCCATTGCCATGAAAATAAGCAAGGTCTACCTTATGTTTTCTTTTCTATTAGTTAGCAAACCATATATACGTATTTAAACAGGTACAAAGCAAGTTGCTACACTCTTTCAAACTGATAGATAAGATGCAAAGCTCTGTTTCAGCTTCCCAGCAAACTGAAAGAATTCAAATACAACTTAATCTGCAACAGCTCAAGAAGTGAAAGCAATGTGATCAAAGACATTTCATGCACAAATCTGTAAGATATGAAACTTCAAATTGGTCATGTTAAGCTTTTTACAACATAGTGCAGCTATTTGATACAATCTATTCAATGACAAGAATTAGAAAGTGTCAAAACTGAGGTGAAGTAAGCAAGCCATGAACACCTTCAAGGTACATCCTCTGAAAGGAGGCACAAGTAGAAGACTAGAGAGAAAAGCTACAAGTATAGGGAGGAGGAAACCTAACCTGTAATTTTCAGATTAGAGGATAGCTGTAGAAATAGTATCAAACTATCTGTTAAAAGTCACTTTATATCATTCACAGTACAGTTTACCACTGTGTGTCTGCTGGCTGAAACTGACGATTTCAACTACATGTGCTTAGTAAAGTATGTGACCTGTCACTTACGCTGTAATTACTTTGCTACACAGGTATCAAATGCTTACATTTTAGGGAGTATCTTCAGATATGGATCTAAAGATATGATTTGTTCAAAAAGCAGTTCTTGCAACTTAAGGTAGTTTAGACTATTTGTCATTAGACACACAAAGGTTTTTCAGGGAAAAGTGTAACAGGATTTGTTAAATGTTGGCTTCAGACTATACCTATAGATCTTTGTGGGGAACAGAAATAATAGGTGAGGTTGTTAAGTTGTAACCTGAAACAGTGCAAAATGATGCAACTTAAGTTCAACCTTAGCATAGTGGTAAGAGAATCTTAAACAGCCTAGGGTGTACAAGCAGTGTGCAGCCAACACAGCAAACCATCAGTTCCTTCTGGAAAAGGTATTGGGTAAGAAATGGAATAAAGTACATCCATGTCTCAATACCTCAAATGTCTCTTTTCCTTCTGTAACTTATTTGACAGTCTAGCCCTTGGGCAACTAGAACGTAATACCTAAATATAAGTATGTATTACTTGTAACAGAATTAGAGCATAGAAAAAAAAACAGACATTTGGACAAAGAAGTATATGTCCACAAAAAGCACGAGGAGGTGAAAGGAATTGAAAGTCTGTATGTCCTATATCATATTATCCACTAGATAGAATTTTCTGACTTTGCAGCACAAAACAGCTATTATTTTTTCCTTTTACAGACGTTACCATCAGCATTATTACTGAGTTAAACAATGTTTACAGTCAATGCTGACAGCTCTGACTTTTGTAACTCACTAAACTGTCCTATACAAGGAACAAGTATGCTTAGTAAGCCATACTTCACTAACTTCAAAATATTCTATAGCGTATTTAGTAATAGCGCATTCATTACACATTGAAAATGGAGAATCTCTTGCAGAAATCTAGACCATTCATATATTACATATATATGCACACAAAAAATAGTGTGGATACACACAAATATATACATACGTTTAACTAGACTCCATCTAGTTAAAATTCAAAATTTAAATATGAACTTTACACGAAATCCATTTCAAATCCTGGATTCTTTCATTCTGCTGTTGAGTGCAACATGTGAATAAACATCAAAGTATACGTATACTGACTTAACTCTCAAAAACATTTGAGTATACAGAATTCTTATCTATCTGTAGTTCAGTGCACCTTACCTCATGATCTTTTTGCGTTTGTTTTTCCAGCACTTCAAATTCATCCATTTCTATCTTTTCCTTCAGTTTCTCCTTCATTTCATTTATTTCTAATTTCAGCTGTTCATTTTCTAATACTAGGTTATTGAAGTTAACTTGTAGGACATTGACTTCATTTACGGCAAGATCCTAAAAAAAGGATGACAAACTTTAGAAGAGGTTATTGGAATTGTGGTCTTATTTTTAAGACAATAATGGACAGGCTTACCTTTTCTAGTGCTAAAACTTCACAGCGTTGCACAGATTCTTCAAAGTCTTTCTGAGTCTAGAAAAAGAATCACTTTTAGTTAACTGATCTACAAGCTGAAGCAAATGTATTATATTCCTTGTTGCTTGTCTTTTCACTGCTAGTCCTGTTTAAATACCAAAGCTCACTAGCCCATTCTCCACAAAAACATCCCACAATTTCAGAGATGACAGAGGCTTGCTTTTTAACTAGTTAGACACAAAAAAAAAAGAATGTCGATGCCCTGAAGAAGAGTAAGGCTGACCTTACTGAGAAGCATGTAATGTGTATACACCATGTAAGGCCAACTGCAGACATTATGAAGTTACCCAGTTCATGTTAGGTCCAGCAGTCCACTCTATGTCCGAAATTTGATCGAGAACAGTTAAACATTGGTTGTCATGTTCAGAAATCTCAAAAAACGTAGCTGAAAAGGAAGACGCATTAAAAATAGAGTGAGAGTAAGTTTTAAACTAGACATCAAGAGTTCTGTCAAAGATTTCATCACATCAGAAAGAATCATTCAATGGCAATGATGTAGCACAGCAAGTAGCATTTCTGAATCTATAAATTTAGATTTATAATTAAGGGCTTATTCCTCATTTTCAGGTCTTCATTTCAAAGCTGCCTTGCAGGATTTTCTTGTTCCCCTTCCACCCCACAAAGATACTTACAATCCTCTCCATCTGGTAGTGAAGATAGAGACACTTTCATTTTTTTTGTTTCAGTCAATGCTGCTTTTCCAAAGTCTTCAAGATAATTCACATTCTCCTGGTTTATTTTACCAGGAGCCCATGTAACTCTTCTTCTTTTCTTGGCCTAAAAAAAAAAAAAAAAAAAAAAAAGTCAAAATTGGATACAAACATTTACAATTGGTCTGGGCACATTAAAACTGAAGACTCAGGACTGCTTAACTCAAAGTTATTCTTCATTTTCACAATGACTCCATGTAAGATTTAACAAACAAGGTCTATAACAGCTGCTCTTACTTTAATATTCTGTTTTGATGAAAACGAGGCAGAAGTCACCAGCATCTCAGTTAAGTTTCGTATCCTATCCTCCTGCACTTTTTGAAGAGAATTTTTTTCTTCCAGCAACTGGGCCAATTGATCTTTTTCCATCGCGTGAATTTGAGTCTTCAGTGACACCTTCCACAAAAAGATTAATCATAATGACATAAAGAGTACAAACTACTGTTACAAGAGATAAGGAATTATTAGTCTTTAAAAATGACACCACGTACATATATTCTTCTTAGTCTGGAAGAATTGTCTCTAATCTTTAAGAAAGCAACTGACAATTTAGTCCACAATTTACCCGTAGACCTATTATTTAAAGTCTGTATATTTAAGCATTTAGAAAAGCAAAATATAGCTCCAGACTTCTCTAGGAATTTAAAAAAATAGAGATAGACAAAGCACGCTTTCAAATATAACAGTTTAAGTTCACCTTTCTACAGAGCCTGAAGCTCTTTCATAGCTACGATTTAATTGTCACATAACAATATGCTTCTCTAATGCATGCAATGTCTCAAAATTTTGGGTACTGATAATTTATTCTTTTGTAAAGGAACTGCATTACAGTAACTAGTTATTTGACAGCTCCATCGTGATCTTGAGATAACTAAGTATTAGAGATAAGCTCTTCTGTACTTAATAGAAGTATTTTCCTGACTACATACTATGTTATAACATAATGAGCATACCACTAGGTGGAAATCTATACTTCAAATTAATTTTTTAAGCCAATTCTTTTCCTTAATGTTTTCCTATAACTCTTCCTGCCCCTCCCCCCCAAATATTGCTTTGACTTAAAACGTCAAAAGAGGCATCATGTCTGAAGTTGCAATTTTCCTATGCTTTACATATTATGATGCATTCTCTTACAACACTTGCAGGATTCTCATCAACACTGTAGGTTTTTTTTTTTTTTGAGAAAGACGAATGAGACTACACTGTTTGGTGGGAAGTTGCAGCCATCCACTTTTAAAACATAACTTCAACCTATACATGACAGACTTTGCCACTGTTCTTATGCAATTGCAACTTAGGCTGAACATCAGTTAGGAAGGAGGAAATAATTCACTTGGAACTTTTAATTGTAATACAAGAAGTTATTGAGCGTCAGTTAATTATTGCTTTCATTTGTAGCACTATTGAAGTGTACTATGAGGTACGGTAAGTTTCTCAAATTCTCTCACCTACAAAAATATTCGTCAGTCAGTTGGTCTCATTTAGCGTTAGTTTTCACACAGATACGCTGGTCATTATCCATTGCTTTATGTTTCACTTTATGTTTTCAATTTCTATTCTCTGAATATAAAAAACAATTACCAGCTTAAAAGGTTTCCCCACCCCTCCAGATTTAACCGGTCTTGGTTTAAAACAGTTTCCAAAAAGCTACCATTATAAATATACAAATGAATATGTGTGCGTGTGTGTATATCTGTCTATCTACATATATGCCTGTGTGCATATATGTAAGTTCTAGTATATGTATTACATACTTCCTCCAGTTGCTTTTTCAAATCCAGAATTTCTTTGCGACATCTCTTCAGGAGGGCATCATCATTAAGTACTTCATTGACTTTTGGAGTATTCTTCATTCTTTTGGCCGTATTGGCAAACTGGAAGAGCAACCATATTCTCTCATAGACAACAGTTAAAGAACAAATACATCAAGAGACTTATTTTCTTCTCTTATTTTCCAACAGAATTAAGGGAACAGTTGAATGAAGGAAAAACGTGCTTAAGCAAAACCACACTTAATTATTTTCCAATATAAAGATCTAGAGAGCACCAAAAGGAAGACAATCCTGCCTAAAGTTCACCACTAGTTCATTTACCCTCTCTTCTTGTAGAAGCTGTCTAAAATGTTGTCTAACTGCCAAAAAGCTTTAGCTAGCCAACCTAGTACAACAATGTGACTGAAGAAACATGCAGAGTACAAAATAAACACATTTCATGTCCCAAGTGCAGAGGACCTTCAGAAGATTCAAGTGACTAAAGACCCCTGTCCGTCACATTTCTTTTCCCCACCCCAAGCCATCAATATTAAAGTCTAGAGTCAGAATAATGCTTGAAAACAGGCAAGAAGTTTTACCTGAAGAGTACTGAGTGTTTCATCAAAAGAAACAGGAGTAATTGTACAAATAATAACCGTCTTAGCATTTCCTCCAAGAGAGTTCTGTAGAATTCGAGTCAGCTTGCTGTCTCTGTAATTTATGAAACTGATGGGAAAATGAAAAAGAAAATGGATTGAAAAGTCATTTTTCTATGAAAAAACAGTATTTTCTTAAGGTGACAGAACATTTAGGAGAGTTATATAAAATACTATTTTATGTATAAAGAGTTTTAACTTCTTAATTTATTAGTGACTTGTCCTAAAAGAGGTATGTCAACACAAGCACTTACCCAGAAGGGTCGTCACAAAGCTTTTTGATAACTTGACCCAGAATGAACAAACTCCGATTTATATTGCAGCCTTCTTTCAGTCGGAGACCTAGGTATTACACAGTATTTTTTTCTTGCATAAAAAATATTTAGATACGTTTTCAACATGTCGAGGTGTTGTGTTATGTTACGCTCAGAGGGATTGTCCAGAGTTAAATCTCAAGTAGCAACATGCACTGTGACACATCAGCACCCAACATCAAATCTTTTAGAATAACCAAAATGAATCAAAGTCTATCACAAATGAGCATTAATAATCTTCACTTAGTAGGTAAGTCAGGGCCAGAGGAATGCAAATTTTGTTTACAAAGTTTATTTTGTATTTAGACACGTAATTAATTTTGGCATTTGCAAAAAAAATATTAACAGAATCTGAGTGTACCAAACCAGCCTTAGATTCAACTTTCAGGGTAGTTACACCTTTTAAGAGAGGATATTAACATGTGTTATTCTCAGATTATTGCTGTTTTTAAAAAAAAGTAAAGGCATTTTTGTTCTTCATGTTGTCATTTTAACTAAACTTGATTGTTAACACAGTGAGTTATCTACTTACTCTTCAGCTTTATATATATAACAGTCCATATGAGCTTTTTATATATATAACAGTC